>NC_092731.1:45870878-46191711 GCF_047496885.1 Scyliorhinus torazame
CCCACCTTTCTTTGTGTTAGCCTCCCTGGCGCCAAGAGGTCTGGAGTAGCTTTATGTTGCTAATGTGTAGCAATTGTTCCCGGCGATGGCTGTTTACTATGCAGATGGCTGGATTGTTGTGGGGTTAATGGCTGCAGGTTTCGATCTGTCTGGATTCCCCCAGAGGCGAATACACTGTTTTACCTGCAGCCGTCCGTTTGAGTCCTGCTGGCTGATTTTCCCATCAGCCGCTGCCGTTCGCCATTTTGGATCGGGGTTTGACCAATTTAATCGGGAAGCAGCCATTCCCTCCTTGTCATCCTAACGCGAAGCGTGAAGGATCACATAAATTTGTTTCTTCCATTCCCTGACCAGGGGGGACACCTCCTACATGGCCGCTGCTCTGACCCTCGCTATGCACAAAATTTTACCTAAAAATTCTAAGGGCGCTATGTCAGACAGACACATGCATTAACAATTAAAACTAGGAACCTCTAAGTTTACCTTATTACACTATGCTCCATAAACATTGCATTATCCTATCTTCCTAAAATATACAACAAAAATCACATAATTCTATCATCTTTCCTGGCTTGGCAGTCAAGCTCAGGATCATAGTGTTTTTTCAAGAAAATGTTGTACATTCCTTTATTTATAGTCGTAACGCAAGTGAATGCTCTTTATTATTTCATTTGCGGGGGTCGGGGGTCTGGTCGTAACCGAATATAGGGGATCTGATCCGATATACCGGGGTTCGAGCACGGTAGGCTTTCCTTCGCCATTTGCGGAGGCACATAGTCTGCACTGCACAGCAGAGTATCGCCAACGCTAACAGTGCTTCAATCACGTAGGACAGGGAGTACCAAGTTATGAACTTGGCACACCAGGATAATGCAGCGTGGCTGGTGACTGGGCCCTCGGTCCTGCGGGGCAGTGAAACAATAACTGCGGGGAGGTTTGAAGTAATGGGGTTCGCGTTCCCGCGCAACCAAATGTCCATAAGAAATATTTTGAGCACGATGAAAGAAGTCCTCATGGTTGTCCTCTTTCTTTCTTTTGATCTTTGTTTTCTCTGGTCCTGGAGCTTCTGGAGTTCTGTAAAACAAGCATAGTATCTGTAACTACCTTGGTTTAATATCCGGTATGTTAGTGTGTCTGTCCTTTGGGGCCAATTATTCCCTGAAAATTGGTCACCATGTGTGACTCCCTCAAATTTTATTTTTTTCAAAACGACTTGTAGGACACGGCACACTTCCCAATCATGACCAGTGCTAATTTATCATCCAACTGTTCTAGGATGTAAATAGCATATGGCAGCAACCTAAAGGTCGCCTAAACAAATAAGAACTTTTTGAAATGAAAGAATGTCAAATGAGGTGTGTATGGGCCGCAACGGGTAAGATTTGGATGGAGTCGCCGGGTAGGATGGCTACCAATACCATATCTCCCCTACCCGAGCGCATTTGACCAACGGGGGGGTCCCAAGGCAGGGCGGGTCTCACGCCGTTTCTCCACTGCCTGAAGAACCGGCAAAAATGTAGTCATCGTGGTGGGGTTGCTACAGTGATTCTATCCTCGAATCAGAAGAGCAGCTACGATCGGGCGTCTGGTACCCGAACAGGTATCAGCTGACAAGCTAGTTCCGCTGAACAAGCGTGGGGTCTGTTGACCAGGTATCTGCAGATAAGTTGGTACCGCTGAACAAGCGGGTGGAAAAAATTCTCCTGTCGGACGAACAACACTTAAACAAACGTACGAACAACATAAAACATTCTGCAGGTTCCATGAGGAAGGACAACACTTTTCCCAAGTGTCTCCTTTAAATCATCGTGTGGACACCTCAGTTCTCGGTTGAGAACAGGGTCGCAAAGGGGTTGGCGGCTTGGGAGTCAGACCCGAGGTTGTCCCCTTCTCCCGGGTGCCAAACTCTGGAGTGGATTAGGGTGGAAAGGGCTGCTTGGTGTGAATTGGGGTCGCTCGTCGTTGCGGACGAGTCTGTAGGAATTGTCGCGGTGCCAATACTTTGTGTCGAGTTGTGTTGGGGCAAAGTCGGGGTCGTCCGTTTGGATCGGTGGTCGGTGGTGGGATTTGTTTAGAAAAGTGATCATGTAGGGATCACTGGAATCAAAATCAGAGTTGCTGGGTGTGGGTCCGGTTGTATGGGGATAGTAGGGAGGCGTGCTGTGGCTATCGGCTGAGTCACAGTCGCTGTCTCTGCTGCTGCGGTCTGTGGGCGTTCCGGGGCGGAGTGTATATTTTGGGGGTGGAGTCGAGGGCGAGTCCGTGGTTGGGCTGGACGTGGTGGAGGTTGGTCGGGTTATGTTGGCTGTGGGCGGGGTGTGGTCTGCTGCGTCAAGCATGACGTGGTGGGCGTGGTTTGACTGTGGTCCATAAACCTTTAACTGGTTGATCTGAAACCACGCAGTCTTACCATTTGGGTATTTTATCTTGAACACTTTATCCGCAATGGAGTACAGACCCGAGTATTTTGGAGACAGAAATGTGCTGGGGTTGTATACAGACAACATCACTTGCTGTCCTATATCATACTCCGCTGCATGCACTGCCTTATCAAAACAGGCCTTGCTCTGTTTCTTTTTGGTGCCCAGTTTTACAGCGGCTGCTAACTGAGCCGTTTTTACATTAGCAACTAATTGCTCCACGGCTTTCTCGTGAGTGAGGGCCGTAACTTCAGGGCTGGTCAGGTCTAAACCCAACAAGAATTCTGTCCCTTTCATGGGGCGTCCAGTCATGAGGGTGTGTGGGGTGAAACCTGTGGAGGTGGAAACTGTTACGCAAGAACATCAGTGCAAAGGGGAGGCCTGAATCCCAAGTGGTGTTGTTCTGCTGGACCATTTTTCTGAGGGTGGTTTTTAGGGTCCGATTCATGCGCTCCACTATACCACTCGACTGAGGGTGGTACGCTATGTGGAATTTTTGGGTGATTCCAAATATCGTGAGGACGTTCTGCATGACCCGTCCCGTAAAGTGAGAACCTTGGTCCGATTCAATACTACGGGGGAGTCCCCATCTTGTGAAGATGTGGTGGGTTAGGATTTTGGCGGTGGTTTTCGCGGTGTTGGTGCGGGCTGGAAATGCTTCCACCCAGTTGGTAAAGGTGTCTATGACCACCAGAACATATTTATAGCCATTCCTGCAAGGGGGCAATGGACCTATAAAATCGATCTGGAGGTTAGTCCAGGGGCCTTTAACAGGTCGGGTGTGGCTGAGTTGGGCCTTTTTGGCATATCTATCTGGGTTGTTCTGCGCGCAGATGAGGCAATTCTCAATGTAATGGGATACATCTTCCTTGAGATTTGGCCACCAACAAAGCTGTTTGAGGTGGGCTGCAGTGGGATCGATTCCCTGCTGTCCATGACCATCATGGAATAAACAAATCATTTGGTTCCTATCCTGTTCAGGAACTACATAAAGGGTGTCCTTTAACACCACACCGTCATGTGTGGTTATTGTATTTCTGTACCTCTCGTATGAGGCTGGAAACTTCCCTTTCACAATCTCAGTGAGAGCGCTATCCTGCTTCTGGGCCTCTACTAGATCCTCGATCCTAGTCTGCGTGACCTGAACTGCACTCACTGGCGCACTCACTGGGGCGCTCTCGGGGGGCTTCCAAAAGTACCCATGCCTGGATCCTGCCTTAGCCAGTGCGTCGGCTTTTACATTTCCAGGGGGGGGGGAGGAACGATGGTGGCTGCGGACTTTTATGATGCCAAAAGTCCTGTTCTGGGCTTTCTCTAGAATATGGCGGAGAAATAGGGCTGAGGGGAGTGGTTTCCCGTCCACGGAAACAAATCCTCTTGTTTCCCACAGGGGCAGAAATTCTGTGAGGCTGTTGCAGACATCGAGGCTGTCTGAGTATATGTCTGATGGGCTGGGGAAGGAATCTGGGTGATCTACTATGTACGCGATGGCCGCCTCAGTGTCCCAGGAGTTTTAATGCTATTTCCTCGAGGGCGCGTCCCTGCGCGTCCTCAACATAAATCCCGCAACCTCGGTATGCGCTGCCCATCTAAGACTGTGGAAGATCCATCCACATAGATCCTAATGGGTTCACACGTGTCCGGGTGAGGGGGGCTCTGAGATGAGTCTGATATTTTCCTGGGGGGTGTTCTTGCTATAAAGGGGTCTGTATTGTGGAGTGGAGAGATGATTTCACACTCATGGGGGGGTTCCGGGGTCTTGCAAATTGTCCGCTAAGTATGTGAGTGTCTTTGTCCGTTTGACTGTGATGTCCCGTCCTTGTAAGAGAAGGGTCCACCTAGCAGCGCGGATTTGGCTGACGGTACCGTCCTTAAATCGTCCGTCCAGTAAAAGTTGGGTGGGGGTGTGTTCGGTCAAAATGGTGATGGGGTTCAGTCCGGTATGTAAGAAAAGTACTGGACCGCCCAGAAAACTGCGAGCAGGTGCCTCTCACAGGCTGAAAATCCCTGCTCCACAGCATCTAAAATTCGGGAAGCATACGCTATGGGTCTCAATTGATCATGCCGTTCCTGCAGGAGCACGGCTGAAAGGGTGCAGTCTGTGGTCGCTACCTCTATTGCGTAAGGGGAAAGTGGGTCGGGAACTTGTAGTGCGGGGGCGGCTATGAGTGCCTGTTTTAATGATTCCACAGCATCCGTATGCTGCGGAAGCCATTCCCAGGGGGCTCCTTTCTTTAGGAGGTCTGAGAGGGGCGCTGCCTTGCTGGCGAAACTGTCAATGTGGTTTCGGCAGTAGCCAACCAGTCCTAAAAACGACCGGAGGGCTGAAACGTTCTGGGGAAGGGGCAATTTAGCAATCGAGTCAATCCTTTTGTGCTCGATCTCGCGTTTGCCGTGTGTGATAATAGTACCCAAATATATCACCTTTTCTTCCAATATCTGGGCCTTTTTGGGGTTTACTTTACAACCAATGGAATGTAACAATTCCAGGAGTTTGGACAGAAGCTCAATGTGCTCTTCCTTTGTGTCTGTCTGCAGTAGTAGATCATCTACATACCGTACCAGACATTCGGGGCGAGAAAACTTTGCTCGTCCATTTGCCAGCTGTCGGTGGAAAATGGAGGGGGAGTTGTGGAAGCCTTGTGGCAGGCATGTCCACGTGTACTGCTGAGCTCGGAAAGTGAAGGCAAATTTGTACTGGCACGCCTTTGCCAATGGAATGGACCAGAATCCATTACTGACGTCCAAAACCGTGAAATATCGGGCATGGAGTCCCTGTTTGAGCATGGTCTCGGGACTTGTTGCTACGGTGGGGGCTGCTGCGGGGGTGACTTTATTGAGTTCCCGTTAATCAATGCTTAGGCGCCATGATCCATCGGGCTTTCTCACTGGCCAAATCAGGGCATTATTAGTAGAGGCTACTGATCTTAGTACGCCCTGCTCTAATAAGCTCGTGATTACTTTTGAGATTTCTCCCTCTGCTTCTAGGGGAAATCCGTACTGTTTCTGGGGTCTAGGGTCCGGTCCTGTTATTTGCACGGAGCCGGTCATCCGTCCACAGTCGTGCTTGTGGGTCGCGAATGCTGCCCTGTTCTTTTGCACGACTGCCCTAACCTGTCGTTCCGTGCTGAGTATGGTGGGATTGAACCAAAACTCGCCCACTGCGCTAATTTTGTTCATATAGTCCCCTTTGGTGAGGGTTGCGGGGGCTCTAGCGGATTTCGCCATCTTCCAGACACACTGGTTGACTGGATCGAAGGATAGGTGGTGGGAATTCATAAAATCAATCCCCAGGATGTGTTCTGCTGTGTGGGGCAGGTCGACTAAAACTACGGGGTGTTTTGTGCTAATGGCTCCGATTTGGATGGATAACAGGGGCTATAATGTGTCCCTGCTGTGAGTGGCCGGTAAAGGCGCTGAGGGTGATAGTGGCTGTAGTGGGCCACGTGTCCTGACAAAGGGTGGAGGAATTTATGGTGGTGCGGTACCCTCCTGTGTCCCAAAGAAACTCGATAGGCTGTCCCCTAACCTTTGCTGCGACTACGGGTCTTCCTGACCTATCCCAAAGGGTATCGCAGACCCAACTGGGGGAGCCCGTACACAGTCAGTCCATTGCGGTCAAGTCCGTCTGATCCGAACGGGCGCTAACGCTATGTATGGGCTCTGCCTTTTTCTTATTGAGTGTGCCTGTTTGTTGGGCTCTCTGGTGCTTTTTGGGGCCATTGCACTATTTCGCAAAATGTCCCAACTGTCCGCAGTTGTAACATTCTTGCGATTTGGGTGGGGGGCTGTTCTTTCCCTCATTTACCCAGGCGGGGTTGTGAGGTGTTGCTTTTACTGCCTGCATGTCTGCGGTGGCTTGCTTTTCCTCGGTGGTTTTAGCGGCGGGTCGATTGTGAACAGACTGCTCCCAAACGCGGGACAATCTTTTACCCACCCACTTCTCGTTATGAGCCTCCTCCGAGGGATCATAACTATTACAGGCTTGTTGTCCTGCCTCTGTGGCATGGGAGATAAGGGTGCGGGTCCATTTGGCCATATTGTCTGGGGACAAATGGGCACTGTCTACGTCTCCGAAAACGGCTGCGAAGTGAATCCACAGGCGTCCTGCGAACGCTGTGGGGTGTTCAGACTTCGTCTGCCTCCACTTATTGAGGCCATCTACGGGGTCACCCACGATATACCCAATCGCATCCAGGATCGCGGTATGCATTTCTGCAAGGGTGCCTCCTCCTACATTCTGTGGGTCGGGAAGGGCTGCTGCTACCGATTGGTCTGGACTTAAAACCATGAGCTTTACCTGCTTTCTCTCATCCAGGCCGTACATGGTCGCCTGATGTTTGACGGTGGCAAAGAAATGGTGTGGGTCTGAAGCGGGGAGGAACGGTGTGATTTTTGCACACGCGTCCCGTAATTGGGTTACTGTGAGGGGGGTGGAATATAGGAATTCCACCTCGTCCGATGTGGCTGTGCGGTGGGTTGTTACAGGGTTCATGGGAGCCTGAACTACCTGCTGTGTGGGGGGTGGGGGTGCTTTCCTCCTTTGGGGCTTTCCCGGCGCACATGTTCCCTGAACATATCTCTGTGCAGTTTCCTGTAATTCTTCCCAATCAGGGCCGTCTTCCTGGTCTAATTTTTCCCCAAAGGTTTCTTGAAATCCCTTCTGGACAGAAAGCAGTGATTGCAGGTCTGCAATTTGCTTTCGGCACTTGGCATGGTCTATGGTGCTCTGCCTTTGTTCTGTAGTTGCAGCGTGGAGCGCTCTCAAGGCTGCCTTGAGATCACTACATTGCTTCTGTAGTGTGTCCACCTGCTTCTCTGTTTCTTTCTTTACCAGGACTGCACGCTGCGTGTCCTGGTAAGCCTTTTCATACTGGGACTGGAAACTACTCAAATGCGCCAGACAAGACTGGTGACCCCGTTTGGCGTCAGCCACCTCTTCGTCCTTTGCTGCTAATTTCCTTCTTAACTCTAAATTCTCTTTCTCCACCTCGCATATATCGACTTTACTCATATGGTGTATGCCCTCTACATCTTTGCGGAGGGTCTTGACGACCTCCTCCGTGCCTCGCAATTGTGCCAGGCAGGACACAATTGCCATCGGCTTGCGCGCTTTTGCTCAACTCTTTTTGTGGATCTCACTCAGGTTCTCCCACCAAGTATGCCCTATACTTCCGGGACCTGAGTCGTCATTATTGCAGAAATCATCCCACATGGGCCATCCTTTGCCCTTGAGATATTTCCGCATTTCCTCCTCCCAAATGGGACACTGTCCCACTCTACTGCTGCTGATCGCTGCGACCGCAAATTCCTCGGGATTCATGAGGCATTGCATTGCCTGCATGGCCATCTCTCCTATCCGCTTGCTTCGTTTAAATTTGGAACAGGGGGCTAAGGTGGTGTCGTAGATGCGGGTACGGCTTGCGCTAATTTCCGAAAATACAGACTTCCGACAGTTTTGACGCAACAAAATCTATCAGTTTTACCTTATAGCCCTGTTAGTTACGCATGCCTACACACACATCTGAATTATGACTTATTAATTAGAACTGCTTGAACACTTGTGGTTTTTTGTTTCCAATTGGATTCTAATTCAAATTTCTTGGGTTCTCCCGGAGTGGTTATCCACTTCTAGATCGGGTCCCGTCAGGATGTCGCCAAAATGTTGCTCTTATTAGCCTTAGTTTTCTTAGCTCTAATTCTGATACCTTTGCTCACGAGTCGCCAGGTATCTTTCTGATACCGCCACGTGGTTCAAGCTCAAGTTATGATTAATAATGCAGCACACCGCTTAGTAAGAGTTAAAACAACGATCATTTATTATATGCAGCAATAAATACTTATACAATAATCCTACTTCTAGACTAACACCTACCACTAAAGGCCAATACTTAACTTTGGGGATGGCCCACCAGGTCAGGGAAACGAATGGTCTTTTGAATTGGTCTGAGCCTGCGGGATTCAAAGGCTGATACAGGTTGATGGCTAGGAGTCTCTATCTGGTAGCGATCGCTGGAGTCAAACTTACTTGTTTCTTGCGAAGGTTGCGCGCAGGAAGAGAAGAGAAGGGTCAATCTGAACTTGGCCCCTTACTCTTATAGTTCCCAGGGGCTTCCCGCCTCTCGGGGCGGACCTTGACCCTGGTTCCAAGTGATTGGACTTGGTCCCAATCACTTGGTTCGATATGCTCCAATAATGGGGCGATTCCTTGATCGGGGGGGTGGTCGCCCCCCTTTCTTTGTGTTAGCCTCTCCTGGCGCCAAGAGGTCTGGAGTAGCTTTATGTTGCTAATGTGTAGCAATTGTTCCCGGGGATGGCTGTTTACTCTGCAGATGTCTGGATTGTTGTGGGGTTAATGGCTGCAGGTTTCGATCTGTCTGGATTCCCCCAGAGGCGAATACACTGTTTTACCTGCAGCCGTCCGTTTGAGTCCGGTTGGCTGATTTTCCCATCAGCCTCTGCCGTTCGCCATTTTGGATCGGGGTTTGACCAATTTAATCGGGAAGCAACCATTTTACGTGGCTACAGTGCAACAGGTAGGGAATTCAGATTGTTGGGACAATGGAACCGGTTTTGGGAGAGGCAGGACCATTAAAAATCAGAAGGTCTGCACTTGGGCAGGACTGGAACTAATATCCTGGGGGTGGGGGGGGCGCTGTTTGCTAGCGCTGTTGGGGAGGGTTTAAACGAATGTGGCAGGGTGATAGGAACCAATGCAGAAAGTTGGAGGGTAGTAAAGAGGGGACAGACACTAGTCAGGATTTAAGTGGAAGGCAGCAAAACAGATTGAACTGCCTCGTATAGTAGGGGGTGGGAACCAGAGCAGTAGGACAGCGGGAGAAATAACTGAGGGAGAGCTACAGACTAAGGCGAGTTAGATTAAGAGGAGGAGCAGGCAGGGAATGGTTGGTCAACACAGCAGGGCTGGTGGGCTGAGGTTTATTCGTTTCAATGCGAGGAATATTTCAGGTAAGACAGATGAACTTAAGAGTACGTGGAATTATGATGTTGTTGCAATTATAGATACTTGGTTGAAAGAGGGACAGAATTGGCAACTAAACATTCCAGGATTTACATGCTTCAGGCAGGATAGAGGGGGATGCAAAAGGGGTGGGGAGTTGCATTATTGGTTAAGGAGAATATCACAGCTATGCTGAGGGAGGACACTTGGAGGGTTCAGGATGCGAGGCAATCTGGGTAGAGCTCAGGAAACGAGGTGTGGTGTCACAATGTTGGGGTTTACTACAGACCGCCAACAGCCAGCGGGAGATAGATGAGCAGATATGCTGACAGATATTAGAAAGACGCATGAACACGAGGAAGAAGGTTGTCGTGGTAGGGTATTTTAACTTTCCCTATATTGACTGGGACACACTTACTGCTAGAGGCATGGATGGAACAGAATTTGTAAGGAGCGTCGAGGAGGGTTTCTTGAAACAATATGTAAACAGCCCGACTTGGGACGGGGCCATATTGGACCTCGTGCTGGGAAATGAGCCCGGCCAGGTGATCGAAGTTTCAGCAGGAGATTATTTCGGGAAAAGTGACCATAATTCTGTAAGTTTTAAGCTGCTTATGGAAAAGGACAAGATTAGTCCTCAGGTGAAGGTGTTAGACTGGGGAAAGATTAATTACAACAGCATTAGGCAGGATCTGGGCGAGCCTGTTTGAGAGAAAATCGACATCCAGCATGTGGGAGGCTTTCAAGTGTAGTTGAATTAGAATTCAGGACCGGCATTTCCTGTGAGGAAGAAAGGTAAGGGTGGCAAGTGTAGGGAATCCTGGATAACGAGGGGCATTAATGTTATGGACCAAGTTTAGAGAACCCCAATGTGTATCATGGAATTCACCTGACACATAACGCCTAATAGATTGTGGTTATGGGGAGCACAAGGGCCCACTCTACAGGTGTATGTGCAACAGAGAGCTAAAAGTATTCTCTTAAACAGAAAACAATGTTTATTCTATGAATTCCATTGACATTTTTAAACACAAAAAATAAACATCTTAGGAACCATCAACTAAAATACTCCCCCCAAAGAATACAGTACTCTATAAGAAACCCTTAATCTTCCCTTGCAACATCCATAAGACAAAATACTCTTTTTAACACAGAGATCATGTTTAAATTCACTACTGAGAGCAGTTAGCACTTTGAAATCCTCAAGTGATTTGGGAACATTCTTTAGAATGCAGAGAGCTGGTTATCATACAACTGTTTGCCTTGCCTGCATCTATCCAGCTCTCAAAAAGAAACTAAACACACCCTGTAGTTGCCTTCTCAAAGTGAAAGTGAAAGACAGAGAGCCCAGCTCCACCCACTCTCTTACATCACTGCAGCTATCTGGCAAAAAAAATTTCTTAAAAGGTACACCCACTACAGCTATTCGATAGACATCCATTTCTTAAAGGTACTTGACATTATACCGCCCGCCAAGAAAAAAAAATAAACCATCAACAAGATGATTTCTTTTTTCACCTTTTCACAATCCTTTAAGAAATATGGGCAGTGAATATACGTTTTTTTTAACAAAATAAAACACGCAAACATTTATAATAACACTGCCCCTTTTAGTTCTTCTTCCTCCACCTGGAATCTTTCTTCATTGACAGTCTCTTTGAACAAGAAGGTCTCTGCACGATCCATCCATTTCGCTATGCCTCAGCATTTCTCGTTAAAGTCAGATTCTTTAGTTTAATCTGATCACAGAGTTCCTTGTAATTCTCCAACACAGGAGCATTGGTTATCACACAGCCTTTATGCAGTCAAATGCCTGTTGAAACTCTGCTGTCCACTTAAATTAGCGACGTTTCTTCAGCAAGTCCGTCAGTGGAGCAACCACATTGATAATATTTGGCACAAACTTCCAGTAGAATCCACTCTTGCCATGAAATCGCATTATTTACCTTCTTGTCAAGGGTATTGGAAACTCCCCAATAACTCCTGTTTTCACATCCCATGGGACCATTCGACCTGCATGTTGAAACTCACTTGGGCTTTTCCAAAATCACTTTTGGCTAGGTTTACCACCAAACCCGCCTCCTGAAATCAATCGAATAACTCCATCAGATGCTTTAAATGTTCTGTCCATGTCTGAGTGAAAATTACCAGATCGTCGATGTATACCGGGGCAGCACAGTAGCATTGTGGATAGCACAATTGCTTCACAGCTCCAGGGTCCCAGGTTCGATTCAGGCTTGGGTCACTGTCTGTGCGGAGTCTGCACATCCTCCCTGTGTGCGCGTGGGTTTCCTCCGGGTGCTCCGGTTTCCTCCCACAGTCCAAAGATGTGCAGGTTGGGTGGATTGGCCATGCTAAAATTGCCCTTAGTGTTGGGTGGGCCTACTGTGTTATGGGGATAGGATGGAGGTGTGGACCTTGGGTAGGGTGCTCTTTCCAAGAGCTGGTGCGGACTCGATGGGCAGAATGGCCTCCTTCTGCACTGTATTTTTTATGATTCTATGATACCGCACAATTGGGTAATCCTGAAATGACTGTGTTAGTTAACCGTCGAAATGTGGCTGGGGCGTTTTTCATGCCAAATGGCATAACTTTGAATTGGTATGTACCATCTGGAATCACAAAAGCTGAAATCTCCTTCGCCCTTTCGGATAAAGGTACCTGCCAGTAACCTTTAAGTAAATCCAGTTTGGAAATAAAAGCTGATCGTCCCACTTTCTCAATGCAATCCTCCAAGTGTGGGATAGGATAAGAGTCCGTCCTTGTAAATGCATTAAGCTTTCTATCGTCCACACACAACCTTTGAATACCATCTGGTTTTGGTACCATCACTATGGGTGAGCTCCATTGGCTGCAACCCACTTCAATTATGCCATTTTAAGCATACTTTCAATGTTCTTGTTAACCTGTACCAATTTTAAAGGTTTAAGTCTATATGGATATTGTTTAATTGGAACAGCATTTCCCACATCTGCATCATGTATAGCCATTTTAATACTTCCCAATTTATCTCCACAAACTTGCCCATGTGGTATCAACAACTCTTTCAGGTCAGTCCTTTTTTCCTCTGGAAGTTAACTCAACAATTTATCCCAATTTTTAAGAACATCCTCGTTTTCCAATTTAATTTGAGGTATGTCAAATTCAAAGTCATCTCGATTTGGTGCATCGCTTTGAGTTAGAATCATTAAAACCTCCTCCTTTTGCTCTCCTTCCCTATCAAAGTGTCTTTTAAGCATATTCACATGACACACTCGGTGAGTTTTCCTTCTATCTGGCGTTCTTACCACATAATTCACCTCACTTAATTTCCTTTCAATCTGATAAGGTCCACAAAACATTGCTTTTAAAGGTTATGAGGGGCATAGACAGGGTGGGTAATCAGAGACTTTTTCAAAGGGTAGAGGGGTCAATTACTAGGGGGCATAGTTTTAAGGTGCGAGGGGAAAGGTTGAGAGATGTACCAGGCAGGTTTTTTTACACAGAGGGTAGTGGGTGCCTGGAAGTCGCTGCCAGACGAGGTGGTGGAAGCAGGGACGGTAGTGATGTTTAAGGGGCATCTTGACAAATACGTGAATAGGATGGGAATAGAGGGATACGGACACAGGAAGTGTAGAAGATTGTAGTTTAGTCGGGCAGCATGGTCGGCACGGGCTTGAAGGGCCGAAGGGCCTGTTCCTGTGCTGTACGTTTCTTTGTTCTTTGTTCACCTACCACTGGTAACAATACTAAAACTTTATCTCCACTGGCAAAACTACAAACTTTGGATTTCTTGTCTGCTACCCATTTCATCACATGTTGTGCAATTTCTAAATGCTGCCTAGCCAATGCCCCTGCTCTATTTAATCGCACCCTAAAATTTGACACGTAACCCAATAATGTAAGTTCCGATTTCTCACTCACCAATTTTTCCTTAATCAATTTAAGTGGTCCTCTTACGTCATGACCAAACATTAGTTCAAAAGGTCTGGTTGACTCATTAGGTGCATCCCTAATTGCAAACAGTAGAATGGATTCGAATTTGTTCTTTGTTCAAGTATGCCATTGAAAGCATACTTTCAATGTCCTTGTTAACCTGTTTTCCTTTATCCCAAATTCCTTTATCCCAATCCTCTGGATAATTTTGACAATAAGCCCTCAACAATGTCTTTAATGTATGATGCCACATTTTTAATGCTCCCTGCGATTCTGGATGGCACGCAGTTGATTTAAATAGTTTTATTCCTAAGCTATCCACAACTTCTTTGTAAAACTTTCAGGTAAAATTTGTTCCTTGATCCGATTGTATTTGGGTAGTCCATATCTGGTAAAAAAAATTAAGTAACTCCTCCACAATATTTTTAGCTTTAATATTACGTACAGGAATGGCCTCTGGAAACCTGGTAGACACATTCATTAAAGTGAAAAGGTATTGATTCCCACTTTTCGTTTTTGGAAGCGGTCCTACGCAATCAATTAGGACAATTATAAAAAGGTTCCTCAAATGCTGAAATGGGTATTAGGTGCGCTGGTTTTCTCACTGCTTGAGGTTTCACTATCACTTGACACGTGTGACATGATCGACAAAATTTAACTACATCTTTATGTAGTCCAGGCCAATAAAAATGTTTTTGGATTTTAGCTTTAGTTTTCCTTACTCCCAAATGACCTCCAACTGGTACCTCATGTGCTACTCGCAACACCTCCTTTCTATACCCTACCGGCAATACTACTTGATGAACTTTTGCCCACTTTTCATCCGCCTGCATATGTAAAAGTCGCCATTTTCTCATCAAGACATCATTTTTACGGTAATGAAACTCCTGTATACACTCAGATTCCTCTTCCGTGTATGCTTTCTGATACATTTGTTTTATTTCTATATCTTTCTCTTGTAACTCCACCAATTTTCCTGAACTAAAAATATCCACCTCATCCTCAACCTCTTCTTGTTCTTTTTCAACCATCTGATCAAAAATCGTTACTGATAATTTAACTTCAACTTCATCTTCACGCTTTGATTTCTCCTCTTGTCTTAACCTGTGACTTTGAGACCTTGTTACTACACAATCCGGAAAGATCCCAGGATATTCGTCATTCAACACTTCAGTTGTCTGATTTTCCACTGGCTTATCAACCTCAGTAGGCCTCAGTCCCACCTGCGATCCAACTATATCATTACCCAAGATAATCTGTATTCCTGGACAAGATATTTTCGCTGTTACTCATACTACCACTTCACCACTCTTCACTAGAGACTTTCCAACCTTACCTTATATAATGGAACATTACTCTTCTCACCCTGAATTCCACATATCACCACCTTTTCTGGCAATATTCTTCCAAACTACATAACCTCATCCCTCACCATTAAAGATTGACTAGCTCCCGTATCTCTTAAAATTGTGACTTCTTTACCAACCCCTCCTGATACACAAAAGTAAACTTCACCCACACAAGTAAACTCTTTTCAGAGATTTGGAACCTTCTTATCAATCACCTCTTGATCAGGCTGTACAATCTTTTGTACCTCCTGCGCTTCACTTGGGCTATCTTTTACCACTTTAACAAACCCCACTGTCTTATCCTGTTTTACCACATTAGCCTTTCTAGTGCTTTTCTTCAATCACCAACACTGTGATTTTACATGGCCTAGTTTATTACAGTGAAAACATTTGAAACTTTTCATGTCTCTTCCACCTTCCTGGATTTATTTTTTAGTCTGAGAGACACGGCCTTATCTCCCATCAGATCACCTTTACCTTTACCACTTGAGTATTTCTCATGTCCCCAGTTTCTATCCTTCACAGGCTGAAACTGATATCATAAACCAATCTTTGATTTATGAACTAATTCATAATCATCTGCCATTTCTGCTGCTAATCTCGCAGTTTCAACCCTCTGCTCTTCCACATGAGTTCTCAGTACATCAGGAATTGAATTTTTAAACTCCTCCAAAAGTATTAATTTCTGAGAGCTTCATACGTTTGGTCTATTTTCAAAGCCCTGATCCACCGATCATAATTAGTCTGTTTGATCCTTTGAAACTCCATGTATGTTTGACCAAATTATTTCCTTAAATTTCTAAACATTTGTCTGTCGGCTTCAGGCACTAGTTCATATGCACCTAAGATCGATTTTTTTCACCTCCTCATATGTCCCAGATACCTCCTCCGGTAGTGATGCCCTACCTACCAGCTTTGTTTGAATCAGTAGTAACCACATGTCCGGTGCCCATTTCATTTGTTTAGTTACCTTCTCAAATGAAATGAAAAAGGCTTCTACCTCCTTCTCATCAAACCTTGGCAATGCTTGGACACATTTAAATAGATCCCCACCAAACCTTCGACAATGACGCTCTTTCTCTTTATCCTCATCACGATCCTCCAACTGTACGTTTCCCTTTACATCTGCCAATTTTAACTGACTGACATGTTTCATGGCCTTTTTCTGAAGTTCAACCTCTCTCTCTTTTTCCCTTTCCTCTCTCTCTTTTTCTTTTTCCCTGATCTGTACCTCCCTTTCACTTTCTTTTTGTTCTGCTAGGGCTATTTTTTCTTTGTTTCTTTCTTCTCTGTCCTTTTCTTTTTCCTCTCTCTCGCTCTCTCTTTTTTCCTGATCTGTATCTCCCTTTCTCTTTCTTTTTCTCTCATTGCGTATTCAAGTTGCTTTAATTCTTTTTCATGTTCAAGTTGCTTGGTTTGCAACTGAATTTTTGCCATTTCTACTGAGTCAGACTGTATCTTAGGCAATTTTAAATGCTCAGCTAGCACTGTAAGTACCTCTTCTTTTTGTATTCTGTCAGATAATGTTAACTGAAATGTTTTTAACAAATCCAAGAGCCTATTTTTAGTCTCTGTTAGTAAGGTACTGGGTGTGACCGTTTCCACCCCACAAAAGCTTCAGAGCCTCTGAAAGAGCCATTGTCCACAACACACTCCCTACTTAAACTGAAATACCACACCAGAAAAGCAACCACAATATGCTCATCCCTCTGTCTTTAATTTCACAAAGCCAACCCAGTAGATAGACTTTTATCACCCTCGAACACCCAATTGGTTATGACCAGGGTTTAGAGAACCCCAAAATGTATCATGGCGTTCACCTGACCTGACCCATAATTTTGAATAGAGCGTGGTTATGGGGAGCACAATGTCCCACTCTACAGGTGTATGTGGAACAGAAAACTAAGATTATTTTTAAACAAACGCAATGTTTATTCTATGAATCCCATTACATTTTTAAACACACACAGTAAACATCTTAGCAACCATCAACTAAAATACTCCCCCCAAAGAATACAGTACTCTACAAGTAACCCTTAATCTTTCCTAGCAACATCTATGAGACAAAATAACCTTTTTAACACAGAGATCAGGTTTAAATTCACTACTGAGAGCAGTTGTCACTTTGAAATCCTCAAATGATATGGAGACAGTCTTTAGATTGCATATAGAGATCCTCATACAGCTGTTTGCTTCGCCTGCAGCTATCCAGCTCTCAAAACGAAACTAAGCACACCCTGTAGCTGCCAGCTCAAAGCGAAGGTGAAAGACAAACAGCCCAGCTCCACCCACTCTCTGGCATCACTGCAGCAATCCGACAAACACCCATTTCTTATAGGTACACCCACTACAGCTATTTGATAAACACCGGTTTCTTAAAAGGTACTCGCACATGAACTTATGAACTTTGTAAAAAATAAAAAGGAAGCTTTCGCAACGTCTAAAAGGCTTAGGACAGGTGAAGCCCTTGAAGAATATAAAGCAAGTAGGAAGGAACCTAAGGTAGGAATTAGGAAGGCTAAAAGTGGTCATGAAATGTCATTGGCAAACAGGATTAAGGAAAATCCTGAGGCGTTTCATACATATGTAAAGAGCACGAGGATAGCCAGAAAAAGTGTTGGCCCATGAAAGGATATTGGAGGAAATCTATGTATGGGAGAGATGACAGAGATACTAAATGCATACTTTGCATCAATATTCAGGAACTTGCTGGGACCTTGACAGTAATCTTTGTATCCTTGTTGGCTACAGGTGAAGTTCCAGAGGACTGGTGAGTAGCCAATGTTGTTCCATTGTGTAAGTAGGGCAGCAGGGAAAATCCAGGAAATTATAGGCCGGTAAGGCTGGTGTCAGTGGCAGAAAAACTATTGGAACAGATTCTTAGCGATAGGATTTACTCCCATTTTGGAAACAAATGAACTTATTAGTGATGGATAGCATGGTTTTGTGAAGGGGGGGGTCATATCTCATTAATTTGATCAAGTTTCTCGAAGAAGTGACATCGATGATAGGTGGGGGAAAGGTAGTAGATGTTGTGTACATGGACTTCAAAAAGCCTTTGACAAGGCATCTCATGGTAGACTGATACAAAAGGTAAAGTTACATGGGATCAGAGGAGAGCTGGCAAGTTGGATACAGAACTGGCTTGGGCAGAGAAGACAGAGGGTAACAGTAGAAAGGGTGCTTTTCTGAATGGAAGGCTGTGACTAGCGGCGTTCCGCAGGTATCAGTTCTAGGGCCTTGGTTGTTGATGGGAGATATAAATGATTTGGAAGAAAATGTAGCTGGTCTGATTAGTAAGTTCGCAGACGACATAAAAATTGGTGGTGTTGCGGATGGTGAAGAGGATTGTCAGGGAATACAGCAGGATATAAACTGGTTGGAGTATTGGGAGGATAAATGTCAGATGGAGTTTAATCTGGACAAGTGAGAGATAATGAACTTTGGAAAGTCCAATACATGTCGGAATTAAACAATAAATGGGAGAACTCGTGAGTACTGACAAGCAGAGAGAACTTGGCGTGCATGTCCACCGATAACTCAAAGTGGCACCACATGTGGATAAGGTGGTCAAGAAGGCATATGGCATGCTGGCCTTCACTGATCGGGGCATCGAATATAAAATTTGGCAACTCATGTTGCAGTTGTACAGGACCTTACTTGGAATATTGTGTCATTCTGGTCACCACTCTACCAGAAAGATGTGGATGCTTTGGAGAGGGTACAGGAGCGGTTTACCAGGATGTTGCCTGGTATGGAGGGTATTAGTTATGAGGAGATATTAGACAAACTTGGTCTGTTCTCACTGGAACGACAGAGGTTGAACGGCGACCTGAAAGAGGTCGAAAAGATTATGAGTGGCATGGACAGAGTGGATAGTCAGATGCTCTTTCCTTGGGTAGGAGAGTCAAGTACTCGGGGACATAGGTTTAAAGTGCGTGGGGGAAAGTTTAGAACAGATGTACGAGGGAAGTTTTTTTTTTTTTTTTTTTTTACACAGAGGGTGGTAAATATCTGGAACGCGCGGCCTGGGGAGGTGGTGGGAGCTGGTACAATAGCGGCATTTAAGGGTCAACTAGACAAATATATGAATATGGAGGGAATGGAAGGATATGGACTCCGTAAATGCAAACTTTAGGCAGGTACAATGGTCGGCGCAGGCCTGGAGGGTGGAAGCGCCTGTTCCTGTGCTGCATTGTTCTTTCTTCTTTTTTCCATGAATCTTCTCTGAAATGCCTCTATTGCGACTACATCATTGCTCAAGTATGTGGGGCAAAACTGTGCACAGTACGCAAGGTGCAGTCTGACTAATGTTGTGTATATTTGCAGTAACACTTCCCAACATTTATATTCGATTGTTTTGGCCGTAAATGCCAACATGCAGTTTCGCTCCTATTACCTGCTGGACCTGTATGCTGCCAGTATCTGCAATTCATGCACGAGGACAGCCAGACCCCTCGGAACCAAACCACTCTGGTGTTTCCCTCCATTTGTCCCGTTGCAGTTTTCCCACTAAAATGGCGAAAGTCACATCTGTCGACGTTCACCTCGATCTGCCAAAATTTGACCCACTCACCTGATCTTGCTTTATAAATCTGCAAATTTCCTATTTCCTTATTGCAACTTACTATACCACCTATTTTAGTGTCATCTGCAAATTTGCTTATAGTATTTTGTATCCCACACCCAAGCCTTCCAGGTATCATACAGAGGGAATCCTGAGGACTACAACGTGGGGCACGCCACCATTTACATCTGGCAAACCAGGAGAATGCCGCATGTCACAACTCTGCCTTCTTTCGGTTAGCCAGTCTTCTACCCATGCCAATCAATTACCCCCAACCCCAGGTGATATTATATTGTGTATCAACCTTTTGGAAGCACTTCATCAAATGCCTTCTAGTCGTTCAGCAACACCACATATATGGGATCCCCTTTCTCCAGTTCGAAGGCCTCCAGCAAATAAAAGAAACACGGTCAGTCTGTCAGGAAACCATGCTGACGCAGATAGCCTGCCTTCTGTCATATGTCCACTTATTGCTTCCTTGCCAATGGGTTCTAATAATTTCCCAATGGAAGGTGTTAAACTAACTGGTAAATAGTTTCTTACATTGCGCGTGCTTCTTGTTTTTAACAAGGGCGTCAGCATATTTCCAATCGACTATACCGCTTCCAAACTCCAGCCATGTTTCCATTTTAACCAATGGGTCCATTATCTCCGCTGAAACTTCCTTTACGGTCAGAGGATCGGCCACCAAGCCTTGGTAACGCGTTTTCTTTCACACTTTTTCCTTATTGATCATAATTGTCCTATTTCCTACCTTTTTATAACCTCTTCATGACCTGTGACTATGGGTTGGTACTAGTGCAGCACTGTGAGTCGCCCGGTGGCACAGTGGTTAGCACTGCTGTTTCACAGCGCCCGGGACATGTTTCCAATTCCGGATTGGGGTGAATGGTTGGTGTTTCCAGGTGTTCTCCAGGTGTCTGCGTGGGTTTCCTCCGGGTTCCTACCACATTCCCAATATGTCCAGGTTTCGCTGGCCATGCTAAACTAAACCCTTAGTTTCCAAAGATGTGCAGGTCAGGCGGGGTGACAGGAATGTGATAGGGAGTGAGCCTCGGTAGGGAGCTCTTTCGGAGGGCCGCTCAACACTCCATGGGCAAGAGGAAATTCTCATTCACTCTAGTATTTCGATGCCTTTCTCTGCTTCCTATAGTGCCCTGCAACGTTATTATAATATACAAAATGTAGGTGTGGATTGGGTTAGAACATGTTTGTTCAGTGAAAGTAATTGTCGGTTTCCATGGATCATAATTGCGTCCCTGGATGCCTCATCGCTTCTATTTAAAAGAACATGTGTCACTGTGTTACCCCAGAGTCCGCGGGAGCATCACCACCGACAGTGACAGGCATCAGCGGCCCCAGAGCGAGGGAGAAGACAAGCGGCAATCTTACATCAATAGACTAACAAAGTTCCAGCAACTGATCAGATTCTGAGATCAATTGATTGGATTGTGCTGACAATGGATCAGAATCTGCGAGCAGTAGATTGGGCTGTTGCAGCAATGTACCAGAATCCCAGAACAATTGATTGGAATGTTTCAACCATGGGCCCGAATGTGAGAACACACTGGGAAGTATCAACAATGGACAAGAGTTTATCCTCCGCCCTTTTTTGGCTTTCGTTTGGTTGGATTCCTGCCGCAGAGCGTATCAAAAGCATACTTACATTAATTCAAGTGGGTTACTATCCGTTGCTAGCGATTGTTGGCGTGCCTGGTAAGTCTCTCTATATAGTGAATCATTATTTCATCCATGTTACTGTATTACTATACTTGCCATTTACTGTGTCCTGGGCGTTGTCCTTGTTGCTTCTATTCAGTTTCTGGATACAGTTTAGCCAGTACATTCTTATTCTGGTTATTTCAAAAAATGGGATGACCAAAATTACCCTCTTCAGTTGAAACCCCAAACTCTGTTGCCTATTCGCTGACTGCACTTTCTTACCAATATCAAAGAACAAGAACAAAGAACAAAACAGCACCGGCCCATCGGCCCTCCAAGCAACTCTAGCAATCATATTCACCCTGAACTTCGCCCTATACCATCTCCAGCATTACAACCACTTCCAGAGGATTGCATCCCATCGCTGCTCAACGGTACGCATATCTGTTCTTTGTGATATGCAGAGATAACTATTCCAATCTTCTTCAAGCCATACTCTCCGTTACAAAGCTGCATTAAAAAATCGCAGCCAAGCCTCTGATGTTCATTTCCACACGAAAGCAGAGGCCCAGGCAGCCAGCAGCAGGGCTGTATTGCAGGTGGGAGCAATCGAGTAAAGCAAGGCTTCCTGGGAATTCCTGGGGGGAATTTAAAGTCCCAATGTTTTTCTTAAATTTCTCCTCAAATCTAATCAAGTATGTCATCAGCAGTTGCTTTAAATAACTCTGTAAACAAGCTAAGTTCTTTCATTCTCGCAGTTAGTCAGGGTAAATGCTCCCAAAGCTCTGGGAAATGAATATTAACTCGCTTTAATCACTTTCAGTCGCGCGTGTCGTCTCACTTCAATTTTCTATCCGGATTGTTTCCCTTGGCACCTTCTACCTTTCTGAAGCTTCATGATTGGTTTCGACACTAAACAGGGAAATCAATTAATTGCTTGGTGCGCCTCTGCTAAGTGCTAGGCTCTCTTCTTTCTCCAGGGTTCAAAACTGTGCTCATAGAACATAGAACAATGCAGCGCAGTACAGGCCCTTCGGCCCACGATGTTGCACCGAAACAAAAGCCATCTAACCTACATATGTTTATCCAATAAACTTTTAAATGCCCTCAATGTTGGCGAGTTCACTACTGTAGCAGGTAGGGCATTCCACGGCCTCACTACTCTTTGCGTAAAGAACCTACCTCTGACCTCTGTCCTATATCTATTACCCCTCAGTTTAAAGTTATGTCCCCTCGTGCCAGCCATATCCATCCGCGGGAGAAGGCTCTCACTGTCCACCCTATCTAACCCCCTGATCATTTTGTATGCCTCTATTAAGTCTCCTCTTAACCTTCTTTTCTCCAACGAAAACAACCTCAAGTCCATCAGCCTTTCCTCATAAGATTTTCCCTCCATACCAGGCAACATCCTGGTAAATCTCCTCTGCACCCGCTCCAAAGCCTCCACGTCCTTCCTATAATGCGGTGACCAGAACTGTACGCAATACTCCAAATGCGGCCGTACCAGAGTTCTGTACAGCTGCAACATGACCTCCCGACTCCGGAACTCAATCCCTCTACCAATAAAGGCCAACACTCCATAGGCCTTCTTCACAACTCGGAAGGAGTTACATACAAAATGTAAGATGTACCGTAAATAATTCACCGATTTAATTACTGCGATTTTAAGACATCTTAAGTATCGCAGGACAAATGTTATCCCGAACCTTGAGCCTGCAGAGCTCATTGGCCTGCCAAACACGTCTGGGGTAAATATCTGGGGCTTGGGGAGCTTCGGGTCAGGGGCATTGCTCTGGAGTCCGAGTTGCGGACATTGGGACACATCAAGAAAGGATGTAGTGACATGGTCCATTTCGGTGCGGAGGCAAACTCTTAGGACAGCTTCTTGTGGTTTGCAAAGTGTTGAGGAACAGAGGCGGGTGTCTGTAACTGAGGGAGGGCCGCTGACCCAAGCATTTCACCAGGGCCAGTCTGACAGGTTTGAGGTTCTCTCAGCTGTTTGGGTTGAATGGGGGAATGAAACGTGGATGACGATGCAGCCACTCTGGGACAGAAAGCCTTTCAAGTCGGGGGGAAGATAATAAGTAGTGCTAGCTGGGGAAATATAACGAAGGGACCTTGACGTTGTTCTCTGCAGCAAAGGGCCAGATACCTTACAGATGTATTGCCTGCTGGGTGCCAGGGTTCAGGACTTCTGCTCCGCGATGGAGATGGACGTGCTATGGGAGGGAGCAAATCGAGTTTTCGTGATCCATGTAGGTACAAGCGATGTAGGTAGAACGAGGAAAGAGTTAATACACAGAGAGTTTGAGATACGAGGAAGTGAATTGAAAAATGGAACCCTCAAGGTGATAATCACAGGAATAGTACCTGAGTCGCTTGCCAATTGCCTTCGGCCATGTAAACTTAGAAGGATGAATCATTGGCTCAAAGACTGGCGTCGGAGAAGTAGGTTTCATTTTGAGGGTCACTGTCATCAGTATAAGGCAAATGGGGGCTGTATCGATGTCATGGCCTACTTCTGAATCATGCTGGGACCAGTGCACTTGCAAACAGTATTACCAGGAAAATAGAGAAGGGATAGGACTAAATTTGGCGTATTGGTGGTTCTGGAGCCGTCAGCTTACAAGGAAAAAAGAAATGGCAACACGGTAGCATGGTGGTTAGCACAAACAGCTCCAGGGTCCTCGGTTCGATTCCCGGCTTGGGTCACTGTCTGTGTGCGGAGTTGGCACATTCTCCCCGTGTCTGCGTGGGTTTCTTCCACGTGCTCCGGTTTCCTCCCACAGTCCAAAGATGTACAGGTTCGGTGGATTGGCCATGATAAATTGCCCTTAGTGTCCAAAATTGCCCTTTGTTTTGTGTGGGGTTACTGGGTTATGGGGACAGGGTGGAGGTGGGGCTTGTGTAGGGTGCTCTTTCCAAGAGCCGGTGCAGACTGGATGGGCCTTCTGCACTGTAAATTTTAGGATGTCTAGGATAAGGCACCATTAAGAAGCAGCTATTTAGGTCATGCGACCCAAACATGGCTGGAAGGGGCAGTGTGCCCAAATATGTAGAAAATAAAAACAGGAGAAAACAGAGTTAAAGTGTTAAAATATGAATAGGTAAAATCAATGGTGCTTTACATAAATGTACCTCGTTTTGGAACAGCATTAATTAATTAATAGCACACATTGTGGCTCATGTTTACAATTTGTATTGATTGCGGATACGTGGCTCCAAGATCAAAGCTATGCACTAAATATTCAAGTGCATGTGATTTTTCTTTACGACAGGCAGGAAGGAAAGGTTTTGGGATAGCTTTGTTAGCACCTGATGGAATATGTAAGATAGAAACAAATGAACTTCGATTTGAAGATGTAGAATCCATATGGTTGGAGATGAGAAATAACTCGGGAATAAGGCATTGGTGGGACTAGTCTGTGGTCCCTTAACAGTGGCTAGACTGTCGGACCGAGATTAAATTAGGAGACAATGAGCGAGTGTAAAAAAGGCAATATGTTAATCACAGGTGGCATTAATTTCCATGAGGATTGACAAAATCAAATTGGCATTGGTGCCATGATGAAGCACTCAGAATGTATTCGGGACGGATTCCTGAAACAAGTTGTGGATCCAAACAGAAATCCGATTATTTGGGAAGGGAACTTTGAAGCCAGGCCGGTTTGACAAACAATCTCCGAAAAAAAGATCTCATAGGAATCATTGAACGTGACATGATCGAGTTTAGCACTAAGCCTGAGAATGAGAGACTTCTTTAAATACAACGGCGTTCAACTTGGACAAAGGTAATTGGACAGAAATGAGGGTAGATTTGGCTACAGTGAGCAGCAAAGGAATTTCACAGATAAGACATTTGATCATCGATGACAGGAGTTCATAGAAACAGTTCTGACTCACAACAAACATATATTTTAGTTACGAAGACGGATTCTGGGAAGGGGATAAAGAGACCATTGTTATGGGCGAGGCATTTTCAGAACTCCAAAATGTATCATGGAGTTCAACCAACCTCCCCCTTTAATGTTTTGTTGCTTTTAAAGAACACGGTGTGGTAATGCAATTATGGACACGTGGGTTTTTAAACACAAAACAATGTTTATTTCCTGAACTCAAATTGACCTTTTAAATAAACATTGGATCTCTTAACACCCCTTACTTCAAACATAACCCCGAAAATATTGCACCATTAAATAATCCATCAGTTATTCCTTTCAACATCCATGAGACTTAACACCTTTAAACAGAAACACATCAGGTTAAAGGCTTTACTATTATGAGTTTAAATCACCCAAATGATCCAGAGATAGTCTTTCATGGCAGAGATCACAGCAGATCCAGCTCACTGCAAAACACAGACACTCCCCAAGCTCTTTTCAAACTGAAACTAAACCTGCAAAATGGCTGATCTAAAGCCCAGCTCCACCCACACTCTGACATCACTGCATTTCTTAAAGGTACAGTGCTTAAACATCCATTTCTTAAAGGCACTCACATGACACCTCCCACCAAAAAAATAAATAAACCATCAACTTCAAGATGGTTTCATTTTACACTTTTCCACCATCCACTAAGAAATGTACACAGTAAATATACCCTTTTGTTTAAAAAAAACAACAACACACGCAAACAGGTATAACAATATAGTGCATTTTCTTTGTTCTACTTCCTGCAACCGAAATCCTTCTCGATTGACAGTCTCTTTGAACAAAGTCTCAGCACGATCCATCCATTCCTCTGCTCCTCAGCAATTCTCATTAGAATCAGGGACGGGATTCTCCGACCCCCCCCCCGCCGGGTCGGAGAATCGCCGGGGGCTGGCGTGAATCCCGCCCCCGCCGGTTGCCGAATTCTCCAGCACCGGATATTCGGCGGGGGCGGGAATCGCGCCGGTTGGCGGGCCCCCCCCGGCGATTCTCCGGCCCGCGATGGGCCGAAGTCCCGCCGCTGTCAACCCTCGCCAGCCGGCGTGGATTGAACCACCTTTGGGACGGCGGGGCACGGCGGCGCGGGCGGGCTCCGGGGTCCTGGGGGGCGGCGCGGGCGGGCTCCGGGGTCCTGGGGGGGGGGGGCGCGGGGCGATCTGACCCTAACAGTGAACATAGGCCCCTTAGATAATGATACTGGGGAATAAATTTAAAAAACGGAATCATGGAATTGCATCGGAGTTAAATAATCACTTTACGTCAGTCTTCACGGCAGAAGCCATTGCAAAACTACTAAATGATTCAGTACAGGACGGAGAGGAAATAAATGAAATAACTGTAGATAAAAAGTACGAGTAAAACTGATGGTGCGATGTCTCCTTTGGACCTATTGGGTTACATCCCATGACATGAAAGGACATGGCTGCAATGATAAAGGATGCACTGGTATTAAACTTCCTACACTCTGTAAATTTAGGAAAAATGCCAGAGTATTGCTGACTGCCAATGTAACACTTTTATTCAAAAATATGGGACAGTTGGCTGAAAATCTGTGTACGGGAAAATGTTAGCACACATTACAAAGGATTTAGCAGCAGACCGGTCAGAAACAAAAATCATAGAACCAAGCAGATTTAGCATGGCTTAATGAAGGGAATTCATTACTGATAATTGATTAGAATTCGTTGAGTTGGTAAGGGGCAGAATAGATAAACGAGAACTAATAGGTTTAACATATTTCCATTGACAAAAATGGTTTCATCAGGTGCCTCAGAAAAGGCTGGCTCTTAAAATTTCCATGGTATCGGGGTAGTTGAATTGAGGATTCTCCAGATAATTGAAGACAAAGAGTTTGTATAAAACAGTTAATTTCAGGTCGAATCGTGTAACTGAAGGATTGCCACAGGGGTCAGTGCTTGGGTCACAATTTGTTAAAATATAGATTTCTGACCTGGACGAAAGAAGCACATTTACTATTTTCAAGTTTGCGAACGACACGTACATCAGCGGGAAGGGAAGTGGTGAGAATGACAGAGAGTCTACAGTGGGTTATGGACAGGTTTGGTGAGTGGGCAAACTCTTGCAAATGGAATACAATGTTAGAAGATGCGAGGTTATGCATTTTGCTCGGAGATGAATATTATTTTAATGGCGAAAAGCTGCAGAAAGCTGGAACAACTGGGGTTCGGGGTCGTCATGAATGAATTACAAAAAGCTAGCATGTATGTTCAGCAGGTAATAGCGAAGGAAAATTGAATGTTGAACTTTCTTTAAAAGGGAATGGAGTAAAATATAGGGAAATACTGCTATAACCGTATGAGGCACTCGTTAGAACCTAAGCATAATACTGTGAACAGTTTTAGTCCCATTAGCGAAGGAGAGATATAGCGGCATTGGAATCAATCTGGAGAGGGTTAAACTGGTGGATCCTGACACAATTAATTCAGATACCCCTTGGGATTCAATACGGTAATGCAATTTGTAAAATGGGGCATGCAACATTGTTGTCTTCATTTCGACACTTCCGTCCACTTCGATTGGCCATCTCTGAGTCGCAAAAACATCGTGGCCAAAACTGACACCGCGTTACTCATTATGATCATGGCTGATCATCAAGTTGAATACCCTGGCCCCGCCTTCCCGCCATGCCCCTTGATGCTGTCAGCCCTAAGAGCTCTATCTCATTCCTTCTTGATTTTACACAACATTCTGGCCACAATTACGTTCTGTGGTAGGAAATTACACAGATTCATTACTCTGTCGATGAAACTTCTCCTCTCCTCTGTCCTAAAATGTTTACACCTTATTCTCAAGCTATGACGTTTATTCTAGACTCCCTGACATCAGGAACATCTTTCTGAATCTAAACTGTCTAATCCTGTTCGAATTTTTTAAGTTTCAATGAGATCATCTCTAACTCTTAACTCTAATGAATATAAGCCAACCGACTTAGTCTCTCCTCATACGACAGTCCCGCCATCTCAGGAATCAGCGTGGTAAACAATCCCTGAAATCACTCAGTAGCAAGAACATCCTTCCTCAGATATGGACAACACTGCACACAGCCCTATACAATTGCAGTAAAACATCTCTATTCCTATACTCAAATCCTCACCCTATGAAGGCCAACATACTATTTCCTTCTTTACTGCCTGCTGTACATTTGCGCTTAATTTCAGTTGGTGGACTCCAAGGTATCAGTGAGTATCCACCGTTCTCAATTTGCACACATTTAAAAAAATCTGTCTTTCCTGTTATTGCAAAGCAGATAAACCTCACATTTATCCACAGTCTACTGCGACCGCCATGGATGTGTTCACTCATTCAAACTGTCCAAATCGTGCTGAAACATCTCTGCTCCTCCTGACAGCCCCCACTCCCACTAAACTTTGCATCATCTGCAAAGTTACTTCCATCGTTGAAAGTCTAAATAAACCATGTCCACTGGCTCCTCTGGTCAGCTCTACTACTTACATCTTCAAAGAGTTGCAGTAGATTTGTCAGACATGACTTCCCTTTCGTTCGCCCATTTGCTTGTTATACCATTGCTTTCAGAATGCTGTGCGATGAAATCCTTCATAATGTCTCTCGCAGCTTCAGGACGACCAACCTGAGGCCGACTGGTCTGCAGTTCTCTGTTTTCCCTCGAGGTCCCTTTTTGATAAGCAGTATTATATTAACTACTCTCCAATGTGTTGGACCCATTCCTGAGTATAAAGGATTTTTGATAATCACCACCAATGAATCTACTGTTTCGTACTCTGGGAGACAACAATGTTGACAAACTCGGCAGAAAATGTCCATAATAAATCACCATTTCTAAGAATAGATTACGCTCGCATTTGTTTCTGGGGAGCAGTGCATCTTTTAATGCTATAAACATGTCAACTATGGTGTGCAATCCATGTGAATCTATGCGGTAACCCGATTCAGTGAACGCACATTACTCGTTCTGAAGGTGAACTCCGACCACTTGAATTCTTCTTAGCATGTTTTCCAAGTTAGCTCGGTTTTCCAATTCCATTGATCCTGTTATCAATACATCATCAAGCAATACTGTTACACGTGGCGATCATTGCAACAAACATTCCACCATTCTCTGGAATGTAGCACAAGTTGACGACACTCCGAAAGGCATGCATGTGTACTGGAGCAAACAATTTTGTAATAGTAACATAACTTCAGGAAGCATAGTCCAACTCAAGATCTTGATAAACAGGGTTCATGCCTTAATTTGTGTCAGATTGACCTCCAGTCAGGTTTGCACGCTCAATTTCTATCTTTTGAATGGGGTATTCATAACTTGGCAGCCTGATTCCCTCTCAATTTATAATCCTTCCAAATGTGGGCGGTCTTGTGTCATTTTAATGAGGATGCTTTGAAGACTGTTCATTCTATAAACCGAAAATCCCAGATGATTTCCACTTGTTCCAACTTGTTCAATTCTGTCTCCAACTTTCCGAACAAATTTCCCTGGAAAAAGGTGGGTCTGTCCTTGGGTCTACATGTCTCTGAGTACATATCGCCCATTTTACTGAACTAATCACAAAATACATGTTTGTACTTCTTTATTGATTCTATCAGGCCACCGGATTTTATTTGAAACATTTCTGTCCAATTCAATTCAATTTATTTGAACCAGTCGCGGCCCAGTAGACTTGTTACTGGGTCTGATACAACTGTCGGGGAGTTGGGAAGATTAAAACTGGTACTCACTGGTACCTTGGTCGTACTCATATTCTTCGTGGCCTCATCCATATGGGTCACCAATTTTACTCAAGAATTTTGAAAATCCATAGGCTGAACATCCCGTCACAAGGACCTGAACATATGCTCCCCTATTCTGGGAACAAACGCTCCCATTCCCATTTCCATCTCTGCAGGTTTACAATTAACCAATGATGGCCGTTTTTACGTTTACTACTGATGAACGATCAATTGCAAAAAAATGAGAGTTGAATGCAACTGAGGCTTTATTATGTGTGGCCTCCTACAGCAGCTGGTGAAATGGCTGCTGTACGGGGAGCACACATATTTATACTCCGCCTACTGGGCGGAGCCAGTAGGCAGGGACTACCCCCGTACCTGTAGTACAGGGTCTTACCACACATCGCCTAATATATACAGCAGTGGTGATTACCACAAACACTCAAATCATTTGAAGGGCAATCTTAACAATGTGTACCTGCGATGTGCCTTTCGTGCCGAGCAGCCTTGGCTTGCTCTGACACCGGTGACTCAAGTTCCCCTTCCTGTGGTATCAATTGCACTTTACTTCCCTAAATGTGCAAACTCTTGTGGAGAGATTGCCACCGCATCAGTAACACTGATTCCACCCTTGTTTACTCACCTAAATATTCAGACTCCGCCAGCATCTACATTTGCTTCCCGTTTCAAACTAGCGTTTTCACTTTAGGCGCCACTGCTGACTGCAGATTCCCGCACGAACTGCTGAACAGCGCCACCAGTTTGCGTGCTGGAAAGCTTCTGTCAGCCATTTGGAAAATGATGCTTGTCGCGGCGATCAGGTTTCTCTGGATGTCTGCAGGATTGAATTCACAAAGGAAGCGTTCTCGCAATATATCGTTCAGCGTGGAACCGAAGCCCAGTGTTCTGCCTGCACTTTAATTGTGCTCCGCATTGGTCACTCCTGGGGCAGTTCCTCTGGCCTGAAACTTAAAGCTGATTGGAAGATTGAGGGCTTTGCATGACAATAGGCCTTCACAAAACCCACTATTTCAGTCAATGAACTTGCATCGGGTCAATTCGGGAGCACAAGGCTGCCGATTAAACTGCAGACCGAGGTTCCACAGCCTTTAAAATGTTTGTAGTCTTCTTCCTCTCCTCCTCTGATCAATCGGACATACAATGCTAACCTGGGCGTTCTACATACTGTGTTCAATCCTCAATGGAAGAATCAAACATGTCTCATCGGTAAAATACACAATGTTTTCCTCCAGCACACTTCTGTTAGCAACCTGAATTTGACAACAACGGGACCTATACTCAGTGTATGGACCACACGTCCTCTTCTTTATCCTCGTCGCCAATGTAACAACTGGCACAGCAGTGGGTAGAAAACAACTCTTGTACAGAGATCTTTGTGGGCAGCACGGTAGCACAGTAGTTAGTACTATTGCTTCACAGCGCCAATGTCCCAGGTTCGATTCCCCGCTGGGTCACTGACTATGTGGAGTCTGCACATTCTCCCCGTATATGCGTGGGTTTCCTCCCACAGTCCAAAGATGTGCAGGTTAGGTGGATTGGCCATGAATTGCCCTTAGTTAGGTTAGGTGGGGTGACTGAACAAACAACAAAGAAAAGTACAGCACAGGAACAGGCCTTTCGGCCCTCCAAGCCCGTGCCGACCATACTGCCCTTATAAACTACAATCTTCCACACTTCCAGGTTCCGTATCCCTCTATTCCAATCCAATTCATGTATTTGTCAAGATGCCCCTTAAACGTCACTATCGTCTCTGCTTCCACCACTCCCTCCGGGAGCGAGTTCCAGACACCCACTAATCTCTATGTAAAAAACTTGCCTCATACATCTCCTCTCAACTTTGCCCCTCGCACTTTAAACCTATGCCCCCTAGTAATTGACCCTCTACCCTGGGGAAAAGCCTCTGACTATCCACTCTGTCTATGCCTCTCATAATTTTATATACCTCTATCAAGTCGCCCCTCAACCTCCGTCGTTACAGTGAGAACAAAGAACAAAGAACAAAGAACAAAGAAATGTACAGCACAGGAACAGGCCCTTCGGCCCTCCAAGCCCGTGCCGACCATACTGCCCGACTAAGCTACAATCTTCTACACTTCAAGTTTATTCAACCTCTCCTCATATCTAATGCCCTCCATACCAGGCAACATTCTGGTAAATCTCTTCTGCACCCTCTCTAAAGCCTCCACATCCTTCTGGTAGTATGGCGACCAGAATTGAACACTATACTCCAAGTGTGGCCTAACTAAGGTTCTATACAGCTGCAACATGACTTGCCTATTCTTATACTCACTGCCCCGGCCAATGAAGGCAAGCATGCCGTATGCCTTCTTGACTACCTTCTCCACCTGTGTTGCCCCTTTCAGTGACCTGTGGACCTGTACACCTAGATCTCTCTGATTGTCAATACTCTTGAGGGTTCTACCGTTCACTGTATATTCCCTACCTGTATTAGACCTTCCAAAATGCATTACCTCACATTTGTCCGGATTAAACTCCATCTGCCATCTCTGCGCACAAGTCTCCAAACAGTCAAAATCCTGCTGTATCCTCATCGCTATCTGCAATTCCACCAACCTTTGTGTCGTCCACAAACGTACTAATCAGACCAGTTACATTTTCCTCCAAATCATTTATATATATATACTGCGAACAGCAAAGGTCCCAGCACTGATCCCTGCGGAACACCACTAGTCACAGCCCTCCAATCAGAAACGCACCCTCCCATTGCTACTCTCTGCCTTCTGTGACCTAGCCAGTTCTGTATCCACCTTGTCAGCTCACCCCTGATCCCGTGTGACTTCACCTTTTGTACCAATCTGCCATGTGGGACCTTATCGAAGGCCTTATAGACAACACCTACTGCCCTACCTGCATCAGTCATCTTTGTGACCTCCTTGAAAAACTCTGTCAAGTTAGTGAGACATGACCTTCACAAAACCGTGCTGCCTCTCGCTAATACATCCTCTTGCTTCCAAATGGGAGTAGATCCTGTCGCGAAGAAGTCTCTCCAGTAATTTCCCTACCACTGAAGTAAGGCTCACCGGCCTGTAGTCACCCTGGATTATCCTTGCTACCCTTCTGAAACAAAGGAACAACATTGGCTATTCTCCAGTCCTCCGGGACATCACCGGAAGACAGCGAGGATCCAAAGATTTTTGTCAAGGCCTCAGCAATTTCTTCTCTTGCCTCCTTCAGTATACTGGGGTAGATCCCATCAGGCACTGGGGACTTTTCCACCTTAATATTTTTCTAGACACCCAACACCTCGTCTTTTAGGATCGCAATGTGACCCAGGCTATCTACACACCCTTCTCCAGACTCAACATCTACCAATTCCTTCTCTTTGGTGAATACTGATGCAAAATATTCATTTAGTACCGCACCCATTTCCTCTGGCTCCACACATAGATTCTCTCCCCTGTCCTTCAGTGGGCAGACCCTTTCCCTGGCCTTGGGATTTTCCTTAACCCTATTTGCCAATGACCTTTCGTGACCCCTTTTAGCCCTACTGACTCCTTACTTAAGTTACTTTCTACTTTCCTAATATTCCAATCAGGCTTCGTCTGTTCCCAGCCTTTTATCCCTGACAAATGCCTCCTTTTTCTTTTTGACGAGGCCTACAATATCTCTCGTTATCCAAGGTTCCTGAAATTTGCCATATTTATCCTTCATCCGCACAGGAACATGCCGGTCGTGAATTCCTTTCAACTGACATTTGAAAGCCTCCCACATGTCCGATGTTGATTTACCCTCAAACATCCGCCCCCAAAATAGGTTCTTCAGTTCCCGCCTAATATTGTTATAATTAGCCTTCCCCCAATTTACCACATTGACCCTAGGACCACTCTTATCCTTGTCCACCAGCACTTTAAAACTTACTGAATTGTGGTCACTGTTCCCGAAATGCTCCCCGACTGAAACGTCTACCACCTGGACGGACCCATTCCCCAATACCAGGTCCAGTATAGCCCATTCCCTAGTTTGACTATCTACATCTTGTTTTAAGAAGCCCTCCTGAATGCTCCTTACAAACTCTGCCCGTCCAGGCCCCTAGCACTGGATGAGTCCCAGTCAATTTTGGGGAAGTTAAAGTCTCCCATCACAACAACCCTGTTGCTTTTACTCCTTTCCAAAATCTGTCGACCTATCTGTTCCTCTATCTCCCGCTGGCCGTTGGGAGGTCTGTAGTAAACCCCCATAAGACATAGGAGCAGAATTAGGCCACTCGGCCCATCGAGTCTGCTCCACCATTCAATCATGGCTGATATTTTTATACTGGGCAGCATGGTAGCATTGTGGATAGCACGATTGCTTCACAGCTCCAGGGTCCCAGGTTCGATTCCGGCTTGGGTCACTGTCTGTGCGGATTCTGCACATCCTCCCCGTGTCTGCGTGCGTTTCCTCCGGGTGCTCCGGTTTCCTCCCACAGTCCAAAGATGTGTGGGTTCGGTGGATTGGCCATGATAAATTGCCCATAGTGTCCAAAATTACCTTTAGTGTTGGGTGGGGTTACTGGGTTATGGGGATAGGGTGGAGATGTGGGCCTGGGTAGGGTGCTCTTTCCAAGAGCCGGTGCAGACTCGATGGGCCGAATGGCCTCCTGTTCTGTAAATTCTATGATTCCATGATTTTTGTCAACCCATTCTCCTGCCTTTTCCCCGTAACCCCTGATCCCCGTATTAATCAAGAACCTGTCTATCTCTGCCTTAAAGACACTCTGTGATTTGGCCTCCACAGTCTTTTGTGGCAAAGAGATCCACAGATTCCCCACCCTCTGGCTGAAGAAATTCCTCCTCATCCCTGTTTTAAAGGATCGTCCCTTTAATCTGAGATTGTGGCCTCTGGATCTAGTTTTTCCTACTAGTGGAAACATCCTCTCCATGCCCACTCTATCCAGGCCTCGCAGTATCTTGTACGTTTTAATAAGACCACCTCTCACCCTTCTAAACTCCAACGAGTACAGACCCAGAGTCCTCAAACGTTCCTGATACGACAAGTTCTTCATTCCAGGGATAATTCTTGTAAACCTCCTCTGGACCCTTTCCAAGGCCAGCTTGATATGGGGCCACAATTGTTCACAATACTCCAAATGGGGTCAGACCAGAGCCTTATACAGCCTCAGAAGTGCATCCCTGGTCTTGTATTCTAGCCCTCTGATGCGCTTAGCGTCAAGAACCACAAAGACATGTGAGGCTTTAACTCAGGCTTTAATATACTACATGGGAGGCTTACCCGACACAGACGACCCCAGAAATAATGGGGGCTGTCCCAGAAGAGGTTCTTATACTGACTCCCGGGGGAGTGGCTAAGGCGGAGCTCTCCGTGGCCAGGTCGGGTTACCTACCAGTGACCGAACCTCTGCAGAGTTACAGTACAATACACAGTATTACAGGGCCACGTTACGCACAACTATTATATACTATGTACAATGGTAGGGAGGTACAGTGGTGTATCACCACATTCACCCCTTGTTTAGAAGGAAGTCCGGGGTGAAAATTTGGAGCAGTGAACAGAGTCCATCAGGAGGTTCCGTGTCGTCAAAGGTCGAGACGAACGATGGGTTTGGTCGATCTCTTTGAACGTCGGAGCTGCGGCGCTGAGGTAGTGTCCGGCGGTATCCGTGCGGTCGGTGGTGCTGGTTCGCGAGGCGGCATGACTTCCCCCACCGCTTCGGCTGGCTCGAGGCGAAACTGCGGGATGACAGCGGCTGGCACGGAGTAGTAACAGGCCGAGGGATCGACGGGAGCAGAGAGGGAGTGGGGTGGAGGTTGCGGGGCGAGGGCGGCAGGGGCCCCAGAGGGGGCCAGGTCCTTGATGGAGACGGTCTCCTCACGCCCGTCGGGGTACGCTATGTACGCGTACTGTGGGTTGGCGTGGAGGAGACGGACTCTCTCCACCAGGGGCTCCGCCTTAGAGGTCCGCACGTGCTTGCGGAGCAGGACGTCTCCCGGGGACAGGAGCCAGGATGGAAGCGATGTCACGGATGCCGATCTCCTGGAGAAGAGAAACATCCGCTCATGAGGGGTAGCATTCGTTGCAGTACACAAAAGAGACCGGATGGAGTGGAGTGCGGACGGGAGGGCCTCCTGCCAACGGGAGACTGGTAGGCCTTTGGACTTGAGGGCTAGCAGCACGGCCTTCCAAACAGTCGCGTTCTCCCTCTCCACCTGTCCGTTCCCCCGGGGGTTGTAGCTGGTCATCCTGCTCGAGGCAACGCCCCTGGCGAGCAGGTACCGACGCAGCTCCTCGCTCATGAAGGAGGAGCCCCGGTCACTGTGAACGTAATTGGGATAACCGAACAGCATGAAGAGGTCGTGCAACGCTTTGATGACGGTGGCGGAGGTCGTGTCGGGGCAGGGAATGGCGAAGGGGAACCGCGAGTACTCGTCGATGACGTTGAGGAAGTACGTGTTGCGGTTGTGGGTGGGGAGGGGCCCTTTGAAGTCAATGCTGAGACGTTCAAAGGGGCGGGTGGCCTTGATTAGGTGCGCCTTGTCTGGTTTGTAGAATTGCGGCTTGCACTCCGCACAGACTTGGCAGTCCCTAGTCATGGCCTTGACCTCCTCGACTGAGAAGGGTAGGTTGTGGCCCTTGATGTAGTGGTAGAGCCGCCTGACGCCCGGGTGACAGAGGTCATTATGTAGTGCCCGCAGCCGGTCATCCTGTGCGTTGGCACAAGTACTACGGGACAGGGCATCAGGAGGATCATTGAGCTTACCTGGCCGGTATAAGATAGTATAATTGTAGGTGGAGAGTTCGATCCTCCACCGTAATATCTTATCATTTTTGATTTTACCTCGTTGTTTGTTGTCGAACATGAACGCAACTGATCGTTGGTCAGTAACGAGGGTAAATGGTTTTCCGGCCAGGTAGTGCCTCCAGTGCCGGACGGCTTCCACTATGGCCTGTGCCTCCTTCTCAACAGAGGAGTGGCTGATCTCGGGGCCTTGGAGTGTGCGGGAAAAGAAGGCGATGGGCCTGCCCGCCTGGTTGAGGGTGGCACCCAGGGCAAAGTCGGAGGCATCGCTCTCGACTTGGAATGGTGCAGACTCGTCTACCGCATGCATGGCGGCTCTGGCGATAGTAGTTTTCAGGAGGTGGAAGGCCTGGCAGGCCTCGGGCGGGAGGGGGAATGAGGGGGAACAGAGGAGGGGTCGGGCCTTGTCAGCGTACTCGGGCACCCATTGGGCATAGTAGGCAAAGAACCCGAGGCATCGCCTCAGTTCTTTGGGGCAGGTGGGAATAGGGAGTTCGAGAAGGGGGTGCAGACGGTCGGGATCGGGGCTGAGGACACCGTTCTCCACCACGTAGCCGAGTATGGCGAGGCGGGTGGTGCCGAAAACACATTTTGCCTCGTTGTACGTGAGGTTGAGGCGTTTGGCAGTTTGGAGGAATTTCGTGAGGTTGACGTCATGGTCCTGCTGGTTGTGGCCGCAGATGGTGACGTTGTCCAGATACGGGAAGGTAGCCCGCAGTCTGTTCTGGTCCACCATTCGGTCCATCTGCCGTTGGAAGACCGAGACTCCATTCGTGACGCCAAAGGGTACCCTAAGAAAGTGGTAGAGGCGGCCGTCCGCCTCGAAGGCCGTGAAGTTACGGTCCTCCGGGCGGATAGGGAGCTGGTGGTAGGCGGATTTCAAGTCTATGGTGGAGAACACCCGGTACTGTGCAATCTGGTTGACCATGTCAGATATGCGGGGCAGGGGATACGCATCAAGCAGCGTGTACCGGTTGATGGTCTGACTGTAGTCAATGACCATGCGGTGTTTCTCGCCAGACTTGACTACCACCACTTGGGCTCGCCAGGGGCTGGTGCTGGGAGCAATGATATTTTCCGAGAGAAGGCGCTTAATCTCCGCTCGAATGAATTGGCGGTCCCCGAAACTGTAACGCCGACTTTTAGTAGCCACGGGCTTGCAGTCGGGGGTGAGATTAGCAAACAGTGAAGGGGGGGGGGGATCCTGAGCGTGGAGAGACCACAGGTGGGATCCGGGGAGGAATCAGGGAAGAACTGGGGGTTGGAGACCGAGAGGGGGGGGAGGGGGCCGTTAAAATGCAAGGTGAGGCTGCGCAGGTGGCATTGGAAGTCCAGGCCGAGGAGCGCGGCGGCGCAGAGGTGAGGGAGGACCATGAATTTGAAATCCTGGAACACCACGCCGTTCACTGAGAGGGTGACGACGCAGTAGCCCGAAACCTCGGCCGACTGGGAGTTGGAGGCCATGAGAATATGCCTGTGCGTGGGTAGTACCTTGAGGGAGCAGCGGCGCACGGTGTCCGGGTGGAGGAAGCTCTCCGTGCTGCCGCTGTCGAAGAGGCAGGTAACAGTGTAACAATTTACCTGAACCTCCATGGGGGATCTGGCGAGCTGATGCGGTCGGTCCTGGTCGAGGACGATGGATGCGATGGTGGAGCTGTTGGAGAAGGGTGCCGGATCCGGGGAGCGGCCTGTGGGAGAAGGTGGCGGCACCCAGGCGTCGTAGGCTGCTGCTGGAGGCCAGGTTGCTGTTGCTGGCTGCATCTCCTTTGTTTGCAGCATTTCGGTCCAGTGCGCAGGACCGGAAGTGACGATCGGCGGTGGACCGGAAGTGACGCAATTCGGTGACGGGGCGGACCCGGATGCGACGATCGGCGACGGACCGGAAGTGACGATCGGCAACGGACCGGAAGCGAAGATCGGCGAACCGGAAGTGACGCTCGGCGAACCGGAAGTGACGATCGGCGAACCGGAAGTGACGATCGGCGAACCGGGAGTGAAGTGAGCCGGGCCGGGGATGATCAAAGATGGCGGCGCCCTTGCGTCGCACGTGTCGAATAGTGAGCCGGGAACGGAGGACGGCGGCACCCCGGAGTAGCAGGCCGCGGCGTTGGACCCCGAGGCAGCAGTGGAGCGGCAGACGTTTGCAAAGTGGCCTTTCTTGCCACAGGCTGAACAGGTAGCATCTCTAGCAGGGCAGCGTTTCCTGGGGTGTTTTGCCTGGCCACAAAAATAACACTGGGGCCCAGGCATTTTTACTGCTGGAGTGGCTGGGTGGGCCCTGACTTGCAGTGGTTGTTGCTGGGAGGTAGCGGCCACGTAGGGAGCGTGGACAGGAGCATAGGAAGTTTGTGCAGACGTGTAGGATGCATTATTGTCGTAGGCTGCCTGTTGGGCCTCTGCCATAGTGACTGCCGTGTCCAGAGTCAGGGTAGTTTGTGCCAGAAGGAGTTGGCGAATCGGGACGGAAGCGATGCCAGCTACAAAGGCATCAAGCGCCAGGGCCTCAGTGTTCTGCTCAGCGGAGACTGCTGGCGCGTTGCAGGTGAGCGCGAGGGCACGGAGGTCCCGAACAAACACGGATAGGGGTTCACCCGGCTGCTGGTGCCGGGAGGCGAGGCGGTGGCGGGCGTAAATAGAATTAACAGTTCGTGCATACCGGCTTTTGAGCTTCACGATGGCATCGGCGTAGGTCGTTGTTCCCGTGATGAGGTCGAAAAGCCCGTAGTCAAGCCGTGAGCACAGGAGATTGAGTCGGTCGGCGTCCGTTTTGGCGAAGGCGGAGGATGCTTCCAGGTAGGCCTCGAAACACCGGAGCCAGCAGTTGAAAAGGTGGTCCGCGCGTGGAGCGTGGGGGTCGAGCGAGAGCTTGTCGGGTTTCAGAGCAGCCTCCATTATAACTGTAGTATATTAAATTGATGCGCTAAGCGTCAAGAACCACAAAGACATGTGAGACTTTAACTCAGGCTTTAATATACTACATGGGAGGCTTACCCGACACAGACGACCCCAGACAGAATGGGGCCGGTCCCAGAAGAGGTTCTTATACTGACTCCCGGGGGAGTGGCTAAGGCGGAGCTCTCCGTGGCCAGGTCGGGTTACCTACCAGTGACTGAACCTCTGCAGAGTTACAGTACAATACACAGTATTACAGGGCCACGTTACGCACAACTATTATATACTATGTACAATGGTAGGGAGGTACAGTGGTGTATCACCACAGTAACTAAACATATAACCCCAGTGAATATGCATTACTGGGAGCAGCTTTCTGTGTAAAATTGTCTGTGTCGGCCAGCAACTGGGTGCATCACCTGACACCAATTGCCTATGTCAATACAAATCTCTCACAGTGGAAATATTCTCCGTGTTGGTTGCTAACCCAAGTGACACCGATAAGCACATTTTAATCGGTCTTACTGTTGCTGCTGAGTTATATTCTTCGTAATAACCAACTGTACTTGAGCACTGAACCACAGTGAGCTTAAATTATTGGACATATTTGTGGGTTTAACTGAGTCTCGGTAAGAATGGAACAGCTGACACTAGTTAATATATATTACTGGGAGTGTCTGTCAGTGTACAATTATGCCTACTATGGGTAAGTAAATAAAATTAAACAAGCACTTTGGATTTTCAAATCATTTTCAGATGACAAATCACTCCAGTCCAATCAGCTAATTACTTATTTTAGAGATGTAAATCGGTGCAAAGTTAAGGAGATTTGCTATTGTGTGATAATCAATTGTATTGGTTTTGTTACGTCTGGTTTTACACTGCTCGAGCAGAAACATATTAACTACTGCCTGATAGTTAAACAGCAGCAGGCACAGTTACAGAATTCCCATCATCTATGCAATGGCGTTTCTTCGACTAAATATAGTCAGGAGAAATAGCCCTTTTGTTTATTGTTGGTTCATTACCTCTTCGAACTCAACCCTGAGAAATTCTGGCTCATGAATGCTTCATGTTCTTGATGGTCCATTGGGCCATGCTTATTGTTTTTATTCACAACTTCTCGGTTTGATGGATGATTTGAATCTTATGTTGTGGAGTCTGCACATGTCTTTTAAGCATTCTCTGAGATTTCTGCAGAGAGGTGAGGCCACGCAAGGAGAGACACAGACTACGAAGGATCACGTATATTCAATTTTCATAATGCAGTGGAACATCCAGGGCAGGAAATAATGTCGTCAATGAACCATCAAGGGTGAAATTATGAGAGCAGTTCTCTCATTTCTGGTATGGTATTGATGAAAATAATTGAATATTGTTCAGTGAATGGATCTCATTTTCAAACTACCCGTTAGGAAGATGTGTTAGAAATGTTGAGAAGCCTGAGGATAGAAATGTCCCCTGGGCCTGATGGGATATATCCTAGGATTCTTTGGGAGGCGAGGGATGAGATTGCAGAGCTTTTGGCTTTGATCTTCATGCCCTCACTATCTACAGGAATAGTGCCAGAATACTGGAGAGAGGTGAATGTTGTCCCCTTGTTCAAAAAAGGGAATAGGTATAACCCTGGGAATTATAGGCCAGTTAGTCTCACTTCGGTCACAGGTAAATTATTGGACAGGGTCCTGGGGGATAGGATTTATGATCATTGGAAAGATGCAGCTTAATCCAGGATAGTCAGCACGGATTTGTGAGGGGTAAGTCTTGCCTCACAAGTTTGATTGTATTCTTTGAGGAGGTAGCTAAGTACAGAGATGAAGGTAGAGCAGTTGATGTCGTATACATGGATTTTAGTAAGGTGTTTGATAAGGTGCCCCATGGTCGGCTCATGCAGAAAGTAAGGAGGCATGGCATAGAGGGAAATTTGGCTGATTAGATCAGTAACTGGCTATCACATAGAAGACAGAGGGTGGTGATAGACGGTAAATTTTTATCCTGGAGCCCAGTCACCAGCGGTGTACCACAGGGATCAGTGCTGGGTCCTCTGCTATTTGTGATTTTTATCAATGACTTGGATGATGGAGTTGAAGGGTGGGTCAGTAAATTTGCTGATGACACCAAGATTGGTGGAGTAGTGGATGAGGTGGAGGGCTGTTGTAGGCTGCAAAGAGACATTGATAGGATGCAGAGCTGGGCTGAAAAGTGGCAGATGGAGTTTAACCCTGATACGTGTGAGGTGATTCATTTAGGTAGGACAAATTTGAATGTGGATTGCAGGGTTAACGGCAGGGTTCTGAAGAATGTGGAGGAGCAGAGAGATCTCGGAGTTCATGTCCATAGATCTCTGAAAGTTGCCACCCAAGTGAATAGAGCCGTGAAGAAAGGTTACAGTGTGTTAGCATTTATTAAGAAGGGGATTGAGTTTAAGAGCCATGAGGTTATGCTGCAACTGTACAAGACCATTGGTTAGACCTGGGTTCGGTTCCGACATCGGGCGACTATCTGTGTGAAGTTTGCACTTTCTTCCTGGGTGCTCAGATTTCCTCTACAGTCCAAAGATGTGCAGCTTCGGTGGATTGGCCATGGTAAATTTCTCCTTGATAGGGTGACAGGGATCAGGGTGGAGGATTGGGCCTTCATAGTGTGCCCTTCCAGCAGATCAATGCTGACTCGATGGGCCGAATGACCGCCTTGTGCACTTATAGGGATTGTATGAATATATGAAATAAGATGATCTGAAATCGTAAATTTAAAAAATGTGCTTTTGTTGTTTTTGTATTCTTGACAAAATTTGCTGAAAACACAAAAGCAAAACTTAGTGGACATGATCCAATTGAATGGAAATGGAGTGAAATTAATTACTTGAAACGAACGCCAAATAGGGATGGCATGCTGGTGCCATGGTTAGTACTGTTGCCTCCCGGCGCCAAGGACCCAGAGTTCATCTGGTCCGCGTGTCACTATTTGTGTGGGGATTGCACATTATCCACATGTCTGCGTGGATCTCACCCCCTGAACCCATATACGTGCAGTATTGGTGGATGGCCCACGTTACGTTGGAAATAAGAAAGCCAGATAGAAGGCAACTCAGAAAGTGTGTTGTGCCAATATGTTCATTAAGTATTTTGATCGAGAAGGGAAGAAGCTTGTTGCGTAAGTCGCTGTGACTCAGGAGAACAGATACATAATAATAATAATGGCTTATTGTCACAAGTAGGCTTCAATGAAGTTACTGTGAAAACCCCTGGTCCCCACATTCAGGGACCTGTTCGGGGAGGCCGGTACAGGAATTGAACCCGCCCTACTGCCTTGTTATGCATTACAAGCCAGCTATTTAGCCCAAGCTAAATTGTCCCTTAATCGGAAAAAATGAATTGGGTATTCTAAAATTATATATATTTTAAAAATGATTTGCCAAATGTTATACTCAATGCCATGGCCAATGAAGGCAAGCATGCCGTATGCCTTCTTGACTACCTTCTCCACCTGCATTGCCCGTTTCAGTGACCTGTGGACCTGTACACCTAGATCTCTCTGGCTGTCAATACTCTTGAGGGTTGTACCATTCACTGTATATTCCCTACCTGTATTCGACCTTCCAAAATGCATCACCTCACATTTGTCCGGATTAAACTCCACCTGCCATCTCTCCGCCCAAGTCGCCAATCGATCTAAATCCTGCTTTATCCTCTGACAGTCCTCATCGCTATCCGCAATTCCACCAACCTTTGTCATCTGCAAACTTACTAATCAGACCAGTTACATTTTCCTCCAAATCATTTATATATACTACGACCAGCAAAGGTCCTAGCACTGAACCCTGCGGAAGACCACTTGGTTACAGCTCTCCAATCAGAGAAGCATCCCTCCATTGCTACTCTCTGCCTTCTATGACCTAGCCAGTTCTGTATCCACCTTGCCAGCTCACCTCTGATCCCGTGTGACTTTGCCTTTTGTACCAGTCTGCCATGAGGGACTTTGTCAAAGGCATTACTGAAGTCCATAGACAACGTCCACTGCCCTACGGAACGGAACCACTGAATTGTCTGTGTTAAAGAGACAGCGACTGCCCAGTGTGCAGTACTACTAGTCAGAGAAAAACACTGATAATTGGAACTGAATCACTGAATGGTCACAGTTACAGAGGCAGCTACATCCCAGAGTTCAGTAGAACCATCCAGAGAAACACACTGACCACTGGAACGGAACTACTGAATAGCCAAAATCGAGTGATGGATATCATCACTGAAAATATCTATGACCTAGAGATGGGACTGTTGTGTTTGATTGCAGAGTATCCTTTCTGTTATTATGTGTCGATCAATTTTATCCAGACAGGACAGTGTATGGAAAGTGGTAATTGAATCAAAAAAGGGTTACGTAATTTTTTTGAACCCACTGTCGTAATCTGTTTGTTCGTAAATTTCAATCAAAAATAAGTTAAGCGATGTTGCAACCTCAATATGGCTCAGGTGGGTATAAATTAAACGCTTTGAAAATATATAACCACAATTTTTAAGACAGAGAGACTGTTAGCAGCAGTAACGGGCACATCACTTTACACTGAAAATGCACCGTCCAATTGATATGGTTGAGAAAATATTCTACCCAATCCTTGCTATTGTTGGTGTTCCTGGTAAGTAGCTATCACCATTGACGTTGCGTAAATCTGTGTGTGAACGGCTCCCTCATTTGCAACTGTGACAGAAAATGTTTAATGCTGATCTCGTGCTCACTTTAATGCAGTATTTAATGCATGTTTTAAACACATCTATGGCTTGAATCCCTTTCATCAACTGACAATGCCCTGCACATCTTTGGGTTGTGGGGGTGAAACCCACGCAGACACGGGGAGAATGTGCAAACTCCACACAGACAGTGACCCGGGGTCAGGATCGAACCTGGGACCTCGGTGTTGTGAGACAGCAGTGCTAAGCACTGTGCCAAAGTGCTGCTCCCAGAACGGAATATCTGACAGCAGTGAACAAGAATCTGTGATTGTATACTGACCTATACAAGAAATCCAGGTACGACCTCCGCAAAGCCACCTGAGATGCCAAGAGCGAATTTTAAACCAAGCTAGAGTCACAGACTAGCATTACAGGCTCTTGGCGGTTGTGGCAGGGACTAAACAACAGATCGGGCTACAAAGCGAAGCTGAGCAGTATCTCCAGGAGCAGCGCACCCATCCCTGAATGACTCAATGCATTCTATGCTCGATTCGAGCAGGACACCAACGACCCGCTGTCGAGTGCCCCAGTGCCTCATAACACCCCTGTACCCACCATCGCAGCTTCCGAAGTCAGATCGGCTTTCCTGAAAGCGAACCCTCAGAAGGTGACGGGTTCGGACAGGATCCCTGGTCATGCACTAAGTGCCTGCGTGGACCAGCTGGCAGATGTGTTGGTGGACATCTTTAACCTGTCCCTCCTCCGCTCCGAGGTTCCCACCTGCTTCAAGAGGACCACCGTCACACCGGTGCCAAAGAAAAACCAGGCAACATGCCTCAAAGACTACCTTCTGGTGGACATGACTTCAGTCGTAATGAAGTGTTTCGAGAGGTTGGTCATAAAGCGCATCACCTCCATTCTCCCAGAATGCCTTGATCCACTGCAATTCGCATACCGTCGCAACTGGTCCATAGCAGATGCCAGTTCCTTGGCCCTACACTCATTCCTACAGCATCATGACAAGAAGGACTCCTACATCAGATTCCAATTAATTGACTACAGCTCCACCTTCAACACCATAATTCCAGGCAAGCTCATATCAAAGCTCCAAAACCTAGGATTTGGATCTTCACTCTGCAACTGGATCTTCGACTTTCTGACCCACAGACCACAATCAGTAAGAATAAACAACAGCAGTTCCTCCCCAATAGTACTCAATACCAGGGCCCCGCAAGATTGCGTACTTAGCCCCCTACGATACTGCCTGTGCACACATGACTGCGTGGCAAAATTTGGTTCCAACTCCATCTGCAAGTTTGCTGATGACACGACCATAGTGTGCCAGATTTCGAATAACGACGAGTCAGAATACAGGATGGAGATTGTGAACCTAGTGGAGTGGTGTAGCGACAACAATCTATCCCTCAATACTAGCAAAAGTAAAGAGCTGCTCCTTGACTTTAGATAGTAAAGTACTGTACACACCCCTGTCAGCATCAACGGTGCTGAGGTGGAGATGGTTAGCAGTTTCAAATTCCTAGGGATACAAATCTCCAAACATTTGTCTTTGTCCACCCACGTCGACCCTACAACCAAGAAAACACCGCAGCGCCTATACTTCCTCAGGAACCTAAGGAAGGTCGGCATGTCCACATTAACTCTTACCAACTTTTACAGATGCACCATAGAAAGCATCCTATCTGGCTGCATCACAGCCTGATATGGCAATTGCTCGGCCCAAGACCGCAAGAAACTTCCGAGAAGCGTGAACACAGCCCTGTCCATCACACAAACCTGCCTGCCATCCATTCACCCCCATCTACACCCCCCACTGCCTGGGGAAAGCGGGCAGCATAATCGAACCTACCCGGCCTACTCACTCTTCCAACTTCTCCTATCGGGCAGGAGATACAAAGGTCTGAGAACACGCACTAACAGACGCAAAAACAGCTTATTTCCCACTGCTACCAGACTCTTAAATGACCCTCTTACGAAATGACCTCATTAACAATGCACCCATGTATGCTTCACCAGATGCCGGTGCTTTCTAGTTACATTGTGCACCTTGTGTTGCACTAGTATATATTTTCTTTTATGGGGCAGGACGGTGGCACAGTGGGTTAGCCCTGTTCACTCTCGGCGCCGTGGTCCCAGGTTCGATCCCGGCTCTGGGTCACTGTCCGTGTTGAGTTTTCACGTTCTCCCAGTGTTTGCGTGGGTTTCGCCCCCACAACCCAAAGATCTGCAGGCTCGGTGGATTGGCCACGCTAAATTACCCCTTTATTGGAAAAAATTAATTGGGTACTCTAAATTTATAAAAAATATATATATATGTTTTGTTTTCTTTTCTTTTCATGTACTTATGATCTTTTGAGCTGCTCGCAGAAAAATACTTTTAACTGTACCTTGGTACACGTGACAATAAACAAAATCCAATCAAATTTTACTGAATGTGCGTCTCTAACAAGATTGGAATATCTGATCCAATTATCCGATTACTGAGACGATCTGTCTGTGTATAATTGTGTTGTGCATGGGTTAGGAACTGGACTGAAATAATTTGGCTTTACTTCCAAATAATTTATTTAGTCAGTGAATGGCCGCTCCCTTCTATGGAGCCCGCGCTTTCTCTGAGTTTTACATTTAGAAGATATTGAAAACAGGAATAATTTGGCTGTGTTGAAGATGTTTTATTTTTACTGTATGGTGAAATATCTCGATATCTGTTTTGTATTGAATTGTTCCAGCAGAAATAAATATCAACTGCCCTCTGAGATTAATAAATCCCACACAGTGCAATATTCCAATATGTTTTGTTATGTTTTTTCTCATTTTTATTCATCTTGAAATGAATTCCAATGCGTGTTCATTGTCTGAAACGGTGTTGCTTCAAATGATTTGTGAATCCACTCAGCTGAACACACAATCTGCTCCAGTCCATTCAGACACTTGTTTTCCAAGGAGTAAATGGGAGACTTATTGTTCTTATCAAAATACAGCAGTGGAAATTAACTCCCATAGAAATACCCACTTTGGAGGTTTCTTATCGATGATTGATGTCTTACTGTATTTTGTTGTATTTGTCCACTCCATTCACTACCACTCTCAACTTAGTTGTGTCTGTCAATTTTGTAATTGCCATTCTGCTGCCGATTCCATATTTCTGATGTAAGTGCTGACCCTTGTGGAACACCACTTCCCACCTTCCACCAGTGAGGAGTCTCACAATACCAGGTTAAAGTCCAAAAGATTTATTTGAAATCACAAACTTTCGGAGCGCTGCTCCGTTATCAGGTGAAGGAATAATGCTCCTAAACATTGTGATTTCAAATATTCCTGTTGGACTTTAACCTGGTGTTGAGTGACTTCTTAAGGTGCCCACCCCAGTCCAGAGCCGGCATGTCCACATCTCACCTTCCACCAATCAGATTAAATCCCTTTAAATCCTCTCCCTGTTTTCTGTATGCGTATCCACCTTGATGCCCATTCTGTTGTTGGGTCCCCAACCTCCCCTTGCTATGACATTACTCATGAGTCTTTGCTGTCGTTTATTGCCGAGGGTCTTTAGAAAATCAAATTGTTTAACATCTATCGCACTAATCAAATATATAATTTCGGATAGTTTTTGAAATAATGCAATGGTATGTCAGGAATGGTGCTGATTTTGCAATATGTGCTTACTATTTATTGGAGTCTGTGTTTCTGGACTATTTTTCTCATAATGGCAATTAAATTGTTTCCGATAATTCACCTTGTGACAAGGAGACTGTTTTCTGTAATTGTTATACTTTCTGGTTTATATTCAAGAATGACAGAAACCGACGGATGCCTTACAATTCACTGGTAATATTCTGATGACAATTCGTGCATGGATAATAGTATCTCCGCTGTTTCTCACTGTCTATTTTATGAACATGTGTGGTTGAAATCCATCCACCTCCGGTAATCTCCCTCTACCGGACGCGGCCCTCTGGCCTCCTATCTGATTTTGATCTTTTCATTGAGATCTGTCAGTGGGACATCGACCGTCTCAACCTCAGGGCCCTTCACACGCACTGTCTTCTGTCGCCCTATGAACCTACTCCAACCTCTCTCTAATATCCATGTATGACCTGTTGATCGAAGCTGCTCACAAGGGCGGTGCCATTATTGTCTGGCTTACTGACCGTCAACTCTCAAGCACTTCTTGTTCCATCACCGTGGACTCTGACCACACCCAAATATCATCATATTGTTTCCATGACATTCACTGATTTCATCGACTTTGGAGATTAACCGTTAACAGCCTCGAATATCATAATCACGCAACCCCACACATCTTGCATCGGCCGACTGCTTCTACCTCCTTCACAAAATCCAGGCAGAGGACTGTCCCAGGAGACACATTATTTCGGGCATTTCCAATCCGACCGAACTCATTTATTCCGATCTTGAATCCATCCTCTCTCCCCTTATTCTGTCCCTTCCCGCCGACATTCCTGCTTCCTCTAATGTGGTATGTTTTTAAAACACGGTCAACTTCCTTGTCCCTAAGCGTTTGATATTTACTGTGGATGCCCAATCCCTCTATACCTCTGTCCCCCAACTGGAGGCTCTGAGGACCCCTCATCTTCTTCCATGGTCGGAGGCCCAGACAATCCGCGACCACGGCCGCCCTCCTCCACCTTTCTTTAACTTGTTTAACTTGCAGACTAAGGGTATGGTCATACATACAGTATTTGGCCCCGCGAGGTCTGTCTTTTTGTGGGTTCTGTGGAACCTCCCTTGATCCTGTTCCACTCCGGTCCCCTCCCGCAACGCAATTTCTGTCACAACGATAACTGTATCTGGTCCAGGAAACATGAATCGATTTTGCTTCCAATTTCCACACTCCCATCTTTACAGGGTCCATCGTCGAAATCTCCATCCCTTCCTTGATCTCTCTGTCTCCGTTTTCAACGACAGGCAGGCCACCTAGATGCATTACACGCCAACCGAATCTACAGGTACCTCTGGTACATAACCTCCCATCCTGCTTCCTGGAAGGACTGAATCCCATTCTCCCAGTTTCACCGCCTCCGTCGCATCTGGTTTGATTCAGCCAACTTCGAAAACTACCCTTCTGGCATGTTTTCCTTTTCCTGAACTGGTGTTGCCCCGATGACCTTCCTTTGGTTGACAGGGCTCTCAACCGTGCTCAATTCATTTCCCAGACCTCTGCACTCACAATCCCCTTCCCTCAAGGAAACATGATAGGTTCTCCCGACTCTCACTTTCTACACCCCCGCCTTCATATTCAAAGGCTCTTTCTCCGCCATTTCTGCCAAGTTCAGAATGTTGCCCCCACGAAACACATTGTCTCCCTTCTCGAAATACCCATCACTTAGTTTGCATTCCTCAGGTACCACTCCCTCCTTGACACCTTCCTTGGCCCTAGCCGTTAAATATTTACTGCATCACACGAATATCCCTTCGCATTTCCACAGCACCTTCCCATAGAATCGCAGTCGGTTTCTCTACCTCCTCCCATTCTATGATTCTCGGCAGCAATCTCTCCTTTCTGGCGAATCAGTGTTTCACTTTTTATTCCTTCATTTTCGTCTGCTGTATTCGCTGCTCCTCATACAGGGGGCGAAATTCTCCGTTATCGGCGGAAACTCAGCCGATCGGCGCAAAAAACGGCGCAAATCCCACTTGCGTCACGTCATAAAAATGGGCCGATAGTCTGCGGCCCGAAATGGGCTAGCAGCGACGTAACGGGATCCGCGCTTGCGCAGTGGTTCACGCCGTGCAGCGTCATACGCGCTGCACGGCGTGACGGCTCATAAGGCCGCGCAGCTCCCCCCCCACCCGACCGGAACAGCCGACCGCAACACCCGACTTGATGGCTGGCCGTCGCTCAGCCCCGAGGTTCGAGTCACGCGATGTGGAGGCGCTCCTGGATGCGGTGGAGCAGAGGAGGGACGCCCTGTATCCCGGGCACGGCCGCAGAGTTGCCCCACGCCACAGCCGGCGTCTGTGGAGGGAGGTGGCAGAGGCCGTCACCGCTGTGTCCCTGAAACCACGGACAGGCACCCAGTGCCACAAGAAGGTGAACGACCTCGTCAGAGCAGGCAGGGTGAGCCTCCCCCATATCCCCCATATCCCCTCTCCCCCAAATCCCCCCTCCCCCATATCCCCCCTCCCCCATATCCCCCCTCCCCCATATCCCCCATATCCCCCCTCCCCCATATCCCCCATATCCCCCCTCCCCCATATCCCCCATACTCCCCCATACTCCCCCCTCCCCCATATCCCCCCTCCTCCATATCCCCCTCCCCATATCCCCCCTCTCCCATATCCCCCCTCCCCCATATCCCCCCTCCCCCATATCCCCCATATTCCCCCCTCCCCCATATCCCCCTCCCCATATCCCCCCTCCCCCATATTCCCCCCTCCCCCATATCCCCCCATATTCCCCATATCCCCCTCCCCCATATCCCCCTCCCCCATATCCCCCTCCCCATATCCCCCCTCCCACATATCCCCCCTCCCCATATCCCCCCTCCCCCATATCCCCCCTCCCCCATATCCCCCCTCCACCATATCCCCCATATTCCCCCCTCCCCCATATCCCCCCTCCACCATATCCCCCATATTCCCCCCATATCCCCCCCTCCCCCATATCCCCCCCTCCCCCATATCCCCCATATCCCCAAGTGAATCCAGCCCTAACCTTAACCTCTGCAATGCACGCGCAACCGATGGCGTGCATTCATATACCTGCCTAACACTGTTGCCTTTTACCCCTGCCACCACCCCTCCCCCCCACAGGAGAAGCGCGCACACAACACCAGGGAGCATGTGAGGACTGGAGGAGGGCCCGCTGATGAGAGGCCACTGACCGTACACGAGGAAAGGGCCCTGGAACTGGCTGGCGGACCTGAGGACCGGGAGGTTGCTGATGCAGAGGTCGGGGCCCCACGAGCAAGTGAGCCACCAACAGCCCGTCCCCATATCCCCACTCCCCTATATACCCCTCTCCCGTTTCACCTGATCACTGCCTGATGTCTAACCATGCATGCTTCATTGTGTATCGCAGGACCAAACGTCCAGGCACCCATCCCCGCAGATGCAGACCGCCCGCAGGATGCCCCTCGGAGACCACGGGAGACGGAGAGACCCGCACCCTCCAGCATGCAACGCCCGCAGGATGCCTCTCGCACACCACGGGAGACGGAGAGACCTGGAGCAACAGGGAGACGACACCCCCGTCACGTGCGGGAGCGACCACCCAGCGATGAGGGGGGCAGCCACAGGCCCCCGTCACATCCGAGCCAGGACACCCCTACCCGGGACACCCCTACCCGGGACACCCCTACCCGGGACACCCCTACCCGGGACAGCACTACCCGGGACAGCACTACCCGGGACAGCACTACCCGGGACAGCACTACCCGGGACAGCACTACCCGGGACAGCACTACCCGGGACAGCACTACCCGGGACAGCACTACCCAGGACACCCCTACCCGGGAAGACGAAATACCGGACAGTGACTCAGAGTGGATGGGTGGAGACGAACCCCCACCCCAAAGTGCCATGGACTCAGAGTGGGACGAAGAGCACGACACAACGCCACTGCTGTCACCAACACCCTCCACCATCGCAGAAACACTCACCACGGTTGGGCACTTTCGTGATGAGGCGTCTGGTACACTCACTGGTGCGCACAACACAGCCGTCCCGGTACAGCAGGTGGAGGTAGGAGCAGCAGAGGGACCGGGCGGTCGGAGGGCAGCCCAGGCCAAGCGAACATCTGCCGCCCAGATGGATCCCGGGTTCCTGCAGTTACCACACCCACACATAGATCCGATGCAACCACCGACACGGAGACGAGCGAATAGGGTGACGGGTGGCTTGCGGCGGCTGCGGTCGCAGGTGGAGGAGTCCACCCGCGTCCAGGAGCTGGGAGTGGTCCCGGTCATGCGTGCCACCCAGGCTGACACCGCACGGGTGGCGTCCGCGGTGGAGGCAATGGGTGCGACGGTGTCAGACATGGGGAACGGTTTGCGAGGCCTGGGGCCTTCCGTGCAGGCGGCGTCTGTGGCCCAGGAAATGGCTGCCCTCTCACAGGAGGCCATGAGCCAGTGCCAGCGCCAGATGGCAGAGGCGCTCAACGCCATAGCCCAGTCTCAGCAGGCCTTGGCCCAGTCTCAGCAGGCCATGGCCCAGTCTCAGCAGGCCATGGCCCAGTCTCAGCAGGCCATAGCCCAGTCTCTGCAGGCCATGGCCCAGTCTCTGCAGGCCATGGCCCAGTCTCAGCAGGCCATCGCTGAGGGCATCGGCGCCAGTGGCCATGTGCGAGCTGGCGTCGCACTGTCGCAGACAGGGTTCGACAACCCCCTGGGCTCCATGGCTGCAAACCTGCAGACCCCTGTCGATACCAGCACGGGCCTCCAGGACTGGCAGCGCCAGATGTCGGGGGCGCGTCGGATGGCCAGTCCGTTCGCATCCCCCACCCATGTAGAGGCCTGGGGGCCATCGGGCACCCCGAGGGAGGAGGAGGTGGTGTGGTCCGTCCCGGCTCCCTCTGTAGGGGAGGTCCCGGTACACCGCGACACCTCGGACTCCCACCCCCTTCCGTCCCAGGTGCATCGGGTGGGCAACGGGCAGGACAGGCTGGCAGCTCGCCATCCCAGTCGCCCGGGCCGCAGCCTGGCCCATCTAGGCCAGGACGCCCCAGGAAACGGCCGCCAAAGGGATCCAGTGTCAGAGGGCAGGAATCACAGGAGTCCACCTCCAGTTCTGCTGTACCGTCTGGGGAACCACGTAGACGTAGTCAAAGGGCCCGTAAGGCCAAACAATTAGACACTGAGTAAGTTGGCACGGGTGCAGGGCACAATGAGTTTTAGGCGCGAGGGCACGTGCATGAACTCCTTTGGTTATTAAAGTCAATGTTACACCTACCAAAGCTGCCTTTGTGCTCTGTCCAAAGTGTGCGGGGGTGTCATGTACGTTGAGCGCAAGTGTGTGTGTGAGGGGTGGTCTTACCTCAGCCCCAGGTGAGTCTGCCCCCTTCCCCCTGGGCCGCCATCAACATCCCCCGGGCAGAGGACGGGACCGTGCGCTGCAGTGTCACAGCCGCATGCAGGGATGGTCCGGGTGGATGGTGGTACTGTGGCCATGGGTCAGACATAGTCCAACGATGTAGAGCCAGGAGCTCATCGGAGGCGGGTTGTCATCATTCTCCATGGCCTGCGATAGACACGCGTCCACCCGCAACTGGGTGAGCCCGGCCCGTTGTGCCGCCGGTGGATCGGCAATTGGGGGTGGGGGGGTGGTGTGCATGCGGGTGGGGTGTGTGGGGTTGGGGAGGGGGGTGAGGGTGCTGGGTGGGTGGATGGGTGGGGGGTGTGGGTGGTCGGCTGTTGTCATGGTGTGCGGTCTGTGGCCATACTACCCGATTCCCACGCCCATCTAGTCCGTGAAGCGGGCGTCTATCAGTCTGTACTGTGCCCGCTGGGCCAGCCGGTAACGGTGGACAGCCACCCGTCTGTGTCTACCCCATCTGCCCTGACCATTGCCCCCATCCCCCTCATCTGGGGAGGACTGGGCCTCTTCCTGCTGCTCCTCCACTCCGCCCTCCTCTGCCTGCGGCACATCGCCCCTCTGCTGGGCTATGTTGTGCAGGACGCAGCACACCACAATGATGCGGCCGACCCTATCTGACCGATACTGGAGGGCGCCCCCAGAGAGGTCCAGGCACCTGAAACGCATCTTCAGCACGCCAAAGCACCTTTCGATCACTCCCGTTGTCACTACATGGGCATCATTGTAGCGGTTCTCCGCCTCATTGCGTGGCCTCCGTATAGGCGTCATCAGCCACGATCGCAATGGGTAGCCCCTGTCGCCCAGCAACCAGCCCCTCAGCCGGGGATGGCGTCCCTCGTACATGCCGGGGATGGATGACCGCGACAACACGAATGAGTCGTGTACACTGCCTGGGTGACGGGCGCAGACGTGCAGGATCATCATGCGGTGGTCGCAGACCACCTGTACGTTCATCGAATAGGTCCCCTTCCTATTAGTGAACACGGCCCTGTTATCTGCAGGTGGCCGCACGGCGACGTGCATCCCATCGATCGCGCCCTGGACCATGGGGAACCCGGCAATGGCAGAGAAGCCCACGGCCCGGGCATCTTGGCTGGCCCGGTCCACGGGGAAGCGGATGTAGCGGTGCGCCATGACATAAAGGGCATCTGTCACTGCCCGGATGCACCGATGCACCGATGTCTGCGATATGCCGGACAGGTCCCCACTCGGTGCCTGGAATGACCCCGTTGCATAAAAGTTCAGGGCCACCGTAACCTTGACGGACACGGGGAGAGGGTGTCCCCCGCCAGTGCCACGCGGTGACAGGTGTGCCAGCAGGTGGCAGATGTGTGCCACGGTTTCCCGGCTCATCCGGAGTCTCCTCCTGCATTCCCGGTCCGTGAGGTCCTGGTATGACTGCCGGGCCGGTACACACGGGGCGCCCTTGGGTGCCTCCGTTGCCGTGGGGCCGCGACGTCCTCCTCCCCCTCCTCGTCCTGTCGGTCAGGTGTCCCTCCAGCCTGGGCGGCTGCAGCCTGCGCCGCCTCTCTGGCACGCTCCTCCTCCTCCTCCTCCTCCTCATCCAGGGCAACATAGACATGAGCGGCTGCCACCACGGCGGCCAACATCGCTGGATGGTCTGAAAACATGACGGCCTGGTGGGGGGGAGGGGGGAACGACGACATGTCATCATTGCCCATATCCCCTCCTCCCCCCAGCCAGGTGGCATGGACCGCATGGGTCCAACTGTTGGAGGCTGGCACCTGGCCAGGTGGACTAACTCATTTGCCCTCCCATCACCCACCCCAGCACGGCCCCCTCCCCAACCTCCACCCCAGCACGGACCCCCCCCCCCCAACCTCCACCCCGACACGGACCCCCTCCCCAACCTCCACCCCGGCACGGACCCCCTCCCCAACCTCCACCCCGGCACGGACCCCCTCCCCAACCCCCAACCTCCACCCCAGCACGGACCCCCCCAACCTCCACCCCGGCACGGCCCCCTCCCCAACCCCCAACCTCCACCCCAGCACGGACCCCCCCAACCTCCACCCTAGCACGGACCCCCCCCAACCTCCACCCCGGCACGGACCCCCTCCCCAACACCCAACCTCCACCCCAGCACGGACCCCCCCCAACCTCCACCCCGGCACGGCCCCCTCCCCAACCCCCAACCTCCACCCCAGCACGGACCCCCCCCAACCTCCACCCCGGCACGGACCCCCCCCCCAACCTCCACCCCGGCACGGACCCCCCCCAACCTCCACCCCGGCACGGACCCCCTCCCCAACCCCCAACCTCCACCCCAGCACGGATCCCCCCCAACCTCCACCCCGGCACGGACCCCCCCCCCCAACCTCCACACCGGCACGGACCCCCTCCCCAACCCCCAACCTCCACCCCAGCACGGACCCCCCCCCAACCTCCACCCCGGCACGGACCCCCTCCACAACCCCCAACCTCCACCCCGGCACGGACCCCCTCCCGGCACTCCCCCGGAGCCCAGCCTACTCTAACCACCCCCCCCCCCCCCCCCCCCCCGCCGCACACACACACAAGCCGAGACACACCTCTCCTCACGCAATCAGTCTGCGGCCACGCCATTTCCTGCCCAGAGCCAACCCCCCAGGCCGTCACTCACCTCCTCGCTGGTCGGCGTGAGCCTGGAGCACGGGTCACGCCGATGAAAAGGAGGTTTGATTCACGTCGACGTGAACGATCATCACGTCGACGGGACTTCGGCCCATCCGGAAGGGAGAATATCGGCAGGCCGAAAATCGGCTGCCTTGCGCAGACCCGTGACATTCTCCGCGGCAGCGGCGCCATTAACGCCCCGCCGACTTTTCTCCCTTCGGAGACTTCGGCGGGGGCGGGGGCGGGATTCACGGCGGCCAACGGCCATTCTCCGACCCGGCGGGGGGTCGGAGAATGACGCCCAGGGTCTTCTACGTTGCGGAGACTAAATGCAGTCTGGCTGAACAGTTTCTCTCAGCTCGTAAGCACGACGTGAATCTTCCTGTTGAGTGCATTTTGAACTCAGCACATTTATCTCATGTCCACTTGTTAGTCCTGAGCCTGCTCCGCAGATCCAGTGAAGCCCAAAGCAAGTTAGATGAGAAACAGCTGATCTTCTAATCAGGCACGTTACAGCCCTCAGGAGTCATCTTTAAGTTCAAAAAGTTTAGACTGGGAACTAGCCCAGATGAACGCACTTGTTTTGGGATTCTCCCATTTTGTATTCGAATGAAATGAGTCGGAATATGGAGAGAGTCTATTCCTGGTAAGTAAACCATGGGCAAATTCCAATGCCGGAGAGGGAATAGTACTGGGCAAAGCCTGTCCGGGATTGTGTCTACACTGGAAGCGGATGTTTTCCTGGGAATAGAATGATCTGGGAATGTTTGGAATATGATAATGGATTATTCCTGGGAGAGGGTGCCATATGAATGACTGGATCTGGAAAGGATGTGCCTGAGGAATGTTCTAGAGACTGGAAAGGCTCTGTTCGTCCCATTATTATGAACTGGGGAGGTCCTGCGACTGTTTTTTCTTCCATTGATCATGGAGCTTTGCAACGGAACCTGGCATGGTGTCCAGCTCAATCAGCAACCCAATCCAGGGAACGGTTAATAGTCCAATAATTGGGATTCACGAGGCGTGACAATCTCTGATATATTTGTATCTGTTTTGGGAAACCTTGATAATCCTATCAATCAGACTAAGTGAGGAATGTCACCTTTCCCAAAAGTATTTGAATTATGAGCATTTTTGTACTACTGCGGTCAAACTCTCAGAGCTTCAATTCACACTCCTCCTTCTTAACCACTTGAGTTGTATTCGCTAATTCCTTCTCTGCAATTTTAGTCTTGGTACCCACCTCTCTAACAACACTCTCGCCCACGTACTGCCCGTTTCATTGATGTTGAAATCCTGTCCCGGTTTTGAATGGAGAATGTCTAATCAGTGATTTCCTGCCTCTTCTCTCTGGCAGTTAATTTACTGGGAATTGCGATTCTGTGTCGGCGTAAGTGTGGCCTCTCTACTTGTACCAGTCGCTACCTGGTGGCCATGGCATCGGCGGATCTGCTGTTTATTATCATTGTCCCCATACTGACCATGATCAATGGTTATTATTTCCCCTGGAGTTTCCTGGACCTCACCCCTGTGTGTGGTGTTAAATCTGTCCTGCAGGCTGGAGCCATGGACTGTGCCGCCTGGTTCACCCTCACTTTCTCCTTTGATCGATTTGTGGCAATTCGTTTCCAGAACCTGAAAACTAAATATTGCACCAGGAAAACTGCGGCCGTGGTTCTGTCACCAAGCGGCCTCCCGCTCTGTGTAAGAAATATCCCCTGGTACTCTCCAAATGAACCAAGATACAGAATCGACAAAGTCCAGAGCTTGTGTCGGACAAAGAGCAGCTTCTCCACTGGCTTCAGATGGGTTGGATATAACTGGCTGAATGTGATTTTAACGCCATTGCTCCCGTTCTTCTCAATCCTGTTGGTCACCGCGCTGACAGTCAGACACATTTGACTCAGTCGGGTCCGGAAGGCACTGAGGGCTCCGAGTCAGGGAGACAGTCGCACAGAGCCAGAGGTGGAGAACAGAAGAAAGTCAACATGTTTACCCTTGAGCATCTCCACCGCTTTCATTCTGCTCCGGGTGATGACTGGAATTACATTTGTCTATTTGCATTTGGCAGATTTTTATTCCCTCACCGATCCTCAATATATTTTACAACAAGTTGGATGTTTGCTGCGGGATTTAAATTGCTGCACAGACACATTTATTGCTGTGGTGACTCAGTCCAGGTTCAGGGAGCAGATAAAGATCGTGGTGAAATATCCGGTTACATTAATTATTCAATTAATTAATATATAAAACTGACACAGCCCCTCAGCCAATCAGGAGATCCAGCCGCTGCCTGACAGTCCCTCAGCCAACCAGGAACCAACCTCTCTGGAACCCCTCACAGGCGCAGCAACCTGGATCCGCAGCTGCGAGTTGGCTCAGCCAATCAGAGACTCCGCTATCGAAGTAACAGCCGCTGTAGCCAATCCGCTTTCAGACTCGCGGCAGTCACAGGTAATTAACATGAACTTCAGCCAATCAGTGTCCATCTTCAGACTTACAGCTGTCACAACCAATCAGGAAACTCCACGTGCTGGCTGACAGCTTTGTCCGCCCATCAGTTTCCGGTTTCAGACTGACAGTTGCCGCAGCCAATCATGGAGGTCCGCCTTCTGTCATCACGTCAATCAGAGACCCTGTGTCAAACAATCAGCTTGTCAGCGGGCTGACCAACATACGCTTCAGCCAATCAAGGAACACGGTACACTGACTGACAGCCTCCGCAGCCAATCAGAAGCATAGCTTTCAGAGTCACAGCCACCTCAGCCAATCAGCCGTCCCCAGCAGATGCCTGCCCTCCAGGGAGGATTGTCGCAAATCATCAGCCGGATGTTGGACTCGCCTCTGATGAGAGAGACGGGGATTTCCTAAAGTCTAACGGATGTGTCGCCTTTTCCAAGACAGAACTCTGCACTTCAATACTTTTTTGATCACAGTCTAATTCCTCACTGAAAGTTTTAATTCAACATATCTTCACCACATCCTCAGATGGTGCATTTCCCGATCCTCACCCCCAGAACCCCAGAAAAGGGCATCGGGAACTTCCTCATTGCCCTGAGTGTACTTATTAATTTAAACCAGAGCCGCTCACTCTCTATCTTTTCAACAGTTGGAACCCTTTCTCCCCCTCCCCTCCAGACCAGGCATGAGTCTGCATACCGCCTCCAAACCTTCTCTCAAACTCCAGCTCGCCAAGGACAATCCACCCAACTGCTCCAATCTCTTTAAACAACTGACTCGCCCCCGCACTCCGAAAATTCTGCTGAATCCCGTATGTGCTCCATACAATAGTTTCGGATCCTTCCCGAAATGGAAGCAATACTCCAGCCCGGATTATCCATGTTCAATGTGACCTCTTGCATTATATTGCTCTGTCAATAAAGCCTATTGCATGATATTGGATTCCATATTCACTCAAGATATCCCACTGTATTTAGGGACATTCCTTCTGCTCTTTCTGGTTTTATTTCTGTAACCTTTGTTTTATACTGTTTCTAGATTTTTGCCTTACTGTTCTGACCGGTCCTGGGGAGAGGCAGGATAAATTGTGAAGTTCCCCAACAGAACTTCCAAATGAATGTAAATGTGTATATTGGAATCAGTCTTGTCCGTGAGGCACAGATAGTGATGCGTTCCAGCAGTTAATCTGGAAGGTTCCACAAGAGCTGCCAGGCAACATTGCAGTCAGTCAGAGACATTTGATGCCCCCGTGTCAGCTGGAGGGCCTGTCCTGTGTCATGTGGATTGCATTCCTGGTCAGCCTGGCCTCCAGCAAAGCTGAGAGTCTTTGCCTCAAAACTACAGTGCTGGATGGTTCGTGAGTCTTCTTGTTTCTTTGTCACTCACGCCGGACGCATCACACCGGCACCCGGACGGATCAGGTCTGCAGAAACGTTTCACTCATTTGTCTGTATTCCCGGGACGGAAGTCTTGCAAGCTCTCGGTCAATTTCCACATTCTGAGATAGATTTAAACATGAGATGGATTTCTGAATAACTGCGGAGATGTGAAAAACAAACAAAAGAACAAAGAACAAAGAACAAAGAAATGTACAGCACAGGAACAGGCCCTTCGGCCCTCCAAGCCCGTGCCGACCATACTGCCCGACTAAACTACAATCTTCTACACTTCCTGGGTCCGTATCCTTCTATTCCCATCCTATTCATATATTTGTCAAGATGCCCCTTAAATGTCCCTATCGTCCCTGCCTCCACTACCTCCTCCGGTAGTGAGTTCCAGGCACCCACTACCCTCTGCGTAAAAAACTTGCCTCGTACATCTACTCTAAACTTTGCCCCTCTCACCTTAAACCTATGCCCCCTAGTAATTGACCCCTCTACCCTGGGGAAAAGCCTCTGACTATCCACTCTGTCTATGCCCCTCATAATTTTGTATACCTCTATCAGGTCGCCCCTCAACCTCCTTCGTTCCAGTGAGAACAAACCGAGTTTATTCAATCGCTCCTCATAGCTTATGCCCTCCATACCAGGCAACATTCTGGTAAATCTCTTCTGCACCCTCTCTAAAGCCTCCACATCCTTCTGGTAGTGTGGCGACCAGAATTGAACACTATACTCCAAGTGTGGCCTAACTAAGGTTCTATACAGCTGCAACATGACTTGCCAATTCTTATACTCAATGCCCCGGCCAATGAAGGCAAGCATGCCGTATGCCTTCTTGACTACCTTCTCCACCTGTGTAGCCCCTTTCAGTGATCTGTGGACCTGTACTCCTAGATCTCTTTGACTTTCAATACTCTTGAGGGTTCTACCATTCACTGTATATTCCCTACCTGCATTAGCCCTTCCAAAATGCATTACCTCACATTTGTCCAGGTTAAACTCCATCTGCCATCTCTCCGCCCAAGTCTCCAGACAATCTAAATCCTGCTGTAACAATCTAAATCCTGCTGTAGTCTCCATTCTCTCCTCAACCACAGAAGATTAAAGTTGGACCTTTTCTCACTCTCTATTTCGCTTTCACTCTATTCTTACCTTTCTTTATCTCTCTTCCTCTCTGTCGTGTTCTCTCTTTCCCTCCATTCTCTCTCCAGCGGTGTGTTTCTTACCCTCCCTATGTGGTTTTCTATCCCGTCCCACACTTCTTATGATCCCTTTATCTCTTTATAATTTCTGCCGAAACAACTTTTCTCTAAACCCTATTTTATCTTTGTTATTTTTTCGGTCTATTTCTTCCCCCGCCCACTCAAATTGCAGTTCATCCCCCAACCAAATTCCTCCTCCTTCAGATTGTCCAGGTAGAAAGTTCATCCTACGACAGGGATTCCGTTCGCCCCGAACAGATTTTCTCCTCCGTTAGATTTTCCTCATGCCGCATTCTCCCCAGCCTGGCATCACCCAGTCCCTGCAAGGTTTCATCAACACTCTCTCCTAACTTTTAATAAACTTTTCACCGACTCTCCCGAACTCATTCTTTCCTGATTCCCTCCGTCTCGACAGCTTCCTCTGTCCCTCTAACACCCTCTACCCTACATCACTCCAAATCCTACTCTAAATCTAAATCTACTCTGCTAAACCATCCCAAGTCACAATCTAACTCTAACCCACGCTTCCTCTGACTGGCCAGGTCCCGAAATTCCTCCAGTACCTCCGTTTTCCTATAACACTCGGTAAATCGCTCTGATACACAAGTCCCACTAACACGCAATAGATCCCTCGCAAATCACTTCCTTTCACCCGGCCCTGTGTCTCACTCTCCTCTCACACTCAAAGTTGCCTTGCCTCTAAACGTCTCTAACTCCCCCTTCCTCTAGCCCTAACTGCATCTATGATTTCCATTCTTCATCCAAACGACATTTCACTCTCTCCCACTCCAATATTTCCCTCCCTCTTTCGTTTTAACTGTCTCTCTCCCTTAAAATCGCACTTTCTCTAATTTTATAAGTACTTCCTCACCTGTCCCTCTGAACTAACTCATCTTTGCCAAAACCCCTCAACACCCAGACTATATTAACACACTTGTGAATAGCTCTTAACTTGCCTGATGTCCCCTCCACGTGAACAGCCCCACTTCTTCATGTTCGCAGAGAAAGATAATTAACTCGGGTTGTAGCTGTTCACTTGGAAACAAAAGTTGTCATGATGTTTACAAGGGGTGAGATTAGTCAATTTAGCATCTGTTCACAAGGAGGGGCATTAGCCAGGTTAGGGCCTGTTCACAAGGACGGGAATTCGTCAGGGTCGAGACTGTTCACAGAGCGATTGTACCACTCCTGGTCGCGGCAGTTCACAGGGTGAACGAATTTGAAAGGGTGCAGAGGAGATTTACCAGAATGTTGCCTGGTATGGAGGGAAGATCTTATGAGAAAAGGCTGAGTGTAGGTTAGATGGCTTTTGTTTCGGTGCAACATCGTGGGCCGAAGGGCCTGTACTGCGCTGTATTGTTCTATGTTCTATGATGCGGACCCAGGAAGTGTAGTAGATTGTAGTTTAGTCGGGCAGCATGGTCGGCACGGGCTTGGAGGGCCGAAGGGCCTGTTCCTGTGCTGGACTTCTCTTTGTCCTTTGTTCTTTAATCTGTGCGACAGCTCTCCCGACTTTGGCACGAGGCCCCAGACGTCAGTAAGGAGGACTTTTCCCAGTCGGCTGGGCTGGGTTTGCATCTGGAGTCACATGTAGGCCAGACCCGGTAAGAACGGCAGGTTCCCGTCCCTAAATTACATTGATGAACCCGTTGTCTGTTCTTCCAATCGACAATGGTTTCATGGTCATCATTAGACTTTTAATTCCAGATTGTGTATTGTGTCTAAATTCCATTACAGGCCATGGTGGGATTTGAATCACGGTCTCCAGACGATTATCCCGGGTCACTGAATTAATAGTCCAACGACAGTTTTACTCTGTCACCGCCTTTCAGCACCACAATCGATACCACATGTAAGGGCAAAGTCATCAAACCTGTGGAGCACCAGCATCAGTAACTTTCCCTGCTAGTCACTCACCATTCTAATTTGAAATATATTGCCGTTTCCTCTGGCCCAAATCCTGTAACTCCTTCCCTGACAGCATACTGAGTTTACTCCATCATTGCATTGCAACTGTTCAAGGCGGCAGCTAACGACAATCCTCACAGGGGGAATTAACGTTGGACAATAAATGATGGCCGAGCCATTCACGGCCAATCCTATACACAATTAAAACATGTAAGCCAGGGTGAATGTGTGTATCCCGCAGGCTAAAATGAACGGAAGGTGGGCACGGAGTCTGTTGCGTGCATGTCACTTGCCTCCATGCTGTCAGGGTCAATGATGTCGCTGAGGGGCTGCAGAACATCTGAGTGCGTAGGGTGACGAGCCAGCTGTCATGGTCCACATTTCCAGCAATGACATAGGGAGAAAGAGGGATCTGGGGCGTCATTCTCCGACCCCCCGCCGGGTTGGAGAATGGCCGTTGGCCGCCGTGAATCCCGCCCCCGCCGAAGTCTCCGGTACCGGAGATTGGGCAGGGGCGGGAATCGGGCCGCGCCGGTTGGCGGGACCCCCCGCTCAATTCTCCGGCCCGGATGGGCTGAAGTCCCGCCCAGAAATTGCCTGTCCCGCCGGCGTAAATCAAACCTGGTATTTACCGGCGGGACCAGGCAGCGTGGGTGGGCTCCGGGGTCCTGCGGGGGCGCGGGGCGATCTGACCCCGGGGGGTGCCCCCACGGTGGCCTGGCCCGCGATCGGGGCCCACCAATCCGCGGGCGGGCCTGTGCCATTCCCTTCCGCCTCCGCTACGGTCTCCCCCATGGCGGAGGCGGAAGAGACTCTCCCCACTGCGCATGCGCGGGAAACTTTCAGCGGCCGCTGACGCTCCCGTGCATGCGCCGCATTTCCGCGCCAGCTGGCGGGGAAACAAACGCCATTTCCGCCAGCTGGCGGGGCGGAAACCCCTCCGGCGTCGGCCTAGCCCCTCAATGTTGGGGCTAGGCCGCCAAAGATGCGGAGCATTCTGCACCTTTGGGCCGGCGCGATGCCCGTCTGATTGGCGCCGTCTTTGGCGCCAGTCGGCGGACATCCCGCCGTTGGGGGAGAATTTCGCCCCTGATCCTGCAGCCAGAATTTCGGGAGATGTGTAAAAGTTTAGCAAGCAGGAAGTCAAATGCAGTAGTATCCGAGAACTGTCAGTGACACATGCAGGTGAATGCAAAAATAGGAGGACGATGTGTGTCATAGTGTAGCAGGAAATACTGCAGGAGAGAAGGTTTTAGATACTGAGGATATTGGGATTCTATGGCAAAACCTTACCTACATAGAACATAGAACATAACAGCGCAGTACAGGACCTTCGGCCCTCGATGTTGCGCCGACCTGTGAAACCACTCTAAAGCCCATCTACACTATTCCCTTATCATCCATATGTTTATCCAATAAACTTTTAAATGCCCTCAATGTTGGCGAGTTCACTACTGTAGCAGGTAGGGCATTCCACGGCCTCACTACTCTTTGCGTAAAGAACCTACCTCTGACCTCTGTCTTATATCTATTACCCCTCAGTTTAAAGTTATGTCCCCTCGTGCCAGCCATATCCATCCGCGGGAGAAGGCTCTCATTGTCCACCCTATCCAACCCCCTGATCATTTTGTATGCCTCAATTAAGTCTCCTCTTAACCTTCTTCTCTCCAACGAAAACAACCTCAAGTCCGTCAGCCTTTCCTCATAAGATTTTCCCTCCATACCATGCAACATCCAAATGCGGCCGGACCAGAGTTCTGTACAGCTGCAACATGACCTCCCGACTCCGGAACTCAATCCCTCTACCAATAAAGGCCAACACTCCATAGGCCTTCTTCACAACCCTATCAACCTGGGTGGCAACTTTCAGGGATCTATGTACATGGACACCTAGATCCCTCTGCTCATCCACACTTTCAAGAACTTTACCATTAGCCAAATATTCCGCATTCCTGTTATTCCTTCCAAAGTGAATCACCTCACACTTCTCTACATTAAACTCCATTTGCCACCTCTCAGCCCAGCTCTGCAGCTTATCTATATCCCTCTGTAACCTGCTACATCCTTCCACACTATCGACAACACCACCGACTTTAGTATTGTCTGCAAATTTACTCACCCACCCTTCTGCGCCTTCCTCTAGGTCATTGATAAAAATGACAAACAGCAACGGCCCCAGAACAGATCCTTGTGGTACTCCACTTGTGACTGTACTCCATTCTGAACATTTCCCATCAACCACCACCCTCTGTCTTCTTTCAGCTAGCCAATTTCTGATCCACATCTCTAAATCACCCTCAATCCCCAGCCTCCGTATTTTTTGCAATAGCCTACCGTGGGGAACCTTATCAAACGCTTTGCTGAAATCCATATACACCACATCAACTGCTCTACCCTCGTCTACCTGTTCAGTCACCTTCTCAAAGAACTCAATAAGGTTTGTGAGGCATGACCTACCCTTCACAAAGCCATGCTGACTATCCCTGATCATATTATTCCTATCTAGATGATTATAAATCTTGTCCCTTATAATCCCCTCCAAGACGTTACCCACTACAGACGTGAGGCTCACCGGTCTATAGTTGCCGGGGTTGTCTCTGCTCCCCTTTTTGAACAAAGGGACCACATTTGCTGTCCTCCAGTCCTCTGGCACTATTCCTGTAGCCAATGATGACATAAAAATCAAAGCCAAAGGTCCAGCAATCTCTTCCCTGGCCTCCCATAGAATCCTAGGATAAATCCCATCAGGATTTTCAGCCTGTCCAGAATTGCCAACACCTCTTCCCTACGTACCTCAATGCCATCTATTCTATTAGCCTGGGGCTCAGCATTCTCCTCCACAACATTATCTTTTTCCTGAGTGAATACTGACGAAAAATATTCATTTAGTATCTCGCCTATCTCTTCAGACTCCACACACAATTTCCCATCCCTGTCCTTGACTGGTCCTACTCTTTCCCTAGTCATTCGCTTATTCCTGACATACCTATAGAAAGCTTTTGGGTTTTCCTTGATCCTTCCTGCCAAATACTTCTCATGTCCCCTCCTTGCTCGTCTTAGCTCTCTCTTTAGATCCTTCCTCGCTACCTTGTAACTATCCATCGCCCCAACCGAAACTTCACACTTCATCTTCACATAGGCCTTCTTCTTCCTCTTAACAAGAGATTCCACTTCCTTGGTAAACCACGGTTCCCTCGCTCGACGCCTTCCTCCCTGTCTGACCGGTACATACTTATCAAGAACACGCAGTAGCTGATCCTTGAACAAGCCCCACTTATCCAGTGTGCCCAACACTTGCAGCCTACTTCTCCACCTTATCCCCCCCAAGTCACGTCTAATGGCATCATAATTGCCCTTCCCCCAGCTATAACTCTTGCCCTGCGGTGTATACTTATCCCTTTCCATCATTAACGTAAACGTCACCGAATTGTGGTCACGGTCCCCAAAGTGCTCTCCTACCTCCAAATCCAACACCTGGCCTGGTTCATTACCCAAAACCAAATCCAACGTGGCCTCGCCTCTTGTTGGCCTGTCAACATATTGTTTCAGGAAACCCTCCTGCACACACTGTACAAAAAACGACCCATCTATTGTACTCGAACTATATCTTTTCCAGTCAATATTTGGAAAGTTAAAGTCTCCCATAATAACTACCCTGTTACTTTCGCTCATATCCAGAATCATCTTCGCCATCCTTTCCTCTACATCCCTAGAACTATTAGGAGGCCTATAAAAAACTCCCAACAGGGTGACCTCTCCTTTCCTGTTTCTAACTTCAGCCCATACTACCTCGGAAGAAGAGTCCCCATCTAGCATCCTCTCCGCCACCGTAATACTGCTCTTGACTAGCAGCGCCACACCTCCCCCTCTTTTGCCTCCTTCTCTGAGCTTACTAAAACACCTAAACCCCGGAACCTGCATCCATTCCTGTCCCTGCTCTATCCATGTCTCCGAAATGGCCACAACATCGAAGTCCCAGGTACCAACCCACGCTGCCAGTTCCCCTACCTTGTTTTGTATACTCCTGGCATTGAAGTAGACACACTTCAAACCACCTACCTTAACGCTGGCCCCCTCCTGCGACGTCAAATCTGTGCTCCTGACCTCTATACTCTCATTCCCCCTTACCCTAAAACTACAATCCAGGTTCCCATGCCCCTGCTGCATTAGTTTAAACCCCCCCCAAAGAGCACTAACAAATCTCCCCCCCAGGATATTTGTGCCCCTCAGGTTCAGATGTAGACCATCCTGTCTGTAGAGGTCCCACCTTCCCCAGAAAGAGCCCCAGTTATCCAAAAATCTGAAACCCTCCCGCCTGCACCATCCCTGTAGCCACGTGTTTAAATGCTCTCTCTCCCTATTCCTCATCTCACTATCACGTGGCACGGGCAACAACCCAGAGATAACAACTCTGTTTGTTCTAGTTCTGAGCTTCCATCCTAGCTCCCTGAAAGCCTGCCTGACATCCTTGTCCCCTTTCCTACCTATGTCGTTGGTGCCAATGTGGACCACGACTTGGGGCTGCTCCCCCTCCCCCTAAGGACCCGGAAAACACGATCCGAGACATCACGTACCCTTGCACCTGGGAGGCAACATACCAAACGTGAGTCTCTCACGCTCCCACAAAATCTCCTATCTGTGCCCCTGACTACAGAGTCCCCAATTACTAATGCTCTGCTCCTCTCCCCCCTTCCCTTCTGAGCAACAGGGACAGACTCCGTGCCAGAGGCCCGTACCCCATGGCTTACCCCTGGTAAGTCGTCCCCCCCACAAGTATCCAAAGCGGTATACTTGTTTCTCAGGGGAACGACCGCAGGGGATCCCTGCACTGACTGTTTTTTCCCAGTCCCTCTTACAGTTACCCACCTATCTCCAATCTTTGGTGTAACTAATTCCCTGAAGCTGCTATCTATGACCCCTTCTGCCTCCCGAATGATCCGAAGTTCTTCCAACTCCAGCTCCAGTTCCCTAACTCGGTCTTGGAGGAGCTGGAGATGGCAGCACTTCCTGCAGGTAAAATCAGCAGGGACACTAACTGCATCCCTCACCTCAAACATCCTGCAGGAGGAACATTGCACTCCCTTCCCTGCCATTCCTCTAACTTTCTACCAAGATCTGGCTAACAACTAAATTAAATTTTTATAAAAAATAATAATAATATAATAAAAATATGGTACTTACCTCAGACCAATGGGTTTTATTATTAGGTTAGAGGAGGAGGGTGGGTGGGAGACACTACACGTGTAGTGTCTCGGGTTTCCTCTCCACCAGAATTTATTGGGAGGGTCTTCCCAGACGTCCGCGGGTCGACTTCCTGATCCCGCCTAAAAAACTAATTTAAAAAAAAAAAGAAAAATTCTCAGCTCCTGCTGAAATTGACCAACCAGCCAGCTCCACTCTCGCCGAAATCGACTGGCCTGCCCCTACAAAGAGAAGTGCTTTTAAAGGTTGACTTACCTCCCAGCAACCTCCTTCTGCAATGCTCCCGCTGAAACTGACTAACCAGCTGCTCTCACGCCGCCGAAATCGACTGGCCTGCCCCTGCAAAGAGAAGTGCTTTTAAAGGTTGACTTACCTCCCAGCAACCTCCTTCCGCAATGCTCCCGCTGAAATTGACTAACCAGCTGCTCTCACGCCGCCGAAATCGACTGGCCTGCCCCTGCAAAGAGAAGTGCTTTTAAAGGTTGACTTGCCTCCCAGCAACCTCCTTCCGCAATGCTCCCGCTGAAACTGACTAACCAGCTGCTCTCACGCCGCCGAAATCGACTGGCCTGCCCCTGCAAAGAGAAGTGCTTTTAAAGGTTGACTTACCTCCCAGCAACCTCCTTCCGCAATGCTCCCGCTGAAACTGACTAACCAGCTGCTCTCACTATCCCTCTATTCCCATCCTATTCATGTGTTTGTCAAGATGCCCCTTAAATGTCACTATCGTCCCTGCTTCCACCACCTCCTCCGGCAGCGATTAGATAAGCAACAGCTGGACATAGTCATACCTTACAGACAATGTCCCGGACACCACCATTCCCTAGTATGTCCGGACTCACTGGGAGAAAAGAACCAGCAGGCATGGTGGAATGCAGATGTATACTCGGGATGGAATTGCCCTGAGAGTCCTCAACATCCAGCCTGGAACCCATTCAGTTCCATGGAAACCTCCTGGTGATTTTCAGATGGCGGCTACCACCAGCTAATGAATCAGAACTTCTCCACATAGAACAGCACTTAGAGGAGCCACTGAGAGTGACAGGGGTTCAGAATAAGCTCTGGGTGTGAGACTTCAATGTTCATAACCAAGAGTGGCTTTGAAAAGATCCGCTAAATCAACACTGGGTATCCATGCGACGCTGCGGCCGTTAGCAGCAGCAGAATTGTATTCAACCACATGGCACATCCCTCACTCTGCCAGCACCACCAAACCATGGGTACAACTCTGGTTCAACGAAGAGGGCAGGAGAGTATACCAGGAGCAACATGAGTCATACCGAAAAATGAGGTTTCAATCTGGTAAAGCTGCAACACAGGAATACTTATGTACCAAACAGCATAAACAGTAAGTAATGGACAGAGCTCAGCGGTTTCACACCAAACGCATCAGATGTAAGCTCTGTAATCCTGCCACATCCAGCCGTGAGTGGTGGTGGATAATTAACACCTCATTGGAGGAGGAGGCTCCACAAATATCTCCATCCTCAATAATGGAGGACTCCAGCACATATGTGCAAAAGACCAGGCTGAGGCATTGGCAACAATGTTGAGCCAGAAGTGCCGAGTGGATGATCCTCTCGGTCACCTCTCGTGTCGCCAGCATCACAGATGTCAGTGTTCGGCCAATAAGATTCACGTGATATCACAGAGCAGCTGATGGCACTGGACATGGCAAAGTGTATGGGTCCTCGTAACATTCTGAAATAATGCTGAGGACTTGTGCTCCTCAACTTGCCGGAACCTTAGCCAAGCTTTTCCAGTTGCAACACTGGAATCTCTGCGGAAATGTGGAAAATTGCCCAGTGATGTCATGCACACAGGAAACAGGACAAATGCAATCCAGCAAATTACAGCCCTTTCAGTCTACTCTCCATCATCAATGGAGTGATCAAAGGAGGGGTCATGAATACTGCAATAAAACAGCGCTTAATAAGCAATAATCTACTCGCGGACGACCAGTTTGGGTTCCACCAGGGTAGAATTGGCTGAATTCCAGAGGTGAGGTGAGAGTGACTGTCCTCAATGTTAGGGCAGCATTTGACCGAGAATGGCATCAAGGAGTCACAGCTAAACTGGAGTCACTGGGAATCAGGGGGAAAACTCTCTGCTGGTTGGAGTTATAGCTGGGACAAAGGAAGATGCTTGTGGCGGTTGGAGATCAATCAACTCAGCCCCGGGACCTCACTGCAGGCATTCCTCAGGTGCTGGCCTAGGCCGAACCATCTTCAGCTACTTCATCAATCAGCTGCCTTCCATCATAAGGTCAGAAGTGCAGATGTTTGCGGATGAATGCACAACGTTCCCACCACCTGTGTTTCCTCAGATAATGAAGCAGCCCATGTTCAAATGTAGCAAGACCTGGACAATATCCGAGCTTGGGCTGACACATGGCAAGGTACATTAGCGCCACAGAAGTGCCAGGCAATGGCCATCTCCTACAATAGAGGACCTACCCAATGCCCCTTGATATTCGTTTGCATTGCCATTGCTGAACCGCCACAATGAACATCCGAGGGGTTGCTATTGATCAGAAAATGTCCTAAATTAACATATTAATTCAGTAACTACCGACCCTGGTCCGGAGCTAGGACTGCAACGACGCGTAACTCAGAACCGCAAGCCCAAACGCCAGCCCACGATCTGCAAGGCACAAGTCAGGAGTGTCATGGAATGTTCTCGACTTGCCTGGATGAGTGAAGCTCCAACAACACTCAAGAAGCCCAACACCATCCAGGACAAAGCAGCCTGATTGATTGCTCTTCCTTCCACAAACAGTCATTCCTCCACCACCGGCGAACAGTGGCAGCCGTGTGACTGCAATAACTCGCCAAGCGCCAAGCTTCCTTAGATAGCACCTTCCAAACACATGACCTCTACCATAGAAAGAGACAAGAGCAGCAGATACCTGGGAACTCCTTCAGCTGGAAGTTTCCCATCAAGTCACTCACCAACCTGGCTTGGAAATATATCATCGTTCCTTCAGCGTCGCTGGAGCAAAATTCTGCAACCCCATACCTAACAGCACAGACGGTGTACCTACACATCATGGAATGCAGTCTTTCACGATGGTAACTTATCAATAAATGCTGGGCTGACCAGCGATGCCCCACATCCAAGGGGCTGGTTTAGCACACTGGGCTAAATCTCTGGCTTTTAAAGCAGACCAAGGCAGGCCAGCAGCACAGTTCGATTCCCGTAACAGCCTCCCCAAACAGGCGCCGGAATGTGGCGACTAGGGGCTTTTCACAGTAACTTCATTGAAGCCTACTTGTGACAATAAGTGATTTTAATTTTCATCTTCAATAAAATAATTTAAAAATCCCTGTTGCATCAGAACATTTGGCGAGATGCAGTCCCACATCTGTTAGAGGGAATTCACTGCAACAATGATACCTTGGTTTTGGAGGAAGTGAAACTTTGTGCATCAGCTGCCAAACAGGCACCCACATTTGTCTTGGATGGTGCCGAGAATATTGAGTGTTGTTGGAGCTGCACTTATCCAGGCATGTGGAGGATATGCTGTCCCACCCCTAACCTGTTCCTTGTAGATGATAGACAGGCATGGGTAGCCAGGACGTATGTTCGCCGCTGCAGAATTCCTTACCTTTGATCTGCTCGACTAGCCATAGTTTTTCCATTGTCATGGTCACTTTAATCGAAATTGTGACACCTTGAAGGATGTAAATAATTCTGGAAGAATTTATGACGAAAAAACAATATTTATTTAGGGCTAATGCAGTAATCGCATTGTTAATACTTTTTCTGAGTTACAAAACCAGGATTCGGAGTGTGGACAACGGCAACCCCTTAATCCAGCTCCTTGCCTGCTCCAAAAACCAATTCAAATTCAAATTTAATCCAATACATGGTCCCCACAAGAGTGATACCAGATCTGAGCCAAAAGGCAGAGCAGATACTACACTTGGCCTGAGCCAAAAGTTGCTTGAAGAAAATCATCATCATACAAGAGAGTGATCAATCATTATTGAAGAAGCCGTAACCACTTGCTGTGGCTGGAGTGTGGTAAATAGTATTTCCTGGCTTTGATCAAACAAAATTACTGAAGTTGTGCTCAGAAAACCACTTTGATTTTTTTTGACATGAAGAATGGATGGTGACTGTATGGACAGGTAACTTCGGCAGTTCATCTCCATTTCCAGCAGGATGTGAAGTAAACATTTCCATAAAGTATCCTGTGTGAGGGAGTTGAGTTGCTGCAAGTGTTCCTCCACTCAGTCTGGAGGGCAGTGTAAGATTGGTCCTGTTAGGCAAGGAGGCATATATTCCGTAGGCCATTTCAAGGACTTGCCCTCCTCTTTCTCCCTTAAACTACTGACATTGACATTTGTTATCTTGGCCACTAGGATAGAGGATTGAGTCGCGGGGGTGATAGGGGAAGACCAGACTGGATTCGTTAAGGGCAGGCAACTTAATGCTAATGTGTGGAGGCTTTTAAATATTGTTATAATGCCCTCGGAAGGGGAGGAAGCAGAGGTTGTGGCAGTGATGGATGCAGAGGAAGCTTTCGATCGGGTGGAATGGGAGTACCTGTGGGAGGCGCTGGATAGGTTTGGGTTTGGTGAGGGTTTTATCCGGTGGGTGCGATTGCTGTACCAGGCGCCTGTGGCAAGCGGGCGCACTAACCTGCTGAGGTCGGAGTATTTTAAATTGCACCAGGGGACGAGGCAAGGGTGTCCCCTTTCCCCGATATTATTTGCTCTCGCCATTGTGCCGCTGGCCATCGCGCTGAGCGCTTCAAGGAACTGGCAGGGGCTGGTCCGGAGGTGGGGGGTGGGGGGAGCATCGGGTCTCGCTCTATGCGGATGATCTCCTCCTGTATATTTCGGACCCATTGGAGGGGATGGGGGAGGTCGTGCAGAATTTAATGGAATTTGGCAGTTTCTCGGGGTATAAATTGAAAGTGGGGAAGAGCGAGCTGTTTGTGACCCAGGCTAAAGGACAGGAGAAGAGACTGAGGGAGCTGCCGCTGAGGAGGGTCGGGAAGAGCTTTCGCTACCTGGGTATAGAGGTGGCCCGGAAGTGGGATTTGTTGCATAAGCTTAACCTGACCGGGCTGGTGGAACAAATGGAAGGGGACTTTAAATGATGGGGCATGCTCCCGCTGTCACTGGCGGGGAGGGTACAGACCGGGAAAATGACGGTCCAACCCAGGTTCTTATTTGTATTCCAGTGCCTTCCCATCTTCATACCTAAGGCCCTTTTCAAGTGGGTTAATAAGGTCATCTCAGGATTTGTGTGGGCGAATAAGACGCCGCGATTGAAGAGAGGGCTGCTGGAACACAGTCGGGGGGAGGGTGGGCGGGCGCTGCTGAACCTTGGCAACGTTGGTCTCCCAGTAGTAGTTGCAATGATCAGGAAGTGGGTATTGGGGGAGGGGGAGGCATGGGAATAGTTGGAGGCGGCGTCATGCAAAGGCACCAGTTTGGGAGCGCTGGTAACGGCTCCTCTGCCGTTCTCGTCGGCCCGTTAGTCCACAAGTCCGGTGGTGGAGGCGACACTGACCACCTGGGGGCAGTGGAGGAGACACAAGAGGGTGTAGGGAGCGTCGGTCTGGACCCCGGTATGTAATAACCACAGGTTCCTGCCGGGTCGGGTGGTCGGCGGGTTCCAGAGCTGGCAGAGGGAGGGTGTTAGAAGGATGAGTGACCTGTTTATAGATGGGAGCTTTCCCAACCTGCAGGCGCTGGAGGACAAGTTTAAATTGCCGCCAGGGAACGGCTTTAGGTATTTACAAGTGCGAACCTTCCTGAAGAAGCAGGTGGTGGCCATCCCGCTGCTGCAGCCATGGTGGATACAAGACAGAGTAGTGTCCGGTACCTGGGTGGGGGAGGGGAAGGTGTCGGATACCTACCAGGTGCTGTTGGAGGCGGAGGAAACCCCGGTGGAGGAGCTCAAAGGCAAATGGGAGGAGGAGTTAGGAGGGGAGTTAGAGCCGGGACGTTGGGCGGAAGCCCTAAGTAGGGTCAATTCCTCCTCATCATGTGCTACGCTCAGTCGCATAGAGTTTGAAGTGGTTCACCGGGCACACATGATGGCGGCGAGGATGAGAACGTTTTCGGGGTAGAAGACAGATGTGTGAGGTGTGCGGGGAGCCCAGCAAACATTTCCATATGTTTTGGGCATGCCCAAAGCTGAGGAGTTCTGGAGGGGGGGGGGGGGGGGGGGGTGTTGCCAGGGCAACGTCGAAGGTGCTAGGAACAGGGTGTGGCCGAGTCCAGAGAAGGCGATCTTTGGAGTGTCGGATGACCCGTGAGTCCAGGGAGTGAAAGAGGCCGACGTTCTGGCCTTTGCCTCCCTGGTAGCCCGGAGACGGATCCTGTTATTGTGGGAGGACTCGAAGCCCCCGCGTGTGGAGACCTGGGTTAGGGACATGGCCGGGTTTCTCAGCCTTGAGAAAATAAAGTTTGCCTGAAGAGTTAGGGTTCTCCCGGAGGTGGCAGTCGTTCGTCGACTTTCTTGGGGAAATTTAACTTAAAATGTCGGCAGTAGCCACTTTCTGAGGGTTGGGGGATGTGGGGGGGGGGGGGGGGGGTGGGGGTGGGGGGGGGGGGGGGTGGGGGTGGGGGGGAGGGAAGGTTAGTGTTGTGTTTGTTTGTATTTTGTTACTTTCGATGGTCTGTGAAGACAGAGCCGATCGGGGAAATATCTATTTTTGCACTATGTTAATGTTTAACACCTATTGTTCTTTTCTGTTTTTGTTATAAGATTTCACAAATACTTCAATAAAAATATTATTTAAAAAAAGATATTGACATTTGTTCAAGGATTATTCTTTTTATGTTGTTTCTTGTGTGGCTAAGGAAATCTAGACAGAATCATTTGTATGCTTACAAATTTCCCTCTTTGTGTTAATAAGTGTTGCCTTACTATTCGACAAGTCTTGATTCATGATAAAGCAACGCTTGTTGTTTATTGAGGGAAACCTGTTTAAAGTTTCTTCGCTTCTGGGTAAATGTATCACAAGTAGACATTTGACCATGTTGATGATGGAATCAAATAGTTTAACTAATGGTGGGACCTGTGGAGTAGCGGATCCAGGAAATTCTAATATCTAATTCAGATTGGAGTCAATTTTACTCCCCACACTGTGATAGAGGGGGTTCACTGATGCCGTGTTATTGCGCGGAGAAAGGTCATGGTTAGATGCGCTCTGTTCGAGACAGCCGAAGCCACTTGTGGGCGCGAATGATACTTGTGATTTTTCAGCCCAAGCATGGATACTATCCAGGTCTTGCTGCATTCAGATATGGACTAATCAGTATTGAGGAGTGCTCCCATAAGGCCTCGATTGAAGTTCTTTACATCTTGCCTCGTGTGTGATCGATGGTGCTACAATTTATTGAGCAGACTTGTTCCCCAGCAGCTCAGTCACAGAATGCAGCTGCGGGGAGTAAACCGGGTTCTTATACCCCGCCTATCTGGGTGGAGCCCAGTAGGCGGCGGATCCAATCGGCATCCAGCATCTGTCCTCCAATAGCTCCTTGGCATTCATGGTGTACCGTATTACCCCTAATACATACCACACTCCCCCCTTCGCCTTGGTTCTCCTCTCCGCCATCCTCTCTTTTCTCCCCCTTCGGCTTCGGCCGTTTCCATCTTCTGGATTGGGGGGAAGGAGAGGAAGGGGGGGGGGCCTCCCCCTCCCCTCCCCCCTCCACCTCCCCTCCCCCTCCATGTCGTTTTTTCGTCCGTCTCAGGCTCTCTCTCTTCTCTTCTCCAACACTAAGAGCATTCAAATGGTCAATGGATAGACATATGGACGATAAGGGAATAGAGTAGATGGGCTTTAGAGTAGTTTCACAGGTCGACGCAACATCGAGGGACGAAGGGCCTGTACTGCGCTGTAATGTTCTATGTTCTATGTTAACACCCCTTACCTCAAAGATAACTCAGAAAATATTGCAACAGTAAATAACTTCTTAAAATGTTCCTTCAAACTTCCAAGAGACTTAACACCTTTAAACAAAATCACATCAGGTTAAAGGTTTTACTATTATGAGTTTAAATCACCCAAATGATCCAGAGATGGTCTTTTATGGCAGAGATCACAGCAGATCCAGCTCACTGCAAACACAGACACACACAAGCTGTTTTTAAAACTGCAAAACTAAACTGCAAAATGTCTGCCCTGAGCTCAGCCCCACCCACTCTCTGACATCACTGTTTTCTTAAAGGTACATTGCTTAAACATCCATGTCTTAAAGGTACCCTCACATGACACTATGAACAGCACCTACCCTGAATAATTTAACCTCCTGGTTGAAAACCCCTAACCTAACAAATTTCTGTCTCCCCGTGAACAGCCTGTGCATTGACAAATGGCCACTCACTGTGAATAGATCAGACACTGCACAATTACCCCATAATGTGACTTGCCCCTAACCTGACTAATTCCAGTTCACGGTTTTAAAGCCGTTACTTCACCAATTAGTGTAGGCATTGGTGATGATCTTTCAGGAATCACTGGAGGCTGGAAGGGAGCCGGGGGACTGGAACGTGGCTAATGTCACACCCTTCTTTAAGAAGAGAGGGAGGAAGAAGACGGGAAATGATAGGTCGGTTAGCCTGACTTCGATTATTGGTAAGATTGTAGAGTCCATTATTAAAGTCGATATCGCAGAGTCCTTGGAGTGCACGGTAAAATAGGACTGAGTCAGCACGGCGTCGTCAAGGGGAGGTCGTGTCTGACAAATCTGTTTGAGTTATTTGAGGAGGTCACAAGGAAGTTAGACAAAGGAGAACCAGTGGACATGATTTATTTAGATTTCCAAAATGGCCTTTGACAAAGTGCCGCATAGGAGACTGTTAAATAAGTTACGAGCCCGTGGTGTTAAGGGTAAGATCCTGGCATGGATAGAGGATTGGCCGACTGTCAGAAGACAGAGAGTGGGGAAAAAGGGGTCTTTTTCAGGATGGCAGCCGTTGACTCGAGGTGCGCCTCAGGGGTCGTTGCTGGGACCACAACGTTTCACAATATACATTAATGATCTGGAGGAAGGAACTGAAGGCACGGTTGCTAAGTTGGCAGATGATACCAAGATCTGTAGGTGGGTAGGTATCAGTGAGGAAGCAGGCGGGCTTCATAAGGACTATGACAGACTAGTAGAGTGGGATACAATGTGGGGAAGTATGAAGTTATGCACTTTGGAAGGAGAAATGGAGGCATAGAGTATTTTCTAAATGGGGAAATGCTGAGGAAATCAGAAGCACAAAGTGACTTGGGAGCCCTTGTTCACGATTCTCTTAAGGGTAACGTGCAGGTTCGGTCGGCAGTTAGGAAGGCAAATGCAACATTGCATTCACGTCGAGACGGCCAGAATACAAGACCAGGGATGTACTTCTGAGGCTAATCAAGGCTCTGGTCACACCCCATTTGGAGTATTGTGAACAGTCCTGAGCCCCGTATCTAAGAAAGGATGTGCTGACGTTGGAAAGGGTCCAGAGGAGGTTTACAAGAATCATCTCTGGAATGAAGGACTTGTTATATGAGGAACAGTTGAGGACTCTGGGTCTGTACTCGTTGGAGTTTAGAAGGATGAGCGGGGCTCTCACTGAAACTTACAAGATACTGTGTGGCCTGGAGGGGGTTTCCACTTGTGGGAAAAACTAGAAGCAGAGTGCACAATCTCAGACTAAATGGGACGATCCATTAGAACAGAGATGAGGAGGAAATTGTTCAGCCAGAGGGTGGTGAATCTGTGGAACTCTTTGCCGCAGAAGGCTGTGGAGAGCAAATCACTGAGTGTCTTTCGGACAGAGATAGATAGTTTTTTGAACATTCCTTGTCCTCAAATTTAATCCTCCTGGGGCACAACGACCTCATCCACCACTCTCGAATTCCTTCTTCCGGTGAACAGAAATCCCCCTTTGAACACTCCCCTTCCTCAAACAGAAGCCCCATTTTGTTCGATTTGGTAACTGACCTTTTGAAATATTAACATTTAAACAACTAATTCATGCTCGAAGCATCCCCTTCCCCCTATTATCATATCCTCCCATCCCTGTAAAGCCTCCTCCCTGGAGATTCAGCCCTTGTAAAACACATCCATGGGGCTGGATTCTCCGATTTTCAGGCCATGTCCTGACGCAGGCTTGGGAGCGGGCATTTTATGACCGAACATTAGGCGCAAAACGGCCTCCGATCCTCCATTTGGCTGGGGGCCAGAATCAAGGCAGCATCGGGAGCCCGGCGCTCGCTGCCGATACGGCCGGAGAATTACGGCGCATGCTCACGGCAGTGGTCTGCAGCGGCCGCCCCGGACAACATGGCGGCGGTCGCTGGATCCGACGCGTGAAATATTACCATTCCTTTCGCCGGATGGCAAACTCGGGCCGAACCCCCAACAGTGCCCCCAACCCCTGACAAAATCTCCCCTGCTCACAAATCGGCTCTCCCCCCCGACTGTGGCAGTGCAGGACTGAGTCCACAGCCGCCACACCCATTTCCCGCTGGGTGAGACTCTGAGGGGCCCACACCGTTGGGGACTCAGCCAGTCGGTGACGGAGCATCGGGAGGTTGGCCTGAGGCCTGAGGCCTGCAAAGTACGTCGCTTGGGAGGGGGCAGAGCATTCGCAAGAGCAGCACCACCTCCGAATGTGGTGCAAACTTTGATTCTCTGGCCGTTCACCGAACGCGATTTTGCCATTGGCGGCCGAACAATGCCGTCCAATCTATCTCGTTACCGACCAGAGAGAGAGAGAGAGAAGAGGGAGAGATGCTGGGCGGGATTGGCCATCAAGCAATACTGATATCGCGGCACGCACCTGGGCAGAGAATCACACATGAGGCAAAAATTATGGGCTGGATTCTCCGACTTTGAGACTCAGTGCTGACATCGCCATGGGAACCGAACTGTTTTACGACAGCAGAAATGGCGCAACAGGGGTTGGGTTTTCCATTAGCCAACGCAGAAATCGGGAAACACGATCGGGTGGAGAAAAGCCTCCGACGCTGAAATTGAGCCTGAAGCCAGATTGACGCCAAATGTGGGTTCTCCGGCCCCCCAAAAGGACAAAATTGTGGCGCCTGCCGCAAGGCCTGAAAGGAGAGTCGGCATTTCATCAGCAGTCCTGCCGACCAGTTCCCCAGGCCTCAGAGCTTCAACGCCTCGGATGGGCCCATTTCTCGGCGGTGTGTTTCGAATGTGCTATAAAAATTTGTGAACCTGGCGTGCCGGCTGCGCAGGTGGAGAGAGAAGGGAGGAAGCCGCCAGAGAGCTCAGTGTCATCCAACCGTGCCCCTGGCAGCAGGGCCGGGCATCAGGACTTGGGACACCGACAGGGCTGGGGTGTGGGGTGGGGGTCATGTGTGGGTGGAGCCCGCGGTGTCCACCAGGGCCACCGTGTAGCCCATGGCACATGGTTGGGCATGGACGCATGCGCCATGATAACATGGCGATGGGTCAACAACCTGCTGTAGGGCTCCATGACGATGGCCACGGCTCTGCATGAAGCCCTGTGGGACAATGAGCGGGGGCCGCTCATAGATGAGGCAGAGGCTGCAGCAGAGGGTCGGGATGCAGAGAGCAAGGTGGCAGCTGCTCAGGCTGGAGGGCTGGCCGCTCAACAGAACGAGGAGGAAGAGCAGGAGGAGGAGGAGGAGGTGCTAAGAAGGCGCCGAATGAGGCCATGCATGTACCGTATCTGCATGTCCTTTGACGACCTTCTGGACTGGGCATGCAGACAGAGACTGCTGTTGAGCAGGGAGACAATGCGACACATCTGCCAGATGATACCACGCCTGACACAGCAGTGATTTGGGCGAGGGCTCCCTGTGGCCGCCAAGCTGACAGTTGCCGTGAACTTTTACGCGACAGGGTCGTTCCAGTCGCCGAGTGGGGACCTGTCCAGCATCCATCAGGCATCGGCACAAAAGTGCATCCGCGCCGTCACTGACACCCTCTACGCCCAGGGAAAGTGGCATATCGAGTACCCTATGGACTGCGCCCACCAGGATGCCCAGGAAGCAGGGTTCGCTGCCATCACCGGGATGCCTCGGGTCCAGGGGGTGATAGATGGGGTGCATGTCGCCCTCCGGCCACCGGCGGATAACAGGCCGCTGTTCACAAACAGGAAGGGGGACCATTCAATGAACATACAAGTGGTGCTTGATCACCAGATGCGCATTATGCATGTTTGCACCCGATACCCGGGCACTGTACACTACGCATTCATCTTGGTGCACTCGGTGATCCCCGACATATGTTCAGGAGTCCGGGCCTGGTTGCTGGGCGAGAGGGGTTCCCGGTTGTGGTCTTGGCTAATGACACCTATACCGAGGTCACAGATGTCACGGAGACCCGCTACAATGATGCCCCTACAGCGACCAGGGGTGTTGTGGAGTATCCTGGAGATGAGATTGAGGTGCCTGTACAGCTCTGGAGGGGCTCTCCAGTACTTGGCCAGGAGGGTCGTCCGCGCCGTAGTGATCAGCTGTAACCTCCACAATGTTGCGCAGCAGAAGGGTGATTTGCTGAAGGAGGATGAGGAGGAAGGGGAGTCCTCCTCAGACACAGAGGATGAGGGGGACGGGCACAACGAGCGGGACATTGGTCCTGGTCATGCATGGGAGGCCGCACAACGGTACCGCTAGTGCCAACGCGCACAGGACTCACTCTTCACGACACGCTTCATAGACTAGGGAGGGGGATCGCTATCCAGGGACATGGACACCACCATAACACAGGCCCTCACCTCCCACACTAGCAAACATCCTCACCTCTCACACCACCGAACAGCCTAACCTCCGACACCATCAAACCACCCAGATGCACATCCCCTCCTTTATACATACCTGTGACCTATGAGCTGGGGGCACTGGGTTGCCAGTGACAACGTGTCTGGTCTATGGGATGGAGGATGATGACAGCCAGCTCTGCCATGAGCTCCATGTTCCTCATCGTTTGACAATGTCTGACTCATGCCCACAGTGGCACCTCCCAGCTGGGAGCTGGCCAGTCCATAACACAGTCCCGTCAAATCCCTGGGGAAGGGATGCTGGGGAGGTGGGGAGTGGGGGGAGGAGGTTACACTGTCCACCCACTGGGCCTCCCTCGTCCTCTTCCCCCTACTCGCACTGGCCAGTACTCACCGCCCCACCCCCACGCGCATCAGAGAGAGCTCAGTGGCAGCTTTCAACGGTGTTGATAGGTGTTTAATGTGAAGAGGTATATACAGTGTGTGCCCTAGCCCCTGTAACTTAATTATACCCTGCACACGTGCCAACTTAACTGGTGTGTAACTTTCTGGCCTTACGGGCCCTCAGGCTAGATGGTTCCCCAGTCGGTACAGCCGGAGTTGAGGTGACTTGCTGTGACTCTTGCCCTGTGGCGAGGGTTCCAGTTGGCACACGTCTCCTGGGTCGGTCCGGACGGGATGGTCTCAGCAGTTCTTCGGGCACCCAGGGTGGCGTGGTGCTGCCCTGTTCCGCCCGCTGCCCACCTGATGCACGAGGGATAGGAGGAGGGAGTCTGAGGTACTGCGCTGTTCCCGAACCTCCCCTGCAGGGCCCACTGGCACTGGCCCCAGCACTTCCTCCTCCCTCGGGGGGCCCGGTTATTTTCGGGCTACTCCATGGGGCATGCGTGGAGTGGTCCCTGAGGGTATGTGCCACATCAGCCAGTGAGTGGGCCGCATCCCTCTGGGTCTGTGCCACATCCCAATGGGACTGGGCTCCCTCTCACTGTGTCAGCGCCATGCCAGTCTGCACTTGGCAATGCCTCCGATGCCATTAGCAATGGCCTGCTGTGACTGGGCCATGCTGAGGAGCGCCGCTTCAATCTCCAGGTGGCTCTGGCACGCCATTTTTGCCATCGTAAAAGTCCACAGATTTCACGACGGCGTCAGCAGTTAGTCTCAGAAACTGATAATCTAGCCTTAGCTGTATCGATTCAGCAATTCTAAATGAGCTCGTGCCATTGCCACGTGGAATACAGGCGGTTCAATGCGAACCTGCACCGGATTCACTGGGCCCGTAATTGGCGCCACACGAGACTCATTCTGGGCAGCACGGTAGCCTTGTGGATAGCACAATTGCTTCACAGCTCCAGGGTCCCAGGTTCGATTCCGGCTTGGGTCACTGTCTGTGCGGAGTCTGCACATCCTCCCCGTGTCTGCGTGGGTTTCCTCCGGGTGCTCCGGTTTGCTCCCACAGTCCAAAGATGTGCAAGTTAGGTGGATTGGCCATGATAAATTGCCCTTAGTGTCCAAAATTGTCCTTAGTGTTGGGTGGGGTTACTGGGTTATGGTTATGGGAATGGGGTGGCAGTGTTGACCTTGGGTAGGGTGCTCAATCTAAGAGCCGGTGCAGACTCGATGGGCCGAATGGCCTACTTCTGCACTGTAAATTCTATGATGATAATCATTCGCCGCGGCCGCACCGAACAATGGCCAGGCTGAGTTTGCAGCTGCGTGCTGCCAGCACCCCCCCCCACCCCCCACGCGTAACCTACCCCCCCCCACACGCGTAACCCACCCCCACACGCGTAACCTACCCCCCCCCCCACACGGGTAACCTACCCCCCCCCCCCCGACACGCGTAACCTACCCCCGGCGTGTTGGTGACTCGAGGAAAGTGTGGACACCGATGCGGAGATCGCTGGCAGGCAAATGAGACCTTGCCTAGTTGCACATTCCCATGTGTGGACATCCCCCTCCTCCCACCCCGCGCTCAGCCGCCCCATCTCCCTCACCCTCACCCCCACCCCCCTCCCCCATCTCCCTCACCCCCCCACATCTCCCTCACCCCCCCCCCATCTCCCTCACCCCCCCATCTCCCTCACACCCCCACACCTCCCTCACCCCCCCACATCTCCCTCACCCCCCCATCTCCCTCACCCCCACATCCCCCGCCCCCCCACCCCGCGCTCAGCCCCGCCCATCTCCCTCCCCCCCATCTCCCTCACCCCCACCCCCTCCATCTCCCTCACCCCCCCCCACATCTCCCTCACCCCCCCATCTCCCTCACCCCCCCCATCTCCCTCACCCCCCATCCCCATCTCCCTCATCCCCCCCATCTCCCTCACCCCCATCCCCCTCCCCCCACATCTCCCTCACCGCCCCCCCCCCCCCCATCTCCCTCACCCCCCCCCCCCTCCCGTCAACAGCCCACACTCCCTCGATCGCTGCTGGAGCTTCTAATTCATGGTGTGTGTCTCTGTGCTTTAATTTCGTTTTGGAGTTGAAGAATTTGCAGTCACAGCAACTCTCTCTCCAATCTAAAGACTGCCTCCAATCTTTTGAGGATTTCAAAGTAATATCTGTTTCTGTAGATAATTGAAACCTGCTATCTTTCTCGATAAAGGTTATTTTGGTCTTATGGATGTTGTTCGGAAAGTTATGAAGGGTTACTTGTCGAATATTATATCTGTAGGGATTATTGGTGTGATAGATGTTAAGATATTTATTGTTGATTTTTAAAGTGTTGACTAGATTCACAAATAAACATGGTTTTCTTTTAAAAGTACTTTACACCTCTGTCGCATCACACCTGTAAAGTGGGCCGTGAGCTCCCCATAACCACAATCTATTAAAAGTTGTGGGTAAGGTGAACTCCATGATATACTTTGGTGTTCTCTAAACCCTGGCCCATAACAGCACCCATTCGGCTGGTGCCACTGTGTAGAACTACAGGCTAGGGTGGGTGGTCGGTCTCTGGTTGTTCAGCAGAATGGAGATTGGTACCTGGGCATTGCCCCAATCCCGTGGGGAGTGCACACTGGCTGCTCGACCCACCCTACCCTCACTCCCCCTCCCCTCCCTCGAACTGGCAGAGCACCTACCCCCCACCACAGCCAGCAAGGCCGTGTCCTCGCCAGCCACCCGCAGACACTCCACGGCATATGCGTCAGCTGCTGTCTCGCTCAGCTGCCGGGATGTCAGGTTCATGATTTTTGAGAGCACATGTGAACGAAGGCGTCAGGAAATCGAGCCATTGGAGGCAGTGAATCGCAGTGGCCTCTGAGCATCGGGTGTCAGGCTCGCTAATGATATGCCTATATTGGCAGAGGGATTGAGTTTCGGAGCCATGAGGTCATGTTGCAGCTGTACAAAACTCTGGTACGGCCGCATTTGGAGTATTGCGTGCAATTCTGGTCGCCGCATTATCGGAAGGATGTGGAAGCTTTGGAAAGAGTGCTGAAGAGATTTATTTCATAGATTTCATAGATTTCATAGAATTTACAGTGTAGAAGGAGGCCATTCGGCCCATCAGGTCTGCACCGGCTCTTGGAAAGAGCAACCTACCCAAGGTCCACACCTCCACCCTATCCCCATAACCCAGCAATTTACCAGAATGTTGCCTGGTATGGAGGGAAGATCTTATGAGGAAAGGCTAAGGGACTTGATGCTGTTTTCGTTAGAGCGAAGAAGGTTAAGAGGTGACTTAATTGAGGCAGACAAGATGATCAGAGGATTGGATACGGTGGATAGTGAGAGGGGACATAGCTTTAAATTGAGTTGAGATAGATATAGGACAGATGTCAGAGGTAGGTTCTTTACTCGGAGAGTAGTAAGGGTGTGGAATGCCCTGCCTGTAACAGTAGTGGCATCGCCAACACTAAGGGCATTCAAATGATCATTGGATAGACATATGGACGATAAGGGAATAGTGTAGATGGGCTTTCGAGTGGTTTCACAGGTCGTCGCAACATCGCGGGCCGAAAGGCCTGTACTGCGCTGTAAAGTTCTATGTTCTATTGGACTTCCAGCCCGCACTCACGCCAGTTTTTGGGTGCCAGAGCATACCGATTTGGCGTCAAATCGCTGCATACCCCCATTTCAGCGCCACAAGCTATTCTCCGCCCAATCGCCTTTCACCATTTGGGATTCAGCAAACGGAGAATTCCGCCCACCGGCTCTGGGAATCTTTGTGTGTGTGTGTGTGTCGGGCGGGGGGAGCGACTGTCACGAGGTATTTGCACGTTCGATTCATTTGAAGCCTCTTTGCATGTTGGTCTGGGGTTAATGATGGGGAGGCTGTGTTTAGAATGTGGGTGCTGCTGCTAAACCGCCCCCTCCAACCCTGAAATTGTAAATATCTCTGAGTGACTGGAGTCCTGGGATCTGAGGTACTTGCTATGTCTCTATTTCAATAATAGAACATAGAACATAGAACAATACAGCGCAGTACAGGCCCTTCGGCCCACGATGTTGCACCGAAACAAAAGCCATCTAACCTACACTATACCATTATCATCCATATGTTTATCCAATAAACTTTTAAATGCCCTCAATGTTGGCGAGTTCACTACTGTAGCAGGTAGGGCATTCCACGGCCTCAGTACTCTTTGCGTAAAGAACCTACCTCTGACCTCTGTCCTATATCTATTACCCCTCAGTTTAAAGCTATGTCCCCTCGTGCTAGCCATTTCCATCCGCGGGAGAAGGCTCTCACTGTCCACCCTATCTAACCCCCTGATCATTTTGTATGCTGGTTTGCTTTGTTCTCACTCTGTATCTCAGAAGTTTTATTTGGACGTTTATCCAATGCCAAGATTTTGCTGTGTTTTCCCAATCTCGGCGTTGCTCTCATGCACCACCCCCAAGCTATTTCAGTGAAAGAGCGCAAGGAGAGCGGCGGCGACACAGGATAAAAGAGCGCGAGGAGAGTGGCGGGGTCACAGTGAAAGAGCGCGAGGAGAGCGGCGGGGTCACAGTGAAAGAGCGCGAGGAGAGCGGCGGGGACACAGTGAAAGAGCGCGAGGAGAGTGGCGGGGTCACAGTGAAAGAGCGCGAGGAGAGCGGCGGGGACACAGTGAAAGAGCGCGAGGAGAGTGACGGGGTCACAGTGAAAGAGCGCGAGGAGAGCAGCGGGGACACAGTGAAAGAGCGCGAGGAGAGTGGCGGGGACACAGTGAAAGAGCGCGAGGAGAGCGGCGGGGTCACAGTGAAAGAGCGCGAGGAGAGCGGTGGGGTCACAGTGAAAGAGTGCGAGGAGAGCGGCGGGGTCACAATGAAAGAGCGCGAGGAGAGCGGCGGAGACACAGTGAAAGAGCGCGAGGAGAGTGGCGGGGACACAGTGAAAGAGCGCAAGGAGAGCGGCGGGGACACAGTGAAAGAGCACGAGGAGAGTGGTGGGGTCACAGTGAAAGAGCGCGAGGAGAGCAGCGGAGACACAGTGAAAGAGCGCGAGGAGAGCGGCGGGGTCACAATGAAAGAGCGCGAGGAGAGCGGTGGAGACTCAGTGAAAGAGCACGAGGAGAGCGGCAGAGACACAGTGAAAGAGCGCGAGGAGAGTGGCGGAGACACAGTGAAAGAGCGCGAGGAGAGCGGCGGGGACACAGTGAAAGGGCACGAGGAGAGTGGCGGGGTCACAATGAAAGAGCGCGAGGAGAGCAGCGGAGACACAGTGAAAGAGCGCGAGGAGAGTGGTGGGGTCACAATGAAAGAGCGCGAGGAGAGCGGCGGAGACACTGAAAGAGCGCGAGGAGAGCGGCGGGGTCACAATGAAAGAGCGCGAGGAGAGTGGTGGAGACTCAGTGAAAGAGCACGAGGAGAGCGGCAGAGACACAGTGAAAGAGCGCGAGGAGAGCGGTGGAGACTCAGTGAAAGAGCGTGAGGAGAGTGGTGGGGTCACAGTGAAAGAGCGCGAGGAGAGTGGCGGGGTCACAGTGAAAGAGCACGAGGAGAGCAGCAGAGACACAGTGAAATAGCGCGAGGAGAGCGTCGGAGACACAGTGAAAGAGCGCGAGGAGAGTGGCGGGGACACAGTGAAAGAGCGCGAGGAGAGCGGCGGGAACTCAGTAAAAGAGCGCCAGGAGAGCGGCGGGGACACAGTGAAAGAGCACGAGGAGAGCGGCGGGAACTCAGTAAAAGAGCGCCAGGAGAGCGGTGGGGACACAGTGAAAGAGCACGAGGAGAGCGGCGGGAACTCAGTAAAAGAGCGCCAGGAGAGCGGCGGGGTCACAATGAAAGAGCGCGAGGAGAGCGGCGGAGACACAGTGAAAGAGCACGAGGAGAGTGGTGGGGTCACAATGAAAGAGCGCCAGGAGAGTGGCAGGGACTCAGTAAAAGAGCGCGAGGAGAGTGGTGGGGTCACAATGAAAGAGCACGAGGAGAGCGGCGGGGACACAATGAAAGAGCGCCAGGAGAGTGTCAGGGACTCAGTAAAAGAGTCTCAGGAAGCTATAAACTAGGACCTGAAAGGTAGTAATCTCAGGATTGTTACCAGTGCCACGAGACAGAGTAGAAATTCAAGAATAGTCAGAATGAATACGTGGCTTGAGAGATGGTGCAGGAGGCAGGGGTTCAGATTTTTCGGACATTGGAACCGGTTCTGGGGGCGGTGGGGCCATTTAAAAATCGGATGGTCTACACCTGGGCAGGACTGGAACCAATGTCCTAGGGGGTGCTTTTGCTAACATTGTTGGGGAGGTTTTAAACTAACGTGGCAGGGGGATGGGAACCAGATTAGGAAGTTAGAGGTCGGTAAAGAGGCAGCTACTAAAGCCAGTAAGTTACTAGATAATAAACTCAATGTGACTAAGGGGAAGAGTAGACAGGGAAGAGATGATGAACGCAAAGGGACAGGTGGTCTGAGGTGCATTTGTTTCAATGCGAGAAGTGTAGCAGATAAGGCAGATGAATTTAGGGCTTGGATTAGTACCTGGGAATATGATGTTATTGCTATCACTGAGACTTGGTTGAGGAAAGGGCAAGACTGGCAACGAAATATCCCAGGGTATAGATGCTTCAGGAGGGATAGAGAGGGAGGTAAAAGGGGTGGCAGAGTTGCATTACTGGTCAGAGATGATATCACAGCTGTGATTAAGGAGGGCACAATGGAGGATTCGAGCACTGAGGCAATATGGGTCGAGCTAAGAAATGGGAAGGGTGCAGTAACATTGTTGGGACCAAAAGCGAGCATGAAGTAGAGGTACAAATATGTAGACAGATTATAGAAAAATGTAGGAGCAATAGGGTGGTCGTGATGGGAGATTTTAATTTCCCCAACATTGAATGGGACTCATGTAGTGTTGGAGGCGGAGATGGAGCAGAATTTGTAAGGCGCATCCAGGAGAGTTTTTTAGAGCAGTATGTAAACAGTCCAACTCAGGAAGGGGCCATACTGGACCTGGAATTGGGGAATGATCCCAGCCAGGTGGTTGAAGTTTCAGTCGGTGATTACTTTGGGAATAGCGATCACAATTCCGTAAGTTTTAGAATACTCATGGACAAAGACGAGAGTGGTCCGAAAGGAAGACTGCTAAATTGGGGAAAGGCCAATTATAACAAAATTCGGCAGGAGCTAGGGAATGTGAATTGGGAGCAGCTGTTTAAGGGTAAATTGACATTTGAAATGTGGGAGTCTTTTAAGGAAAGGTTCATTAGAGTGTGAAAATGAGAGATAGAAATGGCAAGATCAGGGAACCATGGATGACGGGTGGCATTGTGAGATGAGCTAAGATAAAAAAGGAAGCATACATACGATCTAGGCGACTTAAAACTGATGAAGCTTTGGAGGAATATCGGGAGAGTAGGACAAATCTCAAACGCGCAATAAAGAGGGCTAAAAGGGGTCATGAAATATCTTTGGCTAACAGGGTTAAGGAAAATCCCAAAGCCTTTTATTCGTATAGAAAGAGCAAGAGGGTAACTTGAGAAAGGATTGGCCCACTCAAAGACAAAAGAGGGAATTTATGCGTGGAGTGAGAGGAAATGGGTGAGATTCTTAATGAGTCCTTTGCAACGGTATTCACCAAGGCGAGGGACATGACAGATGTTGAGGCTAGGGATGGATGTTTAAATACTCTAGGTCAAGTCGGCATAAGGAAGGGTATTCTAAAAGGCATTACGGTGGGCAAGTCCCCAGGTCCGGATGGGATCTATCCCAGGTTACTGAGGGAAGCGAGGGACAAAATTGATGGGGCCTTAACAGATACCTTTGCAGCATTCTTGAGCACAGCTGAGGTCCCGGAGGACTGGAGAATTGCTAATGCTGTCCCTTTGTTTAAGAAGTGTAGCAGGGATAATCCAAGGAATTATAGACCTGTGAGCTTTACGTCAGTGGTAGGCAAACTGTTGGAGAAGATACTGAGGGAAAGGATCAATTCACATTTGGAAGATAATAGACTTATCAGTGATAGGCAGCATTGTTTTGTGCAGGGTAGATCATGTCTTCCAAACCTAATAGAATTCTTTGAGGAAGTGACAAAGTTAATTGATGATGGAAGGGCTGTGGATGTCATATTCATGGACTTCAGTAAGGCGTTTGATACAGTTTCCCATGGCAGGTTGATGGAAAAAGTGAAGTCGTATGGGGTTCAGGGTGTACTAGCTGGATGGATAAAGAACTGGCTGGGCAACAGGAGACAGAGAGTAGTGGTGGAAGGGAGTGTCTCAAAATGGAGAAAGGTGACTAGTGGTGTTCCACAGGGATCCGTGCTCGGATCACTGTTGTCTGTGATGTTCACAAATGATCTGGACGAAGGTATAGGTGGTCTGATTAGCAAATTTGCAGATGATACTAAGACTGGTGGAGTTGCAGATAGCGAGGAGGACTGTCAGAGAATACAGCAAAATATAGATAGATTGGAGAGTTGGGCAAAGAAATGGCAGATGGAGTTCAATCCAGGCAAATGCGAGGTGATGCATTTTGGAAGATCTAATTCAAGAGCGGACTATACGGTCAATGGAAGAGTCCTGAGGAAATTTGATGTACAGAGAGATCTGGGCGTTCAGGTCCATTGTACCCTGAAGGTGGCAACGCAGGTCGATAGAGTGGTCAAGAAGGCATACAGCATGCTTGCCTTAATGGGACGGGGTATTGGGTACAAGAGTCGGCAGGTCATGTTACAGTTGTATAGGGCTTTGGTTAGGCCACATTTGGAATACTGCGTGCAGTTCTGGTCGCCACATCACCAGAAGGATGTGGATGCTTTCGAGAGGGTGCAGAGGAGGTTCACCAGGATGTTGCCAAGTATGGAGGGTGCTAGCTATGAAGAAAGGTTGAGTAGAGTAGGATTGTTTTCATTGGATAGATCGAGGTTGAGGGGGGACCAGATTCAGGTCTACACAATTATGAGAGGTATGGACAGGGTGGATAGCAACAAGCCTTTTCCATGAGTGGGGGTGTCAATTACAAGGGGTCACGATTTCAAGGGGAGAGGGGGAATGTTTAAGGGAGATATTCCGGGAAAGGTTTTTACGCAGAGGGTGGTGGGTGCCTGGAATGCTTTGCCAGCGGAGGTGGTAGAGGCGGGCACGATGGCATCATTAAAGATGCATCTAGACAGATATATGAATGGACGGGGAACAGAGGGAAGTAGATCCTTAGCAAATAGACGACAGGTTTAGATAAAGGATCTGGATCGGCGCAGGCTGGGAGGGCCGAAGGGCCTGTTCCTGAGCTGTAATTTTCTTTGTTCTTTGCTGTGTTTGAACAGTGTAGGAGGGGCAACATTTTAAAACAATTGTACTTCCTTTCTCTAATCATAGAATCATAACATTTAGAGTGCAGAAGGAGGCCATTTGCTCACCTTGTCTGCACCGGCCCTTGGAATGAGCACCCCACCCAAGCCCACACCAAATCAGTAACCCCACCTGACCTCTTTCTTGGACACAAAGGGACAATTTCGAATGGCCAATCAACCAAACCATCTTTGGACTGTGGGAGGAAACCGTAGCACGAGCAGGAAGCCACGCAGACACGACACGGAGAGAACGTGCAGAATCCGCACAGACAGTGACCCAAGCCCAGAATGGAAACTGGGACTCTGGAGCTGTGAAGCAGCAGTGCTAACCAGTGCGCTACCATGCCTAGGTGGAAGGTTTTGTCTTTGTGTGAAATATTGAGGGTGTGTAATATTCTATGTATTTTCACCCCTTGGGCAGGTCGGCTCCAACGTATTGAACAGAATAGTCTGGGATTCGGGAGAATGGATTTTTCTTTTAATTGACAAGTTCTCGTGGTATTTGTGCTTTGCCATGGGGCTTTACGAATGTCTGGCCTTTATGGGCCACACTTGTCTTTGTGCTGAGGAAGGAAGAACATCATCTCCACTCTGGGTCCCCCTGCACAGCTCCAGCGATGCCAGCGAGAGTAATGGCACAAATGAGTATCTAAGTATGTTGAGGCGGATGTAGCTGAAGAGGGAGAGAGAAAGGAAAACAGATGAATTGAGGGGAATGATAGCCGTCCACGTCTCTTTCTCGACTTCTGGGATGGGAAAAAAGAGAACACAGCAAGATAGAGAGATACACCATTGTCATGTGCGAATACCTTTAAGAATTGGGTGTTTATAAATGGGTGTGTATATAAATATCTGCAGTGAGAGTACCTTTAAGAAATGACTGCAGTGATGTCAGAGAGTGGGTGGAGCTGGGCTGCCTGTCCGCTTTTTACTTTCGTTTTCGGCTGTTTGCTACAGTGTGTGGTTTAGTTTTGTTTTCAGCGCTGGATAGCTGCAGTCACAGCCAGAACGTGTATTCGAATCTCTCTCTGCAACCTAAAGACTGTAAATCGATCCTGGTGATTTAAAACTAATAACAGTAGTAACTTTAACCTGATGTGCTTCTGGTAAAAGGTGTTTTAAGTCCAATGATGTTAAAAGGAATGCTTAAAGGGTTACTTAGTGTTGTATTCTTTGGGGGTTGTATTTGTATTACTGGTTGCTAAGATGTTCACTGTATGTTTTAGAAAGGTTAACTTGAGTGCATAGAATAAACATTGTTTTGCTTTAAAAAAAATACTTTTTCATTTCCGCTGTACCACACCTGTAGAGTGGGCCGTGTGCTCCCCATACCACAATCTATTAAAAGTTGTGGGTCAGGTGAACTCCATGATACACTTTGGGGTTCTTCAAACCCTGGCCCTTAACAAATTTGGGTCTCGTCCGGGATAAAAGTCTATCTATTGGATTGGCTTCGTGAACTTAAAGACAGTGAGGGATGGACATATTGTGGGTGTTTTTCAGGTGTGGTATTTCAGTGTAAGTAGGGAGTGTGTTGTGAACAATGGCTCTTTCAGAGGCTCTGAAGTTTTTGGTGGTGGAGACGGTCACACGCAGTACCTTATGGACAGAGACTAAACGCACACTGTTAGATTTGGCAAAAACATTGCAGTTAACATTACCTGACAAAATGCGAAAAGATGTGGTAATTATGGTGGTGGCTAAGCATTTATGTTGCCTGAGATACAGTTTGACTCATTGGAAATGGCAAAACTTCAAATACAAATTAAACACATAGAACACGAGAAAGCATTAAAACAGCTTGAATACAAAAGAGAGAGAGGGGAAAAAGAAAGAGAAAGAGAGAGAGAGGAAATAGAGAGAGAAGAAATGAAAACACAAAGAATAGCCCTAGCAGAACAAAAAAAAAGAGAAAGGGAGATACAGATCAGGGAAAAAGATAAAGAGAGAGAGTTTGAACTTCAGAAAATGACCATGAAACATGACAGTCAGTTAAGATTGGCAGACGTAAAGGGAAACGTACCGTTGGATAATAGTGATGAGGATAGTGAGAAAGAGCGTCAAAATCGAAGGCTTGGTGGGGATCTATTTAAATATGTCCAAGCATTGCCGAGGTTTGACGAGAAGGAGTTAGAAGCCTTTTTCATTTCATTTGAGAAGGTAGCTAAACAAATGAAATGGCCACAGGACATGTGGGTGTTACTGATTCAAACACAGCTGGTAGGTAGGGCTACAGGAGTGTTTGCATAACTACTGGAGGAGGGATCTGGGTCGTATGAGGAGGTGAAAAAAATCCATCTTCGGTGCATATGAACTAGTGCCTGAAGCCTACAGACAAAGGTTTAGGAATTTAAGGAAAGAACCTGGTCAAACAGACATGGAGTTTGAAAGGATCAAACAGAGTAATTTTGATTGGTGGATAAGGACTTTGAAAATAGTCCAAACGTATGAAGCTCTCAGAGAAATTATACTTTTGGAGGAGTTTTAAAAATTCAATTCCTGATGGAGTGAGAACTCATGTGGAAAAGCAGAGGGTTAAAACTGCGAGATTACCAGCAGGAATGGCAGATAATTATGAATTAGTTCATAAATCAAAGCTTGGTTTCCGACATCAGTTTCTGCCGGTGAGGGAGAGAAACTGGGGAAATGAGAAATACTCAAGTGGTCAAGGTAAAGGTGATCTGATGGGAGATAATAAGGGGAGTGTCCCTCAGACGAAAAAAGAAATCCAGGAGGGTGGAAAAGAAATGAAATGTTTCAAATGTGTTCCCTGGAATAAAGGAGGCCATGTAAAGTCAGTGTTGGTGGTGGCAGAAAATCACTGTGAAGGCTGATGTGGTAAGACAGGATAAGACAGTGGGGTTTGTTAAAGTGGTAAAGGAAAGCCCAAGTGAAGCGAAGGAGGTGCAAACAATTGTACAGCCTGATCAAGAGGTGATTGATAAGAAGGTGCCAGATCTCTTTAAAGAATTTACTTGTGTGGGTAAAGTTTACTCATGTGTATCAGGAGGAGCAGGTAAAGAAGTCATAATTTTAAGAGATCCGGGAGCTAGTCAATCTTTAATGGTAAGAGTTGAGGAATTATATAGTCTGGGAAGAATATTGCCAGAAAAGGTGGTAATATGTGGAATTCAGGGTGAGAGGAGTAGTGTTCCATTATATAAAATAAGGTTGGAAAGTCCAGTGAAGAATGATGAAGTGGTAGTACAAGTAATAGAGAAACTAACTTGTCCAGGAATACAGTTCATCTTGGGTAATGATAAAGCTGGATAGCAGGTGCGAGTGATGCCTACTGTGGTTGATAAGGTCGCAAGGTCACAGATTAAGACAAGAGGAGAAATCAAAGAATGAAGTTGAAGGGCAATTATCAGAAGAAATTTTTGATCAGATGGTTGAAAAAGAACAAGAACAGGTGGAGGATGAGGCGGATATTTTTAGTTCAGGAACATTGGCGGAGTTACAACAGAAAGATATAGAAATAACACGGATGTATCTGAAAGCATATACGGCAGAGAGATCTGAGTGTATATAAAGTGTTATTACCGTAAAAGTAATGTCGTGATGAGAAAATGGAGACCTGTACATATGCAGGTGGATGAAAAGTGGGCAGAAGTTCAAGTAGTATTGCCGGTAGGGTATAGAAAGGAGGTGTTGCGAGTTGCACATGAGGTACCAGTGGGAGGTCATTTGGGATTCAGGAAAACTCAAGATAAAATCCAAAAACATTTTTATTGGCCTGGACTACATAAGGATATAGTTAAATTTTGTCAATCATGTCATACATGTCAAGTGATAGGGAAACCTCAAGCAGTGAAATAACCAGCGCCCTTAATACCCATTCCAGCATTTGAGGAACCTTTTACAAGGGTCCGAATCGATGGCGAAGGACCGCTTCCTAAAACAAAAAGTGGGAATCAATATCTTTTGATGATAATGGATGTGTATACTAGATTTCGAGAGGCCATTCCAGTACGTAATATTACAGCTAAAAAGATTGTGGAAGAGTTACTTAAATACTTTGCTACATATGGACTACCCACAGAAATACAATCAGATCAAGGACCGGATTATACCTCCAGTTTATTCAAAGAAGTTATGGATAGCTTGGAATAAAACAATTTAAATCAACAGCATACCATCCAGAATCGTAGGGAGCGTTAGAAAGCTGGCATCAGACGTTAAAGACAATGTTGAGGGCTTATTGTAAAGATTATCCAGAGGATTGGGATAAAGGAATTCCATTTCTACTTTTTGCAATTAGTGATGCACCTAATGAATCAACCAAATTTAATCCTTTTGAATTAATTTGTGGTCATGAGGTAAGAGGACCACTTAAATTGATTAAGGAAATATTGGTGGGTGAGAAATCAGAAATTACACGATTGGATTACGTGTCAAATTTTAGGGAACGATTAAATAGAGCAGGTGAATTGGCTAGACAACATTTGAAAGTTGCACAAAATGTGATGAAACGGGTAGCGGATAAGAAATCCAAAGTTCGTAATTTTGCCAGTGGATATAAAGTTTTGGTATTGTTACCAGTGGTAGGTGAACCTTTAAAAGCAAGGTTTTGTGGATCGTATCAGATTGGAAGGAAATTAAGTGAGGTGAAATATTTTGTAAAAACGCCGGATAGAAGGAAACCTCACCGAGTGTGTCATGTAAATATGCTTAAAAGGTACTTTGAACAGGAGGAGAGAAAAAGGAAGGGGTTTAATGATTTTAATGATTCTAACTCAAAGTGACGAACCAAATCCAGATGACTGTGAATTTGACATAGCTCAAATTAAATTGGAAAATTAGTCTGTTCTGAAAAATTGGGATAAATTGTTGAGTTACCTTCCAGAGGAAAAATGGACTGACCTGAAAGGGTTAGTAATATCACGTGGGCAAGTTTGTAGAGATAAAATCGGAAGTACTAAAATGGCGATACATGATGCCGATGTGGGAAATGCTGTTCCAATGAAACAATATCCATACATTTAAAGTTGGCACAGGTTAACAAACAGATTGAGAGTATGCTTAAAAATGGCATAATTGAAGTGGGTTGCAGCCAATGGAGCTCACCCATAGTGATGGTACCTAAACCAGACAGTACCCAACGGTTGTGTGTGGACTATAGAAATGTTAATGCAGTTTCAAGAATGGACACTTATCCTATCCCACGTTTGGAGGATTGCATTGAGAAAGTGGGACAATCACCTTTTATTTCCAAACTGGATTTACTTAAAGGTTACTGGCAGGTACCTTTATCCGAAAGGGCGAAGGAGATTTCAGCTTTTGTGACTCCAGATGGTATATTCCAATTCAAAGTTATGCCATTTGGCATGAAAAACGCCCCAGCCACATTTCAACGTTGAACTAACAAAGTTGTTTCAGGTTGACCCAATTGTGCGGTATACATCGATGATCTGGTACTTTTCAGCCAGACATGGAAAGAACATTTAAAACATCTGATGGAGTTATTCGATCGTATTCAGGAGGCGGGATTGGTGATAAACCTAGCCAAAAGTGAAATTGGAACAGCCCAAGTCACTATCCTTGGCCACACAATTGGACAGGGTCGAATGGTCACACGGGATGTGAAACCAACAGTTATTGCGGAGTTTCCGATGCCCTCAAAACCAAGGATAATAATGCGATTTCATGGCATGAATGGATTTGATCGAACATTTGTGAAAGCATTTTGTAGCGTGGTTGCGCCACTCATGGACTTGCTGAGAAAACGTCAAAAATGTAAGTGGACAGCGGACTTTCAACAGGCATTTGACAGCCTGAAAGCTGTGATAACCAATGCTCCTGTGTTGGACAATTGCAAGGGACTCTGTGATCAGATTGAACTAAAATATCTGACTTTTAAGAGAAATGCCGAAGCATAGAGAAATGGACGGATCGTGCAGCGACCTTCTTGTTCAAAGAGACTATCAATCGAGGAGGATTTCAGTTGGAAGAAGACAAAGAAAACAAAAATGGACGATATTATTATACCTGTTTGTGTGAGTTGTTTTTTGAAACAAAAAAGTATATTTACCATGTGCATTTCTTAAAGGATGGTGAAAAGGTGAAAACTGAAACCATCTTGAAGTTGATGTTCTATTTTTTTTTCTTGGGGGAGGTGTCATGTGAGAGTACCTTTACGAAATGGGTGTTTATAAGTGGGTGTGTATACAAATATCTGTAGTGAGAGTATCTTTGAGAAATGGGTGTTTATTACTGCAGTGATGTCAGAGAGTGTGTGGAGCTGGGCTGTCTGTCAGCATCTTACTTTCGTTTTAGGCTGTTTGCTTGCAGGGTGTGTTAGTTTCGATTTCAGAGCTGGATAGCTGCAGTCACAGCCAGAAGGTGTATTCAAATCTCTCTCTGTAACCTAAAGACTGTAAATTGATCCTGGTGATTTAAAACTAATAACAGTAGTGACTTTAACCTAGAATCATAGAAGTTTACAGCATGGAAACAGGCCCTTCGGCCCAACCAGTCCATGCCGCCCAGTTTTTACCATTAAGCTAGTCCCAGTTGCCCGCACTTGGCCCATAACCCTCTCTCCCCATCTTACCCATGTAACTATCTAAATGCTTTTTAAAAGACACAATTGTACCCGCCTCTACTACTACCTCTGGCAGCCCATTCCAGACACTCACTACCCTCTGAGTGAAGAAATTGCCCCTCTGGGCCCTTCTGAATCTCTCCCCTCTCACCTTAAACCTATGCCCTCTAGTTTTAGACTCCCCTACCTTTGGGAAAAGATGTTGACTATCTACCTTATCAATGCTCCTCATTATTTTATAGACCTCTATAAGATCACCCCTAAGCCTCCTACGCTCCAGGGAAAAAAGTCCCAGTCTATCCAGCCTCTCCTTGTAACTCAAACCCTCAAGTCCCAGTAACATCCTAGTAAATCTTTTCTGCACTCTTTCTAGTTTAATAATATCCTTTCTATAATAGGGTGACCAGAACTGCACACAGTATTCCAAGTGTGGCCGTACCAATGTCTTGTACAACTTCAACAAGACGTCCCAACTCCTGTATTCAATGTTCTGACCAATGAAACCAAGCATGCCGAATGCCTTCTTCACCACCCTGTCCACCTGCGACTCCACCTTCAAGGAGCTATGAACCTGTACTCCTAGATCTCTTTGTTCTATAACTCTCCCCAACGCCATACCATTAACTGAGTAGGTCCTGGCCTGATTCGATCTGCCAAAATGCATCACCTCACATTTATCTAAATTAAACTCCATCTGCCATTCGTCGGCCCACTGGCCTAATTGATCAAGATCCCGTTGCAATCCTAGATAACCTTCTTCACTATCCACTGTGCCACCAATCTTGGTGTCATCTGCAAACTTACTAACCATGCCTCCTAAATTCTCATCCAAATCATTAATATAAATCACAAACAACAGTGGACCCAGCACCCATCCCTGAGGCACACCACTGGTTACAGGCCTCCAGTTTGAAAAACAACCCTCTACAACCACCCTCTGTCTTCTGTCTTCCAGCCAATTTTGAATCCAATTGGCAACCTCACCCTGGATCCCGTGAGCTTTAACCTTCTGCAACAACCTACCATGCGGTACCTTGTCAAAGGCTTTGCTAAAATCCATGTAGACAACGTCTACTGCACTGCCCTCATCTACCTTCTTGGTCACCCCCTCAAAAAACTCAATCAAATTTGTGAGACATGATTTTCCACGCACAAAGCCATGCTGACTGCCCCGAATCAGTCCTTGCCTCTCTAAATGCTTGTAGATCCTGTCTCTCAGAATACCTTCTAGCAACTTACCTACTACAGACGTTAGGCTCACCGGTCTGTAGTTCCCCGGCTTTTCCCTGCTGCCTTTCTTAAACAAGGGATCAACATTCGCTACTCTCCAATCTTCAGGCACCTCACCTGTGGCTGCCGATGATTCAAATATCTCTGTTAGGGGACCCGCAATTTCCTCCCTAGCCTCCCACAACACCCTGGGATACATTTCATCAGGTCCCGGGGATTTATCTACCTTTATGCGCTTTAAGACTTCCAGCACCTCCTCCTCTGTAATATGCACACTTCTCAAGACATCACTATTTATTTCCCTTAGTTTCCTAACATCCATGCCTTTCTCCACCATGAATACCGATGAGAAATATTCATTCAGGATCTCACCCAACTCTTGTGGCTCTGCACATAGATGTCCTTGTTGATCCTTAAGAGGCCCTACCCTGTCCCTAGTTACTCTTTTTCCCTTTATGTATCTGTAGAAGCTCTTTGGATTCTCCTTTGCATTATTTGCCAAAGCAATTTCATGTCCCCTTTTTGCCCTCCTGATTTCCCTCTTAATTCTATTTCGACAATCTCTATACTCTTCAAGGGATCCACTTGATTCCAGTTGTTTATGTACGTCATATGCCTCCTTCTTCTTTTTGACCAGAGTCTCAATATCTCGAGTCATCCAGGGTTCCCTCCTTCGACCAGCCTTGCCCTTCACTCTAAAGGGAATGTGCTTACCCTGTGAACCCTTGTTAACACATTTTTAAAAGCCTCCCATTTACCAGCCGTCCCTTTGCCTGCCAACAGTCTCCCCCAATCTACCTCTGAAAGTTCCTGTCTGATACCATCAAAACTGGCCTTGCCCCAATTAAGAATTTTAACTCTTGGGCCAGACCTATCATTCTCCATAGCTATCTTAAAACTAATGGAGTTATGGTCACTTGCCCCAAAGTGATCCGTCACTAACACTTCTGTCACTTGCCCTTCCTTATTTCCCAAGACGAGGTCAAGTTTTGCCCCCTCTCTAGTCGGTCCATCCACATACTGAATGAGAAATTCCTCCTGAATACACTCAACAAATTTCCCTCCATCCAAGCCCCTAATGCTATGGCTGTCCCAGTCAATGTTGGGAAAGTTAAAGTCCCCTACTATTACCACCCTATTTTTCTTGCAGCTATCTGTAATCTCCTGACATATTTGCTCCTCAATTTCCCGCTGACTATTTGGGGGCCTGTAGTACAGTCCTATCAAGGTGATCTCTCCCTTCTTATTTTTCAGTTCCACCCATATAGACTCAGTGGGCGAACCCTCGGATATATCCCCTCTAAGTACTGCCGTGATGTTCTCCCTAATCAAAAATGCCACTCCCCCTCCTCTCTTACCTCCTGTTCTATCCTTTCTATAGCATCTGTACCCCGGAACATTGAGCTGCCAGTCCTGCCCCTCCCTTAGCCATGTTTCAGTCATAGCTATAATATCCCAGTCCCATGTGCCCTTCCATGCCCTGAGTTCATCCGCTTTGCCCGTCAGGCCCCTTGCATTGAAATAAATGCAGTTTAATGTAGACTTTCCTTGCTCTCTGCCCTGCTTTCTCTGGTCATGCTTTACCCACTCTCCCTTCCTGCCTTTTGTTTCCATCCCCACTGACTTCCTACATCGGTTCCCATCCCCCTGCCACATTAGTTTAAACCCTCCCAACTGCACTAGCAAACACACCCCCGAGAACATTGGTTCCGGTCCCACTCAGATGCAGACCGTCCGATTTGTACAGGTCCCACCTCCCCCAGAACCGGTTCCAATGTCCCAGGAATTTGAAACCCTCCCTTTTGCACCATCTCTCAAGCCACATATTCATCCTAGCTATCCTGTCATTCCTACTCTGACTATCACGTGGCACTGGTAGCAATCCTGAGATTACTACCTTTGAGGTCCTACTTTTTAGTTTAACTCCTAACTCCCTAAATTCAGCTTGTAGGACCTCATCCCGTTTTTTACCTATATCGTTCGTGCCTATATGCACCACGACAGCTGGCTGTTCACCCTCCCCCTCCAGTATGCCCTGCAGCCGCTCCGAGACATCCTTGACCCTTGCACCAGGGAGGCAACATACCAACCTGGATTCTCGTTTGCGTCCGCAGAAACGCCTGTCTATTTATCTTACAATTGAATCCCCTATCACTATAGCTCTGCCATTCTTTTCCCGCCCTTCTGTGCAGCAGAGCCAGCCACGGTGCCCTGAACCTGGCTGCTGCCACCTTCCCCTGGTGAGCCATCTCCCCCAACAGTTTCCAAAACGGTAAATCTGTTTTGGAGGGAGATGACCGCAGGGGATCCCTGCACTGCCTTCCTACTCTTCCTCTGTCTGTTGGTCACCCATTCCTTATCTGCCTCAGTAATTTTAATCTGCGGTGTGACCAACTCACTGAATGTGCTATCCACAACTTCCTCAGCATCACGGATGCTCCAAAGTGAATCCATCCGCAGCTCCAGAGCCGTCAAGCGGTCTAACAGGAGCTGCAGTTGGACACACTTCTTGCATATGAAGGAGTCAGGGACACCAAAAGGGGCCCTGAATTGCCACATCTCACAAGAGGAGCATGACACGGGTCTGAGTTCTCCTGCCACGACTTAAACCTGAAGTTAAATTTGAACTACACTACACAGCTAAGAGAAAGTCAAAGAGAGAAAGGAAAAATCACTTACCAGTCACAAGCCAATCACTTAACTGCTGGCTGTGATGTAATTGCTCCCGAGACTCCCTCACAGGTCTGCTTCTCTGCACCTCCTTAAGATGAGCACCAAATTCCCTTACTAGTTAATTATTTTACTTAAATAATTGTTTTTTTTTTGGAAACTCAACCCCAAACACCAAACTCCAAAAAGCACAGCCCTCACTCACCTCTTACCCGAACTCAGCCTTACCCAAACTCAGATACACTCTGTTTGCTTCCAGCACTCCATTTCTAAAGGCACTTCACCCACACCTTTTGTATCCTTCCTGATTTACAGTCCGCCAATAGGCCTGCTCCCGGAACGGAACTCCCGAAACTATGGACTCTCTGTGAACTCCCGCTGCTTTATGGACTCTCTCTCTGTGAACTCCCGCTGCTTTATGGACTCTCTCTCTGTGAACTCCCTCTGCTTTATGGACTCTCTGTGAACTCCCGCTGCTTTATGGACTCTCTCTCTGTGAACTCCCGCTGCTTTATGGACTCTCTGTGAACTCCCGCTGCTTTATGGACTCTCTGTGAACTCCCGCTGCTTTATGGACTCTCTCTCTGTGAACTCCCGCTGCTTTATGGACTCTCTCTCTGTGAACTCCCGCTGCTTTATGGACTCTCTCTCTGTGAACTCCCGCTGCTTTATGGACTCTCTCTCTGTGAACTCCCGCTGCTTTATGGACTCTCTCTCTGTGAACTCCCGCTGCTTTATGGACCTGATGTGCTTCTGGTAAAAGGTGCTTTAAGATTATAGATGTTAAAAGGAAATCTTAAAGGATTACTGAGTGTTGTATTCTTTGGGGATTTTATTTGAATTAATGTTTGCTAAGCTGTTCATTGTATGTTTTAAAAAGGTGAACTTGAATTCATAGAATAAACATTGTTTTGCTTTAAAAAAATACTTTTCCATTTCTGCTGTACCACCCCTGTAGAGTGGGCCGTGTGCTCCCCGTACCACAATCTATTAAAAGTTGTGGGTCAGGTGAACTCCATGATACACTTTGGGGTTCTCTAAACCCTGGCCCATAACAAATGAGTAATGACATTCGCAAATGCAAAAGTGTCGATGAGAGGTAAACTGTGGGAAGAAGAGAGGAAGTTCTGGCGATTGAAGGAGAGAGAAGTGGAACGAAATAAAGAGAGAGAAAGAAAGGAAGTGAGAGAGAACGGCAGTCAGAGGAAAATAGAAACATAGAAAATAGAAGCAAGAGGAGGTGATTATGATCATCGCTGATGATCAAGTTCAATACCCTGATCCCACCTTCCCCACATATCCCGAGATTCATTTAGTCCCAAGAGCTTCATCTAATTCATTCTTGAAATTAAACAACATTTTGGCCTCAACTGCTTCCTGTGGTAGCGAAGTCTGCAGATTGACGTCTCTCTGGTGAAGGAATTACTCCTCACCTCAGTCCTAAAAGGTTTACCTCTTATCCTCAAAATATGACGCCGAGTTTAGGACACCGCCCCTCCCCACCACTCCCACAACCACCATCGGGAACATTCTTTCTCTATCTACCCGATCTAATCCTGTTAGAATTTTGCAAGTTTCCATGACAACCCCACTCACTCTTCTAAACTCCAATGAGTATAATCCTGACCGATTTAGTCTCTCCTCATATGATAGTCCCGCCATCCCAGGAATCAGCCGGGTAAACTGCTCTCCCTCCATAGCAAGAACATCCTTCTTCACATAAGAATGCCACAAATGCACACAATTCTCCAGGTGTCGCCTCACCAATGCCTCAAACGATTGAAGTAAAACACCTGTATTCCTATATTCAAATCCTCTCGCTACGAAGGCCAACGTACCATTGGCCTGATTTACTGACTGCTGGGCCTGTGAGCTTAGTTTCAGCGACTGATGAAATGGACACCAAGTTCTCACCTAATATCCACCACTCTCAATTTACACATATTGAAAAAGAAATCTGCCGTCCAATTGTTCATACCGAAACTGATAACTTCACATTTCTCCACATGATAATGCATCTGCCAAAAAAATGTGCCCACTCACTCAACCTGTCCAATTCTCGCTGGAGCATCTATACATCCTCCTCGTGGTTTACCTTCCCGCTCAACTTTCGGCTATCTGCAAATTCGCAGAAAATACGTTTAATTCCCTCGTCGAAATCATAAATATATAAAGTGAATAATTGGGGTCCTCGTACAGATCCCTGTGGCACCCTACTAATCACTGCCTGGCAATCAGAAAAAGATACATTTATTCCTACCTTTTGCTTCCTGACTGCTAACGAATGCAGGAAAGAGGGCCAGAGATGTGGGAATGGAAATGTACAGAGATAGGGTGAGAGAAGAAAAAAGAAAGAGATAATGGTGGGCGGGGCGGGGTGGGGGGGGGGGGTGGAGAGAGAGAGGAGACTAAACTAAGAGAGGGAGGGAAAGTGAGAGAGAGATGGGGGAGAGAGAGAAATGAAATGAGAGAGAGGGAAAGAGAAATAGAGAGGGAGATAAATGTAATGTGAGAGGGAGAAGGGAAATTAAAGGACAGGGAGGAAGAGGGGGAGAGAGAGGGAACCGATGGAAGTTGAAAGTTCATTGTTAATATTGAATGAAGAAACAGGAGCAATCATGGAGTGAGTTTCTGGGAAGACATTTTATTTCTCCCCGATTCAGAGAAATGAATGGGGAGATTGAGAGAGGAAGGGTGACTGAGGAAAGAGATAGAAAAGCAGAAGGGGTGTTTGCACCAAGTTTGGTAAAAGGCACAAACTCCGGGGGTCTCCCAAGTGGAGTCTGTGCCAAGGAAGTGGAAGATTGGTTACGAATATACAAAAGCACCAATCCTGGAGTGAGCAGGGAGAGTGGGTCAGTGGATAGTGAACGCGATGGGGATTCACAAGTGTTTGTTGCCTTCATTTATAATGAGGCAGTAAAACAGGCGGCGGCGGTAGATTGAACACAAGAGGGAGAGACACAGGGCGCAATTCTCCATCCCCACGCTGACGTGGCCGCGCCGCCGTAAACGCCGTCGAGGTTCACGACGGCGCGGAACGGCCCCGGTCCCGACCGATTCAGGCCCTGACAATGGGTAGGTATCAGGGCCGCGTCATCTACCTGCGCGAGGCCTTGTCTCCTGCGTAAAAGCGGCGCCGCATAGATGACGCGGCCAGCGCCGCATAACGGACGTCATCCGCGCATGCGTGGTTGCCGTCCTGTCCAAATCCGCCCCGCAAGAAGATGGGGGACGGATCTTGCGGGGCGGCGGAAGGAAGGAGGTCCTCCTTCAGAGAGAACGGCCCGACGATCGGTGGGCACCGATCGCGGGCCACCCCACATTTAAGGTACCCCTGGTGCAGGATCCCTCCTCGCCCCCCCCCACAGGCCGCCCCCCCCCCCCCCCAAGCGTTCACGCACCGCCCACGACGGCAGCGACCAGGTGTGGACGGCAACGACCCGCCGTTTTGGCCTGGCCGCTCGGCCCATCCGGGCCTCAGAATAGCGGGGGTGTCGGAGAATCGCCATTTTCGGTGTCTCCGGCGATTCTCCGGCCTGCAAAACTCGACCGGGCCGTTCCTGCCGCTTGGGAGAATCGCGGGAGGGCGTCGGACCGGCGTCTCCGGAAATCTCGGCGGCCCAGGCAATTCTCCCAATCGGCGTGGGAGTGGAGAATCGCGCCCACAGTGTCTGGCAGTGACTCTCCAGGCTGTCGTCATTGGCCACCCTTTGCGGTCCATTTACATTTTAATTACAAACATTAAAGGCTGATGTGAAGTCTGTTGCCATCGTGGCGCAGTGTTTCTAAAATGGGTTCTATAAAACGGAGCATGTGAATATCAGCGATTGAGAGAGGCTTCCTGACATCTTGATGCTGCAATAATGCTTTGCTTTCTTTCAATCAATGTCCATCTTTATTTTGTAGCTTCAACGATCCAGAGAGCGATTTCTTTCCCGGCGAGGAATCCTCGGACAAGAGCTCTAACCGGAGAGAAAACACGCGTCAATGTCGCCTGGTCTTTGTCATTCATCATCAAACAGCCTGAACAGATTTGTGAAGTTTCCACTCAAAGGATTGGGTCTGTGATGCACTGAGCGTCAAGAACCACAAAGACATGTGAGACTTTAACTCAGGCTTTAATATACCACATGGGAGGCTTACCCGACACAGACGACCCCAGACAGAATGGGGCCGGTCCCAGAAGAGGGTTCTTATATGTAACTCCGGGGGAGTGGCTAAGGCGGAGCTCTCCGTGGCCAGGTCGGTTTACCTACCGGTGACCGAACCTCGACAGAGCTACAGTACAATACACAGTATTACAGGGCCATGTCACACACAACTATTATATACTATGTACAATGGTAGGGAAGTGCAGTGGTGTATCACCACATTCACCCCTTGTTTAGAAGGAAGTCCGGGGTGAAAATATGGAGTGGCAAACACAGTGAACAGAGTCCATCAGGAGCTTCCGTGTCATCCGAGGTCGAGACGAACGATGGGTTTGGTCGATCTCTTTGAACGTCGGAGCTGTGGCGCTGAGGTAGTGTCCGGTGGTATCCGTGCGGTCGGTGGTGCTGGGTCGCGAGGCGGCATGACTTCCCCCACCGCTTCGGCTGGCTCGAGGCGAAACTGCGGGATGACAGCGGCTGGCACGGAGTAGTAACAGGCCGAGGGATCGACGGGAGCAGAGAGGGAGTGGGGTGGAGGTTGCGGGGCGGGGGCGGCAGGGGCCCCAGAGGGGGCCAGGTCCTTGATGGAGACGGTCTCCTCACGCCCGTCGGGGTACGCTATGTACGTGTACTGTGGGTTGGCGTGGAGGAGATGGACTCTCTCCACCAGGGGCTCCGCCTTAGAGGTCCGCACGTGCTTGCGGAGCAGGACGTCTCCCGGGGACAGGAGCCAGGATGGAAGCGATGTCACGGATGCCGATCTCCTGGAGAAGAGAAACATCTGCTCATGAGGGGTAGCATTCGTTGCAGTACACAAAAGAGACCGGATGGAGTGGAGTGCGGCCGGGAGGGCCTCCTGCCAACGGGAGACTGGTAGGCCTTTGGACTTGAGGGCTAGCAGCACGGCCTTCCAAACAGTCGCGTTCTCCCTCTCCACCTGTCCGTTCCCCCGGGGGTTGTAGCTGGTCGTCCTGCTCGAGGCAACGCCCCTGGCGAGCAGGTACCGACGCAGCTCCTCGCTCATGAAGGAGGAGCCCCGGTCACTGTGAACGTAATTGGGATAACCGAACAGCATGAAGAGGTCGTGCAACGCTTTGATGACGGTGGCGGAGGTCGTATCGGGGCAGGGAATGGCGAAGGGGAACCGCGAGTACTCGTCGATGACGTTGAGGAAGTACGTGTTGCGGTTGTGGGTGGGGAGGGGCCCTTTGAAGTCAATGCTGAGACGTTCAAAGGGGCGGGTGGCCTTGATTAGGTGCGCCTTGTCTGGCTTGTAGAATTGCGGCTTGCACTCCGCACAGACTTGGCAGTCCCTAGTCATGGCCTTGACCTCCTCGACTGAGAAGGGTAGGTTGTGGCCCTTGATGTAGTGGTAGAGCCACCTGATGCCCGGGTGACAGAGGTCATTATGTAGTGCCCGCAGTCGGTCATCCTGTGCGTTGGCACAAGTACTACTGGACAGGGCATCAGGAGGATCATTGAGCTTACCTGGCCGGTATAAGATAGTATAATTGTAGGTGGAGAGTTCGATCCTCCACCGTAATATCTTATCATTTTTGATTTTACCTCGTTGTTTGTTGTCGAACATGAACGCAACTGATCATTGGTCAGTAACGAGGGTAAATGGTTTTCCGGCGAGGTAGTGCCTCCAGTGCCGGACGGCTTCCACTATGGCCTGTGCCTCCTTCTCAACAGAGGAGTGGCGGACCCCGGGGCCTTGGAGTGTGCGGGAAAAGAAGACGATGGGCCTGCCCGCCTGGTTGAGGGTGGCACCCAGGGCAAAGTCGGAGGCATCGCTCTCGACTTGGAATGGTGCAGACTTGTCTACCGCATGCATGGCGGCTTTGGCGATAGTGGTTTTTAGGAGGTGGAAGGCCTGGCAGGCCTCGGGCGGGAGGGGGAATGAGGGGGAACGGAGGAGGGGTCGGGCCTTGTCAGCGTACTCGGGCACCCACTGGGCATAGTAGGCAAAAAACCCGAGGCATCGCCTCAGTTCTTTGGGGCAGGTGGGAATGGGGAGTTTGAGAAGGGGGCGCAGACGGTCAGGATCGGGGCCGAGGACACCGTTCTCCACCACGTAGCCGGGTATGGCGAGGCGGGTGGTGCCGAAAACACATTTTGCCTCGTTGTACGTGAGGTTGAGGCGTTTGGCAGTTTGGAGGAATTTAGTGAGGTTGACGTCATGGTCCTGCTGGTTGTGGCCGCAGATGGTGACGTTGTCCAGATACGGGAAGGTAGCCCGCAGTCTGTTCTGGTCCACCATTTGGTCCATCTGCCGTTGGAAGACCGAGACTCCATTGGTGACGCCAAAGGGTACCCTAAGAAAGTGGTAGAGGCGGCCGTCTGCCTCGAAGGCCGTGAAGTTACGGTCCTCCGGGCGTATAGGGAGCTGGTGGTAGGTGGATTTCAAGTCTATGGTGGAGAACACCTGGTACTGTGCAATCCGGTTGACCATGTCAGATATGCGGGGCAGGGGATACGCATCAAGCAGCGTGTACCGGTTGATGGTCTGACTGTAGTCAATGACCATGCGGTGTTTCTCGCCAGACTTGACTACCACCACTCGGGCTCGCCAGGGGCTGGTGCTGGGAGCAATGATATTTTCCGAGAGAAGGCGCTTAATCTCCGCTCGAATGAATTGGCGGTCCCCAAAACTGTAACGCCGACTTTTAGTAGCCACGGGCTTGCAGTCGGCGGTGAGATTAGCAAACTGAAGGGGGGGGCGGATCCTGAGCGTGGAGAGACTACAGGTGGGACCCGGGGCGGGGGGGGATCAGGGAAGAACTGGGGGTTGGAGACCGTGAGGGGGGTGGGGGGGAGGGGGCCGTTAAAATGCAAGGTGAGGCTGCGCAGGTGGCATTGGAAGTCCAGGCCGAGGATCGCGGCGGCGCAGAGGTGAGGGAGGACCATGAATTTGAAATCCTGGAACACCGCGCCGTTCACTGAGAGGGTGATGACGCAGTAGCCCGAAACCTCGGCCGACTGGGAGTTGGAGGCCATGAGAATATGCCTGTGCGTGGGTAGTACCTTGAGGGAGCAGCGGCGCACGGTGTCCGGATGGAGGAAGCTCTCCGTGCTGCCGCTGTCGAAGAGGCAGGTAACAGTGAAACAATTTACCTGAACCTCCATGGTGGATCTGGCGAGCTGATGCGGTCGGTCCTGGTCGAGGACGATGGATGCGATGGTGGAGCTGTTGGAGAAGGGTGCCGGATCCGGGGAGCGGCCTGTGGGAGAAGGTGGCGGCACCCAGGCGTCGTAGGCTGCTGCTGGAGGCCAGGTTGCTGTTGCTGGCTGCATCTCCTTTGTTTGCAGCATTTCGGTCGAGTGCGCAGGACCGGAAGTGACTATCGGCGGTGGACCGGAAGTGACGTAAGTCAGTGTTCCGGGCGGCGCCCATGCAGACCACGTGGAGGGGGGCCAGAGGTCGAGTGCCCAGGACCGGAAGTGACGATCGGCGGCGGGGCGGACCCGGAAGCGACGATCAGCGGCGGACCGGAAGTGACGATTGGCGAACCGGAAGTGAAGTGAGCCGGGCCGGGGATGATCAAAGATGGCGGCGCCCCTGCGTCGCACGTGTCGAATAGTGAGCCGGGAACGGAGGATGGCGGCACCCAGGAGTAGCAGGCCGCGGCGTTGGACCCCGAGGCAGCGGTGGAGCGGCAGACGTTTACAAAGTGGCCTTTCTTGCCACAGGCTGAACAGGTAGCATCTCTAACAGGGCAGCGTTTCCTGGGGTGTTTTGCCTGGCCACAAAAGTAACACTGGGACCCAGGCATTTTTACTGCTGGTGTGGCTGGGTGGGCCGTGACTTGCAGGGGTTGTTGCTGGGAGATAGCGGCCACGTAGGGAGCGTGGGCAAGCGTATAGGAAGTTTGTGCAGGCGTGTAGGACGCATTATTGTCATAGGCTGCCTGTTGGGCCTCTGCCATAGTGACTGCTGCGTCCAGAGTCAGGGTAGTTTGTGCCAGTAGGAGTTGGCGAATTGGGACGGAAGCGATGCCGGCTACAAAGGCGAGGCGGTGGCGGGCGTAAATAGAATTAACAGTTCGTGCATACCGGCTTTTGAGCTTCACGATGGCATCGGCATAGGTCGTAGTTCCGGTGATGAGGTCGAAAAGCCCGTAGTCGAGCCGTGAGCACAGGAGATTGAGTCGGTCGGCGTCCGTTTTGGCGAAGGCGGAGGATGCTTCCAGGTAGGCCTCGAAACACCGGAGCCAGCAGTTGAAAAGGTGATCTGCGCGTGGAGCGTGGGGGTCGAGCGAGAGCTTGTCGGGTTTCAGAGCAGCCTCCATTATAACTGTAGTATATTAAATTGATGCACTAAGCGTCAAGAACCACAAAGACATGTGAGACTTTAACTAAGGCTTTAATATACTACATGGGAGGCTTACCCGACACAGACGACCCCAGACAGAATGGGGCCGGTCCCAGAAGGGGGTTCTTATACGTAACTCCCGGGGGAGTGGCTAAGGCGGAGCTCTCCGTGGCCAGGTCGGGTTACCTACCGGTGACCGAACCTCGACAGAGCTACAGTACAATACACAGTATTACAGGGCACGTCACACACAACTATTATATACTATGTACAATGGTAGGGAAGTGCAGTGGTGTATCACCAGAACCAGGCAGAAATTCCTTTCCAGAGTTCAAGATTAGGCTGCTGGATTGTTGGGGAGTAAGGTGACTCCTGAGGAGAGTGTCAGAATTAGCATCCTTCTCCAGATTTTCCACTAACTTTGAAGAGGACACCCTGATGACCACGTTGTTTTCTTTAAAAGCTCAACGGGAGCAGTGTCAATAGTTCTCCCAGACTGCAACTTTCTCTCCAGAGTGGGCTATAGGAAAATTTGTCACTCCTTACGGCGGAGATTTAGAAGGCACGGGAGCTGCGAGTCGGAGCGGAGATTTAAAAAGCGCGAGAGCTGCGAGTCGGAGCGGAGATTTTAAAAGCGCGGGAGCTGCGAGTCGGAGCGGAGATTTAAAAAGCGCGGGAGCTGAGAGTCCGAGCGGAGATTTAAAAAGCGCGGGAGCTGCGAGTCGGAGCGGAGATTTAAAAAGCGCGGGAGCTGCGAGTCGGAGCGGAGATTTAAAAAGCGCGGGAGCTGCGAGTCGGGGCAGAGATTTAAAAAGCGCAGGAGCTGCGAGTCAGAGCAGAGATTTAAAAAGCGCGGGAGCTGAGAGTCCGAGCGGAGATTTAAAAAGCGCGGGAGCTGAGAGTCAGAGCGGAGATTTAAAAAGCGCGGGAGCTGCGAGTCAGAGCAGAGATTTAAAAAGCGCAGGAGCTGCGAGTCAGAGCAGAGATTTAAAAAGCGCAGGAGCTGCGAGTCGGAGCGGAGATTTAAAAAGCGCGGGAGCTGCGAGTCGGAGCGGAGATTTAAAAAGCGCGGGAGCTGCGAGTCTGGGCAGAGATTTAAAAAGCGCGGGAGCTGCGAGTCGGAGCGGAGATTTAAAAAGCGCGGGAGGTGAGAGTCCGAGCGGAGATTTAAAAAGCGCGGGAGCTGCGAGTCCGAGCGGAGATTTTAAAAGATCGCGGCCTAGTTTCGGGAGCCGTTCGGAGGAGGAGGAGCAGTCTCTGTGAGTATAAAAACCTACTTTAACCCGGGGATCGCGGCCTAGTTTCGGGAGCCGTTCGGAGGAGGAGGAGCAGTCTCTGTGAGTATAAAAACCTAACGGTAACTTCCTGTTTTCCAATTTTTTTTCAAAAGTGACGTCAGAGGGAAGCTGTGATCTGATTGGTTGATAGCAAATCTGCCCCAAATTTTTTTTAAAAGACAGCTAAACTTGTAAAATTAAATTAAACTAATTAATAAATTAGTGCTGGCTGGTCAGGTGATGTGCTTGAGCTGCTTGATGTGGGAGCTGGCAGATCCCATTGCGAGCTGCAGCGACCACATCTGCAGTAAGTGTTGGCTGCTTGAAGAGCTCCGGCTCAGAGTTGATGAGCTGGAGTCTGAGCTTCAAACACTGAGGCACATCTGGCAGGGGGAGACTTACCTGGACACTGTGTTTCAGGAGGCAGTCACACCTGTCAAAGTAGTTTAAATCCTGCCAGTGGTCAGGGACAGCAGGGTGTGACTGCAAGTCAGGCAGGTAAAGGGAACCAACAGTCAGGAACTCAGGAGCCTCAGCCCTTGACCCTGTCCAACAGGTATGAGGCACTTGCTCCCTGTGTGGATGGCGAACAGGGCTGCAGGAAGGATGAGTCAGCTGACCAAGGCACCATGGTTCAGCAGGCCATTCAAGGGGAGGGAGTAAATAGGCAAGTTGTAGTTGTAGGGGATTCTATTATCAGGGGGATAGATAGTATCGTTTGTGAGCAGGATAATGAGTCCCGCATGGTATGTTGCCTGCCCGGTGCTAGGGAGCGGGACATCTCTGACCGGCTTGAAAGGATACTGGAGAGGGAGGGGGAGGATCCAGTTGTTGTGGTCCATGTCGGTACCAACAACATAGGCAAGTCTAGGAAAGAGGACCTGTTTAGAAATTATAAAGAGCTAAGATTCAAATTAAAAAACAGGTCCTCAAGGGTCATAATCTCCGGATTACTGCCCGAGCCCCGTGCAAATTGGCATAGGGAGGCAAGAATAAGGGATGTTAACATGTGGCTGAAAGAGTGGTGTGGGAATGAGGGGTTCCTTTTCATGGGACACCGGCATCAGTTTTGGGACAGGGGGGGACCTCTACCGTTGGGATGGTCTCCACCTGAACCGAGCTGGGACCAGTGTTCTGGCGAAAAGAGTAAATAGGGTGGTCAATAAGACTTTAAACTAGAGATTGGGGGGAAGGGAAAGTCAGGGAACCAAGAGGTGAAGTAATCAGCGGGGAGCGTAGCTGCTTAGGAATACAAAAAAGCACGAAAAGACAGAACTCAGGAGAGGTTACGATAGTCCCCATCTCACAAAATATGACACCGTGTGTGGAAAGGCTCAGTAAACCAAGGTCCACCACACAAAGAAAACAAAAAGGGACGGTCAATAGAGAATTAAAGGTGCTATATTTAAATGCGCGCAGTGTACGGAACAAGGTAGTTGAGCTTGTGGCCCAGATTGTGACTGGCAGGGATGATGTGGTAGGCATCACAGAGACGTGGTTGCAGGGGGTTCAGGACTGGCATTTAAACATCCAGGGATTCACAATCTATCGAAAAGACAGAGAGGTGGGCAGCGGGGGCGGGGTTGCCTTGTTGATTAGGAATGAAATTAAATCAATAGCACTAAACGACATAGGGTCAGATGATATGGAGTTTGTGTGGGTAGAGTTGAGGAACCACAAAGGCAAAAAAAACATAATGGTAGTTATGTACAGGCCTCCTAACAGTGGTCAGGACCAGGGGCACAAAATGCACCACGAAATAGAAAGGGCATGTCAGAAAGGCAAGGTCACAGTGATCATGGGGGACTTCAATATGCAGGTGGACTGGGTAAATAATGCTGCCAGTGGACCCAAGGAAAGGGAATTCATTGAATGTTTACAGGAGGGCTTTTTGGAACAGCTTGTGATGGAGGCCACGAGGGGACAGGCCATTCTGGACTTAGTGTAATGTAATGAGCCAGACTTGATAAAAGATCTTAAAGTAAGGGAACACTGAGGAGGCAGTGATCAAAAAAGGGTAGAATTCAGTCTGCAATTTGAAAGAAAGAAGGTAGAATCAGATGTAAAGGTGTTACAGTTAAATAACACCTCTTTCTCCAAAAAAGCGTTCTCCAAGGCGGCCTTCAGGACCCGCGACAACGCAGAATCGCCGAGCAGAAACTTATAGCCAAGTTCCGCACACATGAGTGCGGCCTCAACCGGGACCTGGGATTCATGTCGCATTACATTCATCCCCCACCATCTGGCCTGCGAAATCCTACCAACTGTCCTGGCTTGATACAATTCACACCTCTTTAACCTGGGGTTACCCCACCTCTGGATCTGTAAAGATTTAATCACCTGCATTCCTAGCATTGTTTGGCTTCTTTGAATTTGTCTATATATGTGTTTCTGGAACAGACCTCTTCATTCACCTGAGGAAGGAGCAGCACTCCGAAAGCTAGTGACATCGAAACAAACCTGTTGGACTTTAACCTGGTGTTGTAAGACTTCGTACAGTTAAATAAAGGTAACTACAGGGGCATGAGGGAGGAACTGACGAAAATCGACTGTGAGCAGAGCCGACTGGGAAAGACAGTAGAACAGCAATGGCAGGAATTTCTGGGAGTAATTGAGAACACAGTACAGAGGTTCATTCCAAAGAAAAGAAAGGTTATCAGAGAGCGGATTGGGCAGCCATGGCTGACAAAGGAAATCAGGGAATGCATCAAAGCAAAAGAGAAAGCCTATAATGTGGCAAAAAGTAGTGGGAAGTCAGAAGATTGGGAAGGCTACAAAAACAAACAGAGGATAACAAAGAGAGAAATAAGGAAGGAGAGGATCAAATATGAAGGTAGGCTAGCCAGTAACATTAGGAATAATAGTAAAAGTTTCTTTAAATATATTAAAAACAAACGGGAGGCAAAAGTAGACATTGGGCCGCTCCAAAATGATGCTGGTAATCTAGCGATGGGAGACAAGGAAATAGCTCAGGAACTAAATAAGTACTTTGCATCAGTCTTCACAGTGGAAGACATGAGTAATATCCCAACAATTCAGGAGAGTCAGGGGGCAGAGTTGAATATGGTAGCCATCACAAAGGAGAAAGTGCTAGAAAAACTAAGAGGTCTAAAAATTGATAAATCTCTGGGCCCAGATGGGCTACATCCTAGAGTTCTAAAGGACATAGCTGAAGAAATAGTGGCGGCATTAGTTGTGATCTTTCAAAAGTCACTGGAGTCAGGGAAAGTCCCAGAGGATTAGAAAATCGCCGTTGTAACCCCCCTGTTCAAGAAGGGAACAAGAAAAAAGATGGAATATTATAGGCCAATTAGCCTAACCTCGGTTGTTCTAGAATCCATCGTTAAGGATGAGATTTCTAAATTCTTGCAAGTGCAGGGTCAGTTTAGGACAAGTCAGCATGGATTTGGTACGAGGAGTTCGTGCCTGACAAACCTGTTAGAGTTCTTTGAAGAGATAACAAATAGGTTAGACCAAGGAAAGCCAATGGATGTTATCTATCTTGACTTCCAAAAGGCCTTCGATAAGGTGTCTCACGGGAGACTGCTGAGTAAAATAAGGGCCCATGGTATTCGAGGCAAGGTACTAACATGGGTTGATGATTGGCTGTCAGGCAGAAGGCAGAGAGTTGGGATAAAAGGTTATTTTTCGGAATGGCAACCGGTGACGAATGATGTCCCCCAGGGTTCAGTGTTGGTGCCACAGCTGTTCTCTTTATATATTAACGATCTAGATGACGGGACTGGGGGCATTCTGGCTAAGTTTGCCGATGATACAAAGATAGGTGGAGGGGCAGGTAGTATGGAGGAAATGGGGAGGCTGCAGAAAGATTTAGACAGTTTAGGTGAGTAGTCCAAGAAATGGCTGATGAAATTCAACGTGGGCAAGTGCGAGGTCTTGCACTTTGGAAAAAAGTATAGAGACATGGACTATTTTCTAAACGGTGACAAAATTCATAATGCTGAAGTGCAAAGGGACTTGGGAGTCCTAGTCCAGGATTCTCTAAAGGTAAACTTGCAGGTTGAGTCCGTAATTAAGAAAGCAAATGCAATGTTGTCATTTATCTCAAGAGACTTGGAATATAGAAGCTTTATAAACCACTAGTTAGGCCCCATTTAGAATACTGTGAGCAATTTTGGGCCCCACACCTCAGGAAGGACATACTGGCACTGGAGCGGGTCCAGCTGAGATTCACACGGATGATCCCAGGAATGGTAGGCCTAACATACGATGAACGTCTGAGGATCCTGGGATTATATTCATTGGAGTTTAGGAGGTTGAGGGGAGATCTAATAGAAACCTACAAGATAATGAATGGCTTAGATAGGGTGGACGTAGGGAAGTTGTTTCCATTAGCAGGGGAGACTAGGATCCGGGGGCACAGCCTTAGAATAAAAGGGAACAAGATGAGGAGAAATTTCTTCAGCCAGGAGAGTGGTGGGTCTGTGGAATTCATTGCCACAGAGGGCGGTGGAGGCCGGGACGTTGAGTGTCTTTCAGACAGAAGTTGATAAATTCTTGATTTCTCTTTGTTCTTTGTTCTTTGTTTGTTCTTTGTTGAATTAAGGGCTATGGAGAGAGAGCGGGTAAATGGAGTTGAAATCAGCCATGATTGAATGGTGGAGTGGACTCGATGGGCCGAATGGCCTGACTGCCGCTCCTATGTCTCATGGTCTAATGGTCCAAATGGGTGGGTAGAAGAGAAAGAGAGGGAGGGAGAGGGAACTGATGGAAATGGAAGCATATTTGTTTAATATTGAAAGAAGAAACGGCGGCAATCCTAGAATGAGTGGCCGGAAAGACATTTTATTTCTCCCCGATTCAGAGAAATGGATGCGGAGATTGAGGAAGGGTGGCTGAGGGAAGAGATAGAAAAGCATAGGAGGGGTTTGTGCCGGAAAGAGGTGTAGTCACCTAAAGTGGCTGATTCCCTATTAATTTGGCCAAAACCCGATTTAAAATGGCTAACCGAAAAGGCTGATGGGAAAAGCAACCAACAGGAAACAAACGGACAGCTGCAGACAGAATAGCGTATTCGGCTCTGGGGAAGTCGGCCCAGATCGATACTCAAGACTATTAGCAGCACCTCAACCCAGACATCTGCAGTTTAATCGGCTATCCCCGGGAACAATTGCAACATATTAGCATTTGAATGCCGGGCCAGACCTGTCGGCGCCTGCAGTGGCCGAAACAAAGACAGATGAACGTCCACCCCCCCGATCGAGGAATCGCCCCGTTATTGAATATATCGAACCCAGTGATTGGGGACAAGTCCAATCACTTGGGACTCAGGGTCAAGGGCCACCCCGAGAGGCGGGAAGCCCCTGGGCCCTATAAAGTGAGGGGCCAAGTTCAGATCTCTCTCTCTCTCCCTTCTTCACCTGCTCGAGACCTTCGCAAGAACATCAACCAGAAACAGTAAGTCTGACTCCAGCGATCCCTACCCGATAAAGACTCCTAGCCATCGACCCGTATCAGCCTTTTTGAATCCCGCGGGCCAGATCCGATTCGATAAGCCATTTGTTTCCCTGACCTGGTGGGCCCTTCCTAAAGTTAAGTATTGGCCAGTAATGGTAGGTTTCTATATAGATAGTAGGATTATTGTGGAAGCATTAATTGTTGTATATAATAAATGACCGTTGATTCCAATCTTACTAAGCGGTGTGCTGACTTATTAATCATAACTCGAGCTTGAACCACGTGGCGGTATCAGAAAGATACCTGGCGACTCGTGAGCAAAGGTGACATAATCAGAGGTAATAAAATTAAGGCTAAAAAGAGCAACAGAGGCACAAAATGTGGAGTCTGTGCCCAGGAAGTGAAAGGTTGGTTATTAATATCCAAACAGCACCAATCCTGGAGTGAGCAAGGAGAGTGGATGAGTGGACAGTGAACGCGAGGGGGATTCAAGAGTGTTTGATGACTTTATTTCCTGGCTCTGTATATTACTGCCGAAAGAGCCTTGGTGCTTTATTACGCTGCAGGTTGGGTGTACGGAAAATAACTCTGTCACCATGCCCCAAGGCGGAGTGAGTTATTATAGGGTCGAGAGTTGGATTGCAAGGTGCAGCAGTGGTTAGCACTGTTGCTTCATGGCGCCGAGGATGCGGGGTCGATCCCGGACCCGGATGACGGTTCATATGGAGTTGCCACATTCTCCCTTTTTCTGCATGGCTCTCACCCGCACAACACAAAGATTTGTAGGGTAGGTGGATTTGACCCACTGAATTACTCTTTAATTGGAACCATTAAAACGTGTGGCGAGTCAGGCGAATGGGTTGCTCCGTCCCTCTGCAGAAGTCACTGTGTCTCCTTTGGCTTTCCACATGCAGGAATGGTCTGTTACATTTTCAAATAATAAATCTCACATGGGTGAATACCTGAGATTCTTACCTTGAATTGTAATTGACCAACTGAAGATGGTAGGACCCGAATAGCCTGTTCGGATATCTGAGTAAGATTACCAACCTGCAGAACCACAGCTATTTTCATTTGCGATATATCACCACCGATGGGTGGTGAAGTGGCACAGCGGATCACGCTGCTGTCTCTCAGCGCCCCAAACCCAGGTTCGATTCGGACCTTGAATCACTGTCTGTGTGGAGTTTGCACATTCTCCCCGGTGGTTCCATCCGGGTGCTCCGGTTTCCTGACACAGGCGAAAGATGTGCAGGTTAGCTGGACTGGCCATGCTAAATTGTCCCTTAGTGTCCAAAGGTTAGGTAGGTTTAAAGGGATAGAGTGGACACGGTTTAGCGTGCTCTCTCAGAGGGGCAGTACAGACCGATTGGCCGAACTGCCTCGTTCTTCAATGCAGTGTTTCAAAGATTTTGTGGGATGTAAAATCTTCTTCCGAGTCCCAGGCTTCAATTTTACTCAGGGCCTTTGAGACTATTGTACTGAACTCGCTTTGATGTTAAGGAATCCACTTGCCACCTATATTAACTTCTTTATATTTCCCATTTTTAGAGCAAGGCCGCAAAGAGGTTTGGAGACTCCTGCCCCTCCCACACTCCATTCTGATCACTGTGAGCAGGTTATTCCAGATAGTGCCACTGGTAGCATTCTGGAAAAGACTTTGAGTCACGAAGCTGACCCTTGAAAATAGGCGCAGAGGGCGGGGCTGGAGGGATTGGGTGAGATCGGCAGGTTGTGGAGAGAACAGGATGGAAAATATATTTTCAGAAAATAAATCAAATCAGAACAAGGAATGTCCACCCACCTGTCCTGGTCTATTGTTCAATCTGAATCAGCCACGCAAAGTAAAACCAGTTTGGGCGGTTGTATAGTTGTTTTTGTGAGCATGCTCCAGGTAAATTATCTGACAGGTTTTCATATTACAGTTGGGAGTTCGTCATAACATGCTTATCATTCTGTGCAGAACCTGTGATGTCCTGATTTGATTGTAGGTTCTTTACGAATGCAAGTCTGTCTCACTTTCTTTTTTTAATTGTACTGTCCTCTTCTTGTCTCATCTATTTCTCCCCACTTCTCGTGTTCTTCCTCTCACATATCGAAATATAATTTTACCCAGCCCATGGCCTGCAGCCTTTCCTGATCCTTCTGCTGTCCTGGTTTTTACATGAGTGTAAGAAATCCAGAACAACTGCATTTCTGTAATTTTTCTCAGTCTGATGTTTCGACATAGTTCCAGAGACTGCATTTTAGAACACACCGGAATTTTGGTACTGAAATAAAATTGTCCCGTGTGAAATTAAGCAGAGAAGAAGGTACACAACGTTTGTCTTTCAGCCCAGAGGAAATCCTGCCCTGACTCGGATCAGTACCAATTGGCAGATCAACTGGAAGAATGTTAATTCTTTTGGCCGGTAGTTGCAGTTGCAAGTTCACCCATGAGCTTGTGCTGCATGGGCTGAAAATCATGCCTCTGGGAACTCAGCATTGCTTCAGGAGCACTAAAGAAGGAGCCCTGAAATGATATGGGTTCCCGTCTGAAAAAAATATCACTTATTGTCCATTCAGCACAGAGGATATACTGTTTTTTTAGGTGTTCAGAACCGAGGTAATGCTTCGCATTTAGAAAAGTTTTATTTTCCAGGCCCATTACAGCATTAGCAGTATCTGCCACCTGATGTGGACTGAACGATAGAATTCCCGCTACTGGGGGACACACAGTCGATGTCTCTAAGTAATCTGGTGCCAAGATCTATCCCTTATTCAGCTTCAATGAAAGAATGTCACTCCATTAGATATGGATAGGTGTGGATCTGTTTTATATTAATTCGCGTGCTGGGTGTCAACAGTGTAATAGCAGTGAACATTTAAAACCATACTACTTCCTTTCTCTGATCATAGAATCAACAAATTTATGGTGCGAAAGAAGGTCATTCAGCTCATCGAGTCTGCACCGGCCCTTGGAATGAGCACCCCACCCAATACCTAAGCCAGTAACCCCACCTAACCTCTTTCTCACCAAGGGGCAATTTAGAATGGCCAATCCACCAAACCATCAATTAAAGACACAACTTTTTGGCCTCAACTACTTTTAGTGCCAGCGAGTTCCAGATTCACCACTCACTGGGTGAAGCAATGTCTTAAGAGGTTCACCACTTATCCGCAATCCTATTAGAATTTTGCAATTTCTATGAAATCGCACTACTCTTCTGAACTCTAATGAATAAAATCCTAACCGATTTAGTCTCTCCTCATATGACAGTCCCGCCAACCCTTGAATCAGCCGGGTAAACCTTCGCTGCACCCCCTGCATAGCAAGACCATCCTCCCTACCAAAACTGCACATAATCCTTTAGGCCTTACAAATGCCCTCAAGAATTGCAGTAAAACAGCTGTATTCCTATCTTCAAATCCTCTCGCTATGAAGGGCAATGTACCATTGGCCTGTTTACTGCCTGTGGTACCTGTGTGCTTACTTTCAGCGACTGATGCAAGGGGACACCAAGGTCTCAGCGGATATCCACCTCTCTCAAATTACACCTATTGTAAACAATAATCTGCCTTCCCAGTTTTGCTCCCGAAACGGATAATCTCACATTTATCCACATTATACTGCATCTGTCATACATGTGCCCATTGACTCAGCCTGCCCAAATCATGATTAAGCATCTCTGCAATCCTCACAGCTCACCCACCCGCTCAATTTTGTATCATCTGCAAATTTGGAGATAAAACATCTAGTTCCGTCATCCAACTCATTAATATATACTGTGGGCAGTTGGGGTCCGAGCACAGATCCCTGCGGTACCCCACTTGTCACTGCCTGCCAATCAGAAAAAGATCCATTTATTCCATTTTTGCTTCCTGTCTGCTGACATATTTCTCATCCATCTCAAGACACTACACATTATCCCATGCACTTTAACTTTCAATATTAATCTAGTTTGTGAGACCTTGTTGAACGCCTTGTGAATGTCTTAATTAACAACATCCACTGTTCCTGCCTGGTCAACTTTCCTAGCAACATCTTCAAAGAATTCTAGGAGATGTGTAAATCATGATTTTCCTTTCGTAAATTAATGCTGTCTTTGTCTGATTACACCACTGCTTTCCAAATGCCGTGTTATGAATTCCTTGATAATGGACTCCAGCAACCTCTCTACTACCAGCGTTTACCTCACTGTCTATAGTTCCCTGTCTTCTCTCGACCTGCCTTTTTGAATAGTGGGGTTACATTCACTACCCTCCAGTCTGTGAGAATCATTGAAGAGTCCAATAAATTGGGGAAATGATCACCAACGGATTGACAATTACAGTGAATCACCTGTATTCCTACATTCGTTAAGTACTCTTGACAAGATAATAAATACGGAGGATCACCAGGAGATGAGCAAAATATTTGTAATGAAGAAAGTCCGTTGGCTGAGGAAGGGGAAGAGAAGGAAAGTGGGAAAGGTGCACGGAAAGATATTTCCAAGAACATTAATTTGGAGGAAGTAATGGTTATCAGAGAAGGTAATAGCCAAAAATATGGCAGAGAGAAGGAATGCAAATCTTGGAGGGATGAGAAGACACAGGTGGAGTGAAACTGTAAGGAGCGGAGTTAGCGAGGCCAGCTGATTAAGATCTGAGAGAGAGAAAGGCGAAAGAGGCAGAAGGACAAAGAGTTGAATATAGATGAAAGAAGAAGAGAACTACACACAGAATAAGATCATGAAAATACTCACTTAAGGCGAAAAGTGTTTTGGGGAAGTTGAGATGAAGGATGGGAGAAAGATAGTGAAGAGAGAACATCCGGATGTATTGATGGAGAGAGATGCTGCTTACAAACGTAAACGAGTGTTGGATGAGAAAATACTGAATGAATGATCCGGACGGATAACAACATAAGGCATGCCGGAGGGAAGAATACGGGACATGGTGAAAGAGAGGACAACATGGAGGAAAATCTTGGAAGAAAGCTATATACGTGACTAAGATGGAAAGAATGTATTCAAATGGTGCAAGAGAGAGTTAGGAACACGAATGGAAGAAGTGGCTGAGATAAGTAGAAAAAATAATTAAAACGAGATTGAGCGGAAAGGGAAAATTTGGCAAATGGAACAAAGAACAAAGAAAAGTACAGCACAGGAACAGGCCCTTCGGCCCTCCAAGCCTGTGCCGACCATGCTGCCCGTCTAAACTAAAATCTTCTACACTTCCGGCATCCGTATCCCTCTATTCCCATCCTATTCATGTATTTTAAGAAGAATACTAGAGTCCAAAATATGGAAACGGGAGGGGTAAGTGATTCTAAAATAAATATCTAGAGCTGGAGGGAAAGTGGAGAATGAAAGCAAGTGAAATTGAATAGGACGAGGACGTTTACTGGCTGAGGGAGATCTGAAGATAAATTTGTCGAAGGATGGATTTGGGGCGAAAAGATAAATATTGGTAAGGGAAAGAATAGAAATTGTGAATAAAGGGATTGGTCGGGGGAAAAAAGCCAAAAGAATGTGAGCGGAGAAGCAGAGGATTTGAATGGGAGAGAATGAGAGAAAGTAAGAGTTGAATTATCTGGGCGTGGCGGGGGGGGGGGGGGGGGGGCGCGTAATTTGAAAGGAGCTGGCGGGGGGAGGGAGCAAGTGTTGATTCCCAAATTTCTTTCTCTGTCAGTCTGGCCTCAATAAAAGTTGAGATGGATTTGCACGTAAAAAGAAGTTATTTATTTAGCTTGCAAGCTTGATTCATTTCATAATAACATAAGAGACATCCAGTTTCCTATATCCCAGAAAGCGAATGAACAAAGAAACAAAGGGATCTCTGCAAATCAATTCAAATGGTATCAAGTTTCACATACTCGACGCCCATAGGTCAGCCTATATCCCTCCTGACCTGTTTGATCTATTCTGATTGGCTCACTTCCAATCCCTTTCTCTGGCCCCTATCAATGCAGCATCACTCTCATAGACACACCTCTTCCTGCTTTTTCCATGCGGTCTCAAATCCCTTTGTCCCTAACTGCCAGAATCAAAGTGGCTTATTTCTACATTACATTAACTAGTGTCTCTAAAGTAACTATTTTATATCACATTCGTCATTCCCTCCTTTTATCATTCCATGATAACCGAACTATCCAATCCATAGCTACGGTTCCTCATCTAAAAGATCCGTCGCTGCATTTCCAATTCCTGCCTTAGCCCCCCTTCATCTGCCTCACCCTCATGGATTTTAACAGTTAAATTTTTTTTTCGGTGATTGGGGCGGTGATCTGATCCAGTGCACCCCGCATTCTACCCATCACACATTTAAGGATGGCCAGGCCCACAAAGATGCAGCCGATAGCTACCACTAGATACATGGCCATATTTTTCAACCAGTCCTTCCATCCTCCAAATCCCCAGTTACCCCAAGAGCCAGGATCCTGCATCCCGTCCAAGTGATCCCGTATGCGATCCATAAATTTAGTGATGTTTGCGGTCAAGTCCTGAACTCCCATGATACACTTGCCCTGTACTATGGCGCATACCCCACCCTCACGGGCCAGAAGATAGTCAAGAGCATACCGGTTCTGAATTGCAAACAACCGTAGCTGAGACAACTCCTTGGTTATTGCCCCGAGGGCTCCCAAGGTTTCATTTCCCAAGGTTTCATTTCCCAAGGTGGTAAGGCCGCAAATAAAATAATTCCGATCACTGACAGCCAAGGAACCCCCCACACCTCCCAGTTTATCCAACTTTGAAATGCCATTCGGGCCGCCCAGCAATGCGGAAAGCCCTAGTCCCAACAGTGATATGAGAGACATTCGCCCAGCCACAGAGGAGCTGGAGGCAGGCGTTCAATGGAACGCAAGTGGTGTTGTAACAAACGCATTGGCCAGACGCCTGGGTGATATGGCACCTCCTGTCCGTACAGGTGGGAAACAGACATGTTATATTTGTGTCCACCTCTACCAGCAAACAGCCATATCCTTCACTGCTGAAGCAATTCTCGTACGACCGGGAATCCCTATTGGGAGTGAAGTGGCTAGGTATGTGCGCCCTCCACCGTCGCAGCCTATCGTACTGTGAATGGGAATTATCCCGAGGAAGGGGAAGGCAAATAGCCGGTGGTGCTGAACCCGGATCGTAAGGAAGAGTGACCTGATCGGGCAGTGGTTCGGAATGCTGACAATGAACCACCGTTTGGGGAGTGCCCCAAAGCGGTGAAACAGAAAATAACCTAGACACCGCTGCGGGGTTTGGGTAGCAGACAACCCGTCCCTGGCCATACAAGCGGTGGTAAATCTGGTAGAAGAGATTCATACTACCCGGGTTTTCCTCAGTTTGGCCTTTAATTAACTTAAGTGTATCTCCCGGTAACCTACGTTCTAGCTGTACTTCCCTTCTCATACGTCCCGTCCTCTCTCTAGTCCCTTTCTCTTTCTCATAGCCTCTTCCTACACTCTTCTGACAGCCTGATTTTACCTTTATTGTACCACTCTTAACACATCCAAAATCAAATTTACATGTATTCCAAAAACAAGGCAATGTCCATATAATGTTCCCTTCCCATCGCCGGGACCGGTGCAACTGCTTCATGACTCCTGCATTCTCCTTAACTTTGATGACCTTCCATGAGTCGATACCATGTCCTCGTATATGGGGGCAGCGAAGAACATCACCTTTGCATAGGTGATGTATCCTTGTAGATTGGTTGGGGTTACACAGATACATAATATTCCCCTTTTCCATGTCCATCGCCAATAACACGCCAAGCGAAGTGAGGCCAAATATCAGACAGACGATGCGTAGCCACTCCATCATGCTCCACACCTGTAAAATAGCACTTCTTTTCCCGTGACTGTGGCTGTAACCTTGACTGGCCATTCGGTCTCAAGTAATGGCCGGTATTTGTCCTCCAACTCCCTGTTTCGTCCAGTTCTGTCATAGGCCAGGGTAACGTGATGCAGTGACTGTTCAACGTCTAACATCCACCACTGGGGGTGATAGAAATATAGCACTGTTGTCTCATCCTCCTCTTCGCTGATCCACCCACCCAAAGTCACTATATTGGGGCTCCTGCTGGTAAACTACCATTTCTGCCGCTTGTTGAGGTCGCAGATCATCCTTTTTCATTACATACTCAGTCTTAACCTTTGTAACTGAGCCTCCTTCTTGGCCTACACCCTCCTTCCAGTAAAATCTGACTGCCCTTGCCATCTGGGAAGGGTCGTTCTCTGTCCAATTCATGTTATTACATTTCACAGCAGTAACCACAGAAGGTGGTAGGCAATGCATTAACATAGCACAGTATTGAGGGGAATTCTGACCATTTTGATACAGCAAATCGCCTGACTGCCCCCGGTAGATTTCATTAAAACGCTCCAGAAATTCCTCTGGCTCTTCAGTCTTCCTAGGTTTTAGGTCTAAGATAACAGAAAGATTTATGAGCCTTTGAAATGTGCTATTCAACGCATTCAAGATCTGTGTCCTTCTTTTCTCTATTTGCTCTTTTTTTTTTAAAACTTAATGTTTGAAAATTCAAATTGAATTACTGCAACTTGCAAGCTTAGCTCTGATCTCAACTCAGAACTAAATTTACAATTTGCTTAACACAAACTTGTATAACATTTACAACTTAATTATTTCTTTATCTTAACAATTTTTCTTTTAACAAGTTTTTTTTTCTTTTACATACACATAAGTATTAGCAAAATCAACTATCATCTCCAGATTGACACTTTTTAAAATGGTGTCCATGATCTTCTTTAAGTTTCTATTAATCTCCAGATAAAATGAGATAAACCTTATTTCAAGTAAGTAAAACTTAAGATTCTGGCAATTTCAATCAATTGCTTTCGAAAATAATAACTTTTATCAAAGAGGTGGAGAAACCCACTGGTTTCCTTTACTTAATTCAAAACGTAACTTTGCTGGTATTCACTGACTCAAAGGAAAGGTATCCGATTACACTAGCGACTGGTGCTGTTATCTCAAGGCCTGAGTGAGAAGCACTGCCTGTTTTCAACTTCGCCTGCTGCTGTTAACCCTTTGAGAGACTTCTTCTTCAACCAATATGCAGCATTCCTCACAATCTCAACTAGACCTCGGAACTGCGTTTTTCGCCAATACAGTCCAAGGAGACAATTTTAGCTTAATCAACTATATATTTAAAACACTCACACATAGAGTTGAACCATCTTCAGATTTAAAAACAGTTATACTGGACTGAACCTTCATTACTGAAGTCACATCAGCCCCTGAACCCATATAATAGACTGAACCTTCATTACTGAAGTCACATCAGCCCCTGAACCCATATAATAGACTGAACCTTCATTACTGAAGTCACATCAGCCTCTGAACCCTTATACTTGGAATTGAATCATCATTTGAGATGTCCCATCAACCCAAAACCCTAACCCAAGCCGAAACAACAATATGAAATCCCATCAATTAAATTGCTAATCCCCAGACTGACCTGTGATTTCGTCGAGGCGGTCTTTCTGTGCCAACCGCGAGTGACCAGACTAATCAGACGATAAGAAGAGGGGAACAATCAATGCGCGGTCGTTTTCCAGTTCTACATTGAGGGCCCTTTGTTCCCCATCCTCCTGTTCATAATCAGTCTAATTCTGATTTCGCAGTTGGATCAGGACCGCCCTGAGAAATCCCGGGTTTCGGCACCAAATGTTGATTCCCAAATTTATTTCTCTGTCAGTCTGGCCTCAATAAAAGTTGAAATGGATTTGCACGTAAAAAGAAGTTATTTATTTAGCTTGCAAGCTTGATTCATTTCATAGAAACATAAGAGACATCCAGTTTCCTATATCCTAGAAAGCGAATGAACAAAGAAACAAAGGGATCTCTGCAAATCAATTCAAATGGTATCAAGTTTCACATACTCGACGCCCATAGGTCAGCCTATATCCCTCCTGACCTGTTTGATCTATTCTGATTGGCTCACTTCCAATCCCTTTCTCTGGCCCCTATCAATGCAGCATCACTCTCATAGACACACCTCTTCCTGCTTTTTCCATGCGGTCTCAAATCCCTTTGTCCCTAACTGCCAGAATCAAAGTGGCTTATTTCTACATTACATTAACTAGTATCTCTAAAGTAACTATTTTATATCACATTCGTCACAAGTACTGGAGAGCAAAAGTGAGGGACAGAAGCAGCAACTAAATATGATGTAACGACGCAGAGAGAGTAATTGGGAGGTGGAGTTAGGGAGAGAGATGAGATGTTGGGGAGCATGAGAAAATGGGACGTTGCATAAGTGGAAGAGTTTGAGATAGAGCAGCAGATAGAGCAGAGACAATCAAAGCGATTTTGGAGTCTCCCACATCGTTGACTACACTTTATAAGTGTTTAACGCAATGTGAAACAGTTTGGGATTGATGGAAATTGTGAAATGTGACTAATATGTTTTAAGATCTCTCTTTCTTCCTATTTCACTGCTGTTGGTTGCGATCTGCAAGAGGAAGATTTTACTGGTCTTCATGAATGCCTCTTCTGCCTTGCACTTCAAACACTTCTCCCGCAGTGCCCATTCCGATCGTCACAACCCGCATCTTGGCAGAGTAAGTTGTCGGTCTTTCCCAGATTATTGCCAGCCAGACATCTTTTGAAGTAATTATGAGAACAGGATACTGAGAGCGACCTCCAGGAGCAGGTGCAGGACACAAATAGAAAATAACAGAATAGAATCTTTGCCCTGCAGAAGGAGGTTATTCGGTAAATATAGCCTGCACCGAAAGAGCACTCTCCCCGGGTCCACTCTCCTGTCCACGCTGCGACCTGACCAATAAGGGGCAATTTACACGGCCAATCCACCGAACCTGCACATCTTTATACTTTGGGTGGAATCAATGATACCCGGAGGAAGCCTGCGCAGACACGGGGAGAACCTACTCCCCGTGGAGATAACTGCCCTCTGGGTAATTCCACATCGACAGTTACCCAAGGTGGTAATCGAAGTGGGGTCCCTGGTGCTGAGAGACAATACTGCGAATCAAGAGACCACCTTGCACTTGCTACCAAACCAATTGAAATTCAAAGAGCTGGATTCTCCGTCGGGTGTCCTCCATTTTGCTGGCAGCGCACTCAAGTCCGCGGATTTCCCGATGGAGTGGGGTGCACACAATGGGAAGGCCCATTGGCGGTCTGGGGGTGACGGAGGAGCCCGTTGCCGGCGGGAGCGGGCCGCACCAGAAACTGGTTGTGGCAGGACAGAGAATCCAGCACAAAGTCAATGCATTCCAGATTGCATGTGCAGTAAACACAATGTGCATATTATTAACGGGCCCAACCCAATTTTTTCCGGGGCCTACATGATTCTCCCTCTTCAATCGGAGTAATTCCCAGGGGCGCGGTTCATTTGAGCTTAATGGTGAAACAGGCTGAATTGGGCGAGCGAGGAGGTGGGATGTGCAGAGACATGAACCCAGAGCCGCCAGCCCTGACATGGGCCAGGGTGGCTGGGGGGCTGCTGGCGGTGCCGGGGCGGGAGGGGGGATGACGGTGGAGCGGGCGTGTGTCTGGCTGACCTCCTTGGGACCGGGCGGTGGCCAGACATGGCCCTCCAATTCCGCGGCCTTCATGGGAGCCATCTTGCTGCGTACCCCAGTGACCACCCACCATGGCCGCTGGTTCTGCCGAGTGCCAACAGCCATATGGGCGCCACAACCCCTCCACCCCCGCATCAAAGCCCGCACCACCCACCATACCACCAACCACCCAACCTGCCGTCATCCGCCGGGGAGCCAACACATAGCCCACCCAGGGGCGGTGCCACAGCAGCCCCTTCAGGGGGAGGCGCTGGACGGGGGTGGCGGAGCAAACCGATGGAAAGGATAGTGCCATACCACGGTACTCCTTAAGCAGTGTCTGGCACCATGGCCAGAGGCCTTCATGGTGGGAGCCGACGGGGCCAGGGCTGCTGAGATGGGGGAAGGAGGGACATCTGGGGGCAGACTCTGTCGTTCCATCTGTGCTCACCACATTACCCGTTGGACCTGGTTGGGCATGGGGAAATGCACCATGCTAACATGTTTGCCCTTCACCTCCTGAAGATATTGTATATCGGAATACAACCAGCAATGCTTGCCTTCCTCCGAGTCGCCGCAGCACGGGAGGACGCACTGCGGTACGAGCTGGGCCTGCTGATGGAGTAGGACCGTGCTGCAGAGCCTGCCACAGGGGAACAGGATATAGCCACTGAGGATGGATAGCTGGCTGCCCAACAGGTCGGAGGGGAGGGAAATGCAAATTAGTTGCGAGATGAGGCTTTTTGTGTGCCGATAGCGTCTGTCACTCGGGCAGCTGCATGTCATCGTAGCCTCCGGCTGAGCAGTGGAACCGTGTTCGATATCTGCTGGATCGTGGCGAACCAGGCACTGCGGGGGAATGGTGGTGGAGCACCCGCTACCAGTGTCTGTCCAGGTGACACAGGGTCCTCCCAGGCACCGAGTGAGGAGTGTTTGCGAGCTCAGTGCATAGGTGCAGCCTTTCTGTCACGGAGGTCCTGGATGCGCAGTCGACACAGTGCATGCATTTCAATGCTGTCCATGCACACCACAATTCCCTGGAAGTGGGGTTCACTGTCATCGCTGAGATGCCGCGGGGACAGGGGGTAATCAACATCACTCTATGGGCACCTGCAGAGGACAGACCGACTTTCACAAAATAAAAGGTTTTGCACTGAGTGCTGAATTTGGTGCATTTGAGTGCGATAGTGAGAGTTTGGTGACCGAGGGAGTTAGGTGAGGAGGGAGTAAGGTGCTCCTTTCATTTTGTTTCCGACATTTCCGCAAAGAGTGCGAAGACAGCCAGGAGTTTACAGAAAGTGTAGCTGACTGAGAGCAGGGTCGGAGGGCGGAGATCTAGTTAGTCCACAGGGCAGCTATATTCTGTCAGGTAAGAGGGGATGAAGGCTAGGCCAGTTACATGCTCCTCCTGTAGGATGTGGGTGGTGAGGGATACCACCGGTGTCCCCACTGACTATACCTGTGGGAAGTGCACCCAACTATAGCTCCTCAAAGACCGTGTTAGGGAACTGGAGCTGAAGCTGGATGAACTTCGGATCATCCGGGAGGCAGAGGGGGTGATTGAGAAGAGTTACAAGGAGGTAACCACACCCAAGGTACAGGACAAGAATAGCTGGGTTACAGTCAGGGGGAAAAAAACAAACAGGCAGAAAGTGCAGGGATCCCTCGTGGCCGTTCCCCTTCAAAACAAGTATACCGTTTTGGATGCTGTTGGGGGGGATGACCTACCGGGGGAAGGCCCTAGAGGCCAGGTCTCTGGCACTGAGTCTGGCTCTGGGGCTCAGAAGGGAAGGGGGGAGAATAGAAAAGCAATAGTTGCAGGAGATTCAATGGTTAGGGGAATAGATAGGAGATTCTGTGGTCGCGAAGAGACTCCCGGAAGGTATGTTGCCTCCCGGGTGCCAGGGCCAGGGATGTCTCGGATCGTGTCTTCAGGATCCTTAAGGGGGAGGGTGAGCAGCCAGAAGTCGTGGTGCACATTGGTACCAACGACATAGGTAGGAAAAGGGGTGTGGAGGTAATAAGCAAGTTTAGGGAGTTAGGCTGGAAGTTAAAAGCCAGGACAGACAGAGTTGTCATCTCAGGTTTGTTGCCGGTGCCACGTGATAGCGAGGCTAGGAATAGGGAGAGAGTGCAGTTGAACACGTGGCTGCAGGAATGGTGTAGGAGGGAGGGCTTCAGGTATTTGGATAATTGGAGCGCATTCTGGGGAAGGTGGGACCTGTACAAGCAGGACGGGTTGCATCTGAACCAGAGAGGCACCAATATCCTGGGAGGGAGGTTTTCTAGTACTCTTCGGGAGGGTTAAAACTAATTTGGCAGGGGAATGGGAACCGGATTTGTAGTCCAGCAACTAAGGTAGCAGATATTCAGGACGCCAAAGCGTGTAATGAGGCAGTGGGGAAGGGAACACTGACAAAGGAGAGTACTTGCAGGCACGGAGATTGGTTGAAGTGTGTATACTTCAACGCAAGAAGCATCAGGAATAAGGTGGGTGAACTTAAGGCATGGATCGGTACTTGGGACTACGATGTGGTGGCCATCACGGAAACTTGGATCGAAGAGGGTCAGAAATGGTTGTTGGAGGTCCCTGGTTATAGATGTTTCAATAAGATTAGGGAGGGTGGTAAAAGAGGTGGGGGGGTGGCATTATTAATTAGAGATAGTATAACAGCTGCAGAAAGGCAGTTCGAGGAGTATCACCCTATTGAGGTAGTATGGGTTGAAGTCAGAAATAGGAAAGGAGCAGTCACCTTGTTAGGAGTTTTCTATAGGCCCCCCAATAGTAGCAGAGATGTGGAGGAACAGATTGGGAAACAGATTTTGGAAAGGTGCAGAAGTCATAGGGTAGTAGTCATGGGCGACTTTAACTTCCCAAATATTGAGTGGAAACTATTTAGATCAAATAGTTTGGATGGGGTGGTGTTTGTGTCCAGGAAGCTTTTCTAACACAGTATGTAGATTGTCCGACCAGAGGAGGGGCAATATTGGAATTAGTACTGGGTAATGAGCCAGGGCAAGTGATAGATTTGTTAGTGGGGGAGCATTTTGGAGATAGTGACCACAATTCTGTGACTTTCACTTTAGTAATGGAGAGGGATAGGTACGTGCAACAGGGCAAGGTTTACAATTGGGGGAAGGGTAAATACGATGTTGTCAGACAAGAATTGAAGTGCATAAGTTGGGAACATAGGCTGGCAGGGAAGGACACAAGTGAAATGTGGAACTTGTTCAAGGAACAGGTGCTACGTGTCCTTGATATGTATGTCCCTGTCAGGCAGGGAAGAGATGGTCGAGTGAGGGAACCATGGTTGACAAGAGCGGTTGAATGTCTTGTTAAGAGGAAAAAGGTGACTTATGTAAGGCTGAGGAAACAAGGTTCAGACAGGGCATTGGAGGGATACAAGATAGCCAGGAGGGAACTGAAGAAAGGGATTAGGAGAGCTAAGAGAGGGCATGAACAATCTTCGGCGGGTAGGATCAAGGAAAACCCCAAGGCCTTTTACACATATGTGAGAAATATGAGAATGACTAGAGCAAGGGTAGGTCCGATCAAGGACAGTAGCGGGAGATTGTGTATTGAGTCTGAAGAGATAGGAGAGGTCTTGAACGAGTACTTTTCTTCTGTATTTACAAATGAGAGGGGCGATATTGTTGGAGAGGACAGTGTGAAACAGATTGGTAAGCTCGAGGAAATACTTGTTAGGAAGGAAGATGTGTTGGGCATTTTGAAAAACTTGAGGATAGACAAGTCCCCCGGGCCTGACGGGATATATCCAAGGATTCTATGGGAAGCAAGAGATGAAATTGCAGAGCCGTTGGCAATGATCTTTTCGTCCTCACTGTCAACAGGGGTGGTACCAGGGGATTGGAGAGGGGCGAATGTCGTGCCCTTGTTCAAAAAAGGGACTAGGGATAACCCTGGGAATTACAGGCCAGATAGTCTTACTTCGGTGGTAGGCAAAGTAATGGAAAGGGTACTGAAGGATAGGATTTCTGAGCAACTGGAAAGACACTGCTTGATTAGGGATAGTCAGCACGGATTTGTGAGGGGTAGGTCTTGCCTTACAAATCTTATTGAATTCTTTGAGGAGGTGACCAAGCATGTGGATGAAGGTAAAGCAGTGGATGTAGTGTACATGGATTTTAGTAAGGCATTTGATAAAGTTCCCCATGGTAGGCTTATGCAGAAAGTAAGGAGGCATGGGATAGTGGGAAATTTGGCCAGTTGGATAACGAACTGGCTAACCGATAGAAGTCAGAGAGTGGTGGTGGATGGCAAATATTCAGCCTGGATCCCAGTTACCAGTGGCGTACCGCAGGGATCAGTTCTGGGTCCTCTGCTTTTTGTGATTTTCATTAATGACTTGGTTGAGGGAGTTGAAGGGTGGGTCAGTAAATTTGCAGACGATACGAAGATTGGTGGAGTTGTGGATAGTAAGGAGGGCTGTTGTCGGCTGCAAAGAGACATAGATAGGATGCAGAGCTGGGCTGAGAAGTGGCAGATGGAGTTTAACCCTGGAAAGTCTGAGGTTGTCCATTTTGGAAGGACAAATATGAATGCGGAATACAGGGTTAACGGTAGAGTTCTTGGCAATGTGGAGGAGTAGAGAGATCTTGGGGTCTAGGTTCATACATCTTTGAAAGTTGCCACTCAAGTGGATAGAGCTGTGAAGAAGGCCTATGGTGTGCTCGCGTTCATTAACAGAGGGATTGAATTTAAGAGCCGTGAGGTGATGATGCAGCTGTACAAAACTTTGGTAAGGCCACATTTGGAGTACTGTGTACAGTTCGGTTCGCCTCATTTTAGGAAGGATGTGGAAGCTTTGGAAAAGGTGCAAAGAAGATTTACCAGGATGTTGCCTGGAATGGAGAGTAGGTCTTACGAGGAAAGGTTGAGGGTGCTAGGCCTTTTCTCATTAGAACGGAGAAGGATGAGGGCGACTTGATAGAGGTTTATAAGATGATAAGGGGAATAGATAGAGTAGACAGTCAGAGACTTTTTCCCCGGGTGGAACAAACCATTACAAGGGGGCATAAATTTAAGGTGAGAGGTGGAAGATATAGGAGGGATATCAGAGGTAGGTTCTTTACCCAGAGAGTAGTGGGGGCATGGAATGCACTGCCTGTGGAAGTAGTTGAGTCGGAAACATTAGGTACCTTCAAGCAGCTATTGGATAGGTACATGGATTACGGTTCAATGATATAGTGTAGATTTATTTGTTCTCAAGGGCAGCACGGTAGCATTGTGGATAGCACAATTGCTTCACAGCTCCAGGGTCCCAGGTTCGATTCCGGCTTGGGTCACTGTCTGTGCGGACTCTGCACGTCCTCCCCGTGTCTGCGTGGGTTTCCTCCGGGTGCTCCGGTTTCCTCCCACAGTCCAAAGATGTGCTGGTTAGGTGAATTGGCCAATGATAAATTGCCCTTAATGTCCAAATTGCCCTTGGTGTTGGGTGGAGGTGTTGAGTTTGGGTAGGGTGCTCTTTCCAAGAGGCCGAATGGCCTCCTTCTGCACTGTAAATTCAATGATAATCTATGATTAATCTAGGACAAAGGTTCGGCACAACATCGTGTGGCACCAGCTTTGCTGTTTTAGACGTCCAAGAATCCTGCCTCGGAGCCAACACTTAGGGCTGGAGTCTCTGATTTTGAGGATAAACATTGAACATTTTAGGACTCAGAGTAGGAGTAATTTCTTCGTCCAGAAACTAGTTGTACTCGGAGGCAAATACCCCACGAGAGGCCAGGCTGACAGGGTACAATGCCACAGTATTCCACAGTAGTCACAATAATCACTCCACTCCATTCCCCGCAGGGTCTCCTCACTGAACAGCTTCTCGGGCGGGGTTTATGTCCTGTGAGTAGTTCCTACAATTGGAAGGAAGTTCCTTCTCCGAGTCACCTGTGTAATTCATATCCTGAGGTACAGGAAGGATGCAGATGCTATTCAAACGCTGTCCCTGAGGGGGGTTGTAACACCCCTTTCCTCTACCCCAAGAAATGTCCATGTCTCCTGGCAGAGGGTCCCGTGGCCGCGTGGCGTGTGGGCGGAGTTCGAGGGGCGGTACAGCCCACCCGGAACGTGTTTAGCGCACCGGGGCACGCCGCTTCCGTGACAAATGTCGTAGTTGGCATGGCTCCGCGGTAAGGCTGCTGGTACAATCGGTGCCGATGCATCATCGCCGGGTGGCCCATTGTCCACATCGGAATCCGTGTTGCTGTCTACGCCATCGCTGGCCGGCTCCACTGGCAACACAGGTCTCCTGGCGACTTGGTGTTCAATGGGAGGCAGAACGGGCAGGTGGTGGTTCCCCTCGTGCCTCGGGTCTTCTCCTCGCCCGTACTGGGGATGGAGTCCGTGCCCTGTGTGAGGCCTCCGGGCCATCTCCCGGTGATTCCTGTTTGCGTAATTGTAATTGGTCCAGGTGGCGATATGTCTCTGTGCCTTGTACCTAGATCGCGTGGCAGCCAGACCCTGCCTCCTGGCAACCAGACCCCGCCTCCTGGCAACCAGACCCCGCCTCCTGGCAACCAGACCCCGCCTCCTGGCAACCAGACCCCACCGCCTGGCAACCAGACCCCACCGCCTGGCAACCAGACCCCGCCGCCTGGCAACCAGACCCCGCCGCCTGGCAACCAGACCCCGCCGCCTGGCAACCAGACCCCGCCGCCTGGCAACCAGACCCCGCCGCCTGGCAACCAGGCCCCGCCTCCTGGCAATCAGACCCCGCCTCCTGGCAACCAGACCCTGCCGCCTGGCAGCCAGACCCTGCCGCCTGGCAGCCAGACCCCGCCGCCTGGCAACCAGACCCCGCCTCCTGGCAACCAGACCCCGCCTCCTGGCAACCAGACCCCGCCGCCTGGCAACCAGGCCCCGCCTCCTGGCAACCAGACCCCGCCTCCTGGCAACCAGACCCCGCCGCCTGGCAACCAGACCCCGCCATCTGGCAGCCAGACCCCGCCTCCTGGCAACCAGACACCGCCTCCTGGCAACCAGACCCCACCGCCTGGCAACCAGACCCCGCCGCCTGGCAACCAGGCCCCGCCGCCTGGCAGCCAGGCCCTGCCTCCTGGCAACCAGAACCCGCCTCCTGGCAACCAGACCCGCCTGGCAACCAGACCCCGCCTCCTGGCAACCAGACCCCGCCGCCTGGCAGCCAGACCCCGCCGCCTGGCAACCAGACCCCGCCGCCTGGCAACCAGGACCCGCCTCCTGGCAACCAGACCCCGCCGCCTGGCAGACAGACCCCGCCGCCTGGCAGACAGACCCCGCCTCCTGGCAGACAGACCCCGCCTCCTGGCAGACAGACCCCGCCTCCTGGCAGACAGACCCCGCCTCCTGGCAGACAGACCCCGCCTCCTGGGTGTTGCGATGGTGATCGTGTGTGTTTGGTTAGTGGTGGGTGTGGTGAAGGCGGGACATACCTGCCAAGAGTAACTGCAACCCAATGGAGTCTCACTTCCTCGCCCGTTGCCGATCTCCAACCTGGCGACTGTCCTTCCATTGGACCCGCAAATCATGTCCTATGCTCGGCTCCAGTGAGGGGCCGCATGTCCGACGGACCCCCTCCAGTCTTCTCCCGCTCCTGACCTTACACCGGGGGGGGCGGGGGGGGGTCATGGGTGTGTGGGCGGCGATTGGTGCTATGGGCGTTTTCTGAAGGCCACGAAGAATCCAGCACGAGTTGTAGAATAGAAAGAAATAACATTTATTTGCAATAACATACATATATATATACAGCAGCAGCAGTAAATCCTTTGCTGCTCACTCCTCTCTATCTGGTTCCATACTGGGCAGCTATATTTATGCAGGGGATCTGCTAATTATTTCTCCGCTCCCCTCATTGGGGAAGCTCAATCCCAAGGATTGTGGGATTGCCATTAGTCCCCAGCCAGAGGTAAGGAGGCAGGTTATAACATCGTGGGCCGAAGGGCCTGTACTGCGCTCTATCGTTCTATGTTCTATGAGGCAGGTTATAACAGGGCACACTGCTGTCTACTCACACTTCCTCCCCTCCCTTTTTACCTGGGCTGCACGCCGGTCCTCGTGGTGTTCCCACTGCACTGACCATTGCTGCCACCTGCGCCCAGTCCTGGCGAATGGCAGCGGCTGGCAGCCTCCTTCCCACCCGGAGTACAGGATCGCCGGTCCTGCCTCCAACGCATCTAAGTAGCATCTCGAGTTCAGCATCCGCGAACCTTAGTGCCGCACGTCTTGTTGGCTGGGATGGTGTGTGTTGGGAGTAAAGTGTGAATGTGTGGCTGCAGTTTGTCAGCCTTATGAGTGTCAATCACCAACCCCGTGAATCATGCACCATTTCTCATTGGAATCGATTGTGTTCCACTTGGCGCCAGTGCTAGCCCCTCCACAGTCACAGAATCGATCCGGGTGTGGCACCAGCTTTGCTGTCGTAGACATCCAAGAATCCTGCCTCGGAACCAACACTTAGGGCTGGAGTCTCTGATTTTGCTGCTACCTCCCGAGGAAGTGTCTAGTTTTACGATGGAAACTCGGCGCCGCTCCGCCCTGTGAGGGGCTAGCAGCAGCCACGTAAACCCCCGGTGTTCCCAACAGACACGGCAGCAGAATTGCCGGGTCCTGCAGCAGTCGCGCTTTACTACATGGTACCCGCCGCTTGCGGACCTGGCCTGTCAGATAGTTGCCCCCTGAACCCCCGATCACCACCTCCGGACCACCCCCCACCAATCCCCCCAGATGCCGTTGAAGCTCCCCCCCCTCCCCCCCCCCCCCAGAGCAAAATGGCTCCTCCCGACACAGTCCGCAGCCGCCACGCGAGTTTGATGAAGGCTAAGGACACATGTGATCAACGCCGTCGGGAACTCGACCTAGCAGATGCGGAACATCTGGGGAGGGCCTTCAGGTGCCCTCCTGAGGCAATCACAACAGCCTGCGGCATAGTCCCCGATGATGCCACTTTGGAGGAACGGAGCATCCTTAAATAGGTTTCGCCTCCCCCCATTTCGGTGTCAAAAGGGATTCTCCTAGTTACCATTGCTGCCTCACGGCCCCGGGGACGCAGGACCGATCCCGGCTCTGGGTCACTGTCCCTGTGAAGGTTGCACATTCCGTGTTCGCGTGGGTTTCACCCCTGCAACCCAAAATATGTGCAGGCTAGGTGGATTGGCCACGCTAAATTGCTCCTCAATTGGAAAAAATTGGAAAAACAATAAAGGATTTCACAGCACAGCATTTGGAAAGCAGCTGTGTCATCAGAAAAAGTCAGCGTAGATTTGCGACAGGAAAACCATGATTGACAAAACTACTGGAATTATTTGAAGATGTAACTTATTGAGTTGATCAGGAAGCACTGGGGGTTCTGGATTTATTCAAACTTCCAGAAGGCTTTTGAAAAGGTCTCCCACAGCAGGCTACTCTGTAAAGTTGAAGTGAAGTTTCTTGTGATGGATTTTTCAGATTGGCAGTGAATATTGGAGTACCGCAGGGATTGTGCTATGACTCCATTGTTAATGTTATACATTAATTATTTGGGCGAGAGAACTAAATGTATTATCTCCAGATTTTCAGATGATACTAGGTTGGGTGGGAGGGTGAGCTGTGAGGAGGATGCAGAGATGCTTCGGGGGTTTTGGACAGGCTGAGTGAGTGAGTGAGCAGATGCATCGCAGATGCATTATAATGTGGATAAATGTGAGGTTACTCGCTAGGAAGGCAGATTATTATTTGAATGGGTGTAAATTGAGAGCGATGGATATTCAGCGAAAACTTGTTGCCCTCGTGCATCAGTCGCTGAAAGTTGGCGCGCAGGTACAGCCGGCAGGAAAGAAGGTAAATGGTCTGTTGGCCTTCATATCGAGAGGATTTGAGTATAGGAAGAGGATGCATTGGTGCAACTGGTTGGCACATTGGTGAGGCTACACCTGGTGTATTCTGTGCCGTGTGTATGTCTTTATCTGAGTAAGGATGTTCTTGCTGTGGAGTGTGTGCAGCGAAGGTTTCACAAATTGATTCCTGGGTTGGCGGGCCTAAAATATGAGGAGTGACTAATTCGGTTAGGATTTTATTCATTGGAGTTTAGAAGAGTGAGAGGGGATCTCATAGAAACGTATAACATTCTAACAGGACTAGACAGGTTAGATTGAGAAAACATGTTTCGATGGTGGGGGATTCCAGAACTAGGGGTTATAGTTTGAGGATAAACATTGAACATTTTAGGACTCAGATTAGGAGTAATTTCTTCGTCCAGAAACTAGTTGTACTCGGAGGCAAATACCCCACGAGAGGCCAGGCTGACAGGGTACAATGCACTTTATTCCACAGTAGTCACAATAATCACTCCACTCCATTCCCCGCAGGGTCTCCTCACTGAACAGCTTCTCGGGCGGGGTTTATGTCCTGTGAGTAGTTCCTACAATTGGAAGGAAGTTCCTTCTCCGAGTCACCTGAGTAATTCATATCCTGAGGTACAGGAAGGATGCAGATGCTATTCAAACGCTGTCCCTGAGGGGGGTTGTAACACCCCTTTCCTCTACCCCAAGAAATGTCCATGTCTCCTGGCGGAGGGTCCCGTGGCCGCGTGGCGTGTGGGCGGAGTTCGAGGGGCGGTACAGCCCACCCGGAACGTGTTTAGCGCACCGGGGCACGCCGCTTCCGTGACAAATGTCGTAGTTGGCATGGCTCCGCGGTAAGGCTGCTGGTACAATCGGTGCCGATGCATCATCGCCGGGTGGCCCATTGTCCACATCGGAATCCGTGTTGCTGTCTACGCCATCGCTGGCCGGCTCCACTGGCAACACAGGTCTCCTGGCGACTTGGTGTTCAATGGGAGGCAGAACGGGCAGGTGGTGGTTCCCCTCGTGCCTCGGGTCTTCTCCTCGCCCGTACTGGGGATGGAGTCCGTGCCCTGTGTGAGGCCTCCGGGCCATCTCCCGGTGATTCCTGTTTGCGTAATTGTAATTGGTCCAGGTGGCGATATGTCTCTGCGCCTTGTACCTAGATCGCGTGGCAGCCAGACCCTGCCTCCTGGCAACCAGACCCCGCCTCCTGGCAACCAGACCCCGCCTCCTGGCAACCAGACCCCGCCGGCTGGCAACCAGACCCCGCCTCCTGGCAACCAGACCCCACCGCCTGACAACCAGACCCCGCCGCCTGGCAACCAGACCCCGCCGCCTGGCAACCAGACTCCGCCGCCTGGCAACCAGACCCCGCCGCCTGGCAACCAGGCCCCGCCTCCTGGCAACCAGACCCCGCCTCCTGGCAACCAGACCCCGCCGCCTGGCAGACAGACCCCGCCTCCTGGCAGACCCCGCCTCCTGGCAGACAGACCCCGCCTCCTGGCAGACAGACCCCGCCTCCTGGCAGGGATACATGTGGCTCCGGTGCCGACGTTCCTCACATAAACCGCGTGAACTGTGGTCAAGGTTCGCACTGGTGAGTGGCGGGGAGAGGCCGTTTCCGATTGGTCCTGCCGCTGACCGACCCGTTCCCCGATGTCCGGGAGCACGAGGCTGAGATGCATCCAGAGCAGCTCTGCCGGGGCAATGCCGGTTGTGGCGTGGGGCATCGTATGAAAGCTGAAAACACACCGTGCCAACCACGTTTCCCATCACCCCGACCTTCCCATTCCCATGGCTCTCTTGAGCGTTTGCCCCGCCGGTTGGGCAGGTGGATGCGGGACTGCGAGCGGGCCTCCCGCACCTGCCTGCGGGACTGCGAGCGGGCCTCCCGCACCTGCCTGCGGGACTGCGAGCGGGCCTCCCGCACCTGCCTGCGGGACTGCGAGCGGGCCTCCCGCACCTGCCTGCGGGACTGCGAGCGGGCCTCCCGCACCTGCCTGACGCCAGTCAGCTCCGTGAACAAACGGAACTCCTGCTTGGTGAACACAGCCCGATTGTCGGACACCAGGACCTCGGCAATTCCGTGCGTTTTAAAAATAGCCTCAGTCTGTCCGTAGTTGCCTGTATGGTCGCCGTGGTGACAAGGTCAACTTCAAGCCACTTTGAGTGGGCGTCCACTAATGACAACAATAATAAGGAACGTGGCCCCCAGAATCGCGCCAGTAAAGTCGATGTGTCCATGTGATATACAAGCTGTCTCCCGGGAAAATGAATGGATTCAGTCCCACAGAAAGGAGTTGAGGCCAAAAAGTTGTGGAAGTTCAAGATTGACTTACATATAACTGTTGAGGCTGAAGGAATGAAGGGATATGCGGAGAGATCAGGGTATTGAACTTGATGATCTGCCGTGATCATAATGAGTGACCGAGCTCGCCCCAAGAGCACACTGGCCTCCTCCTGCTTCTCCTTTCTGTCTATGTTTCTATGTATTCTGCCCAGCGAGCTATTGTTAAAGAGGGAATGGCACAGAGTGGGGACGGAGAGGTTGAAAATGCAGGATAACAATGGGTAGTGGGGAAAGTGTGGAGTGGGGAATGCCATATATAATTGCCAAGTGCACTCAGGATTTCACAGTGTTAAGATCCATTTTCCCCACAGATTCTAAGGCATCCGTTGCGTTCATGTATCAAGAATTGTACAACATTGAGTTTTGAGTTCATAGTACATAGAACATAGAACGATACAGCGCAGTACAGGCCCTTCGGCCCACGATGTTGCACCGAAACAAAAGCCATCTAACCTACACTATGCCATTATCATCCATATGTTTATCCAATAAACTTTTAAATGCCCTCAATGTTGGCGAGTTCACTACTGTAGCAGGTAGGGCATTCCACGGCCTCACTACAGTTCAGAACTGCTCGGTACCATCCACGTCATACAAATCTCCATGTCCGATATTAGATCATCTCCCAATTTCCTTTTGAAGGTCCACCGTATCAAAAATGCAAACGTTCAAAATCCTGTCATTGGAATTTGCTGAACAACGCGACTGGTGCGTCACTTCACTGCATCGTGTACATGACACAACATTCTGCCGCTGTGCCCCTCATCCAGCCTGTTTTATGTGGCCGAGGACGAGTGAAGTATTTGAAAGCAGAAACCTCTGTGTTGCTTGGATCTTTCCACATGGACTATTGCATTTTCTGATGTAGAAATATCGCTGATCACTGATCAAGAGTCAGCATCTTGGCTTCTTCCTTTAGGTTATAATGAGTGACGTCATTGAAAAAATTGAAGTATTTGTGCCCAATCAGCCTGATCAATCGCTCTAAAGATGCCACAAGTAAATCGGTAAGACATAGGAGCAGAATTAGGGCATTCGGCCCATCGCCTATGCTCCGCCATACAATCATTCCCATTGTTCTGCCTGCTCCCCATAACTCATGATGCCTTTATTGATCAACACCTATCTATCTGTCCAAACAAAACTCAGTGATTTGGACTCCACAGCGGCAAAAAAGCACCACAGAATCACCACCCTCTGAACAAAGAACAAAGAAAGGTACAGCACAAGAACAGGCCCTTTGGCCATCCAAGCCCGTGCCGACCATGCTGCCTGACTAAACTACAATCTTCTACACTTCCTGGGTCCGTATCCCTCTATTCCCATCCTATTCATGTATTTGTCAAGATGCCCCTTAAATGTCACTATCGTCCTTGCTTCCACCACCTCCTCCGGTAGCGAGTTCCAGGCACCCACTACCCTCTGCGTAAAAAACTTGCCTCGTACATCTACTCTAAACCTTGCCCCTCTCACCTTAAACCTATACCCCCTAGTAATTGACCCCTCTACCCTGGGGAAAAGCCTCTGACTATCCACTCTGTCTATGCCCCTCATAATTTTGTAGACCTCTATCAGGTCTCCCCTCAACCTCCTTCGTTCCAGTGAGAACAAACCGAGTTTATTCAACCTCTCCTCATAGGTCATGCCCTCCATACCAGGCAACATTCTGGTAAATCTCTTCTGCACCCTCTCTAAAGCCTCCCCATCCTTCTGGTAGTGTGGCGACCAGAATTGAACACTATACTCCAAGTGTGGCCTAACTAAGGTTCTATACAGCTGCAACATGACTTGCCAATTCTTATACTCAATGCCCCAGCCAATGAAGGCAAGCATGCCGTATGCCGTCTTGACTACCTCCTCCACCTGTGTTGCCCCTTTCAATGACCTGTGGACCTGTACTCCTAGATCTCTTTGACTTTCAGTACTCTTGAGGGTTCTACCATTCACTGCATATTCACTACCTGCATTAGACCTTCCAAAATGCATTAGCTCACATTTGTCCGGATTAAACTCCATCTGCCATCTCTCCGCCCAAGTCTCCAAACAATCTAAATCCTGCTGTATCCTCTGACAGTCCTCATCGCTATCCGCAATTCCACCAACCTTTGTGTCGTCTGCAAACTTACTAATCAGACCAGTTACATTTTCCTCCAAATCATTTATATATACTACAAAGAGAAAAGGTCCCAGCACTGATCCCTGTGGAACACCACTGGTCACAGCCCTCCAATTAGAAAAGCATCCTTCCATTGCTACTCTCTGCCTTCTATGACCTAGCCAGTTCTGTATCCACCTTGCCAGCCCCCCCCGATCCCGTGTGACTTCACCTTTTGTACTAGTCTACCATGAGGGACCTTGTCAAAGGCCTTACTGAAGTCCATATAGACAACATCTGGCTGAAGAATTTCCTCCTCATCTCTGTTTCAAAGGACCGTCCCTTTAGTCTGAGATTGTGACCTCTGGTTCTAGTTTTTCCTACAAGTAGAAACATTCAGTCCACGTCCACTCTACCCCGGCCTCGCACTATTTTATAAGTTTCAATGAGATCCACTCTCATCCTTCGAAACTCCGAGTACATACCCAGAGTCTTCAACCATACTTCATACAACAAGCTTCATACAACATTCCAGGGATCATTCTAATGAACCTCCATGGAACCTTTCCAAGGCCAGCACATCCTTCCTTAGAAACAGTTTCCAAAACTGCTCCTAATACTCCAAATGACGTCTGACCAGAGCCTTATTCAGCTTCAGAAGTACATCCCTGGTCTTGAATTCTGGGCCTCTCTACATGAATGCGAACATTGCATTTGCCTTCCGAACTGCCGACTGAACCCGCACGTTAACCTTAAGAGAATCTTGAAGTAGGGCTGGTAAATCCCTCTGTGCTTCTGATTTCCTAAGCCTTTTCCCATTTATAAAATAATCTATGCCTCCATTCCTCCTACCATAGTGCCGCTACCTCACACTTTTCCATATTGTATTCCATCTGCAAACTTCTTGGCCCTCTCTCCTCGCCTGGCCAAGTCCTCCAGCAGCCCCCATGCTGCCTCAATACTACCTGCCCCTCTGCATATATTTGTGAGATGAATAGCCTCAGAACCCACATCCATTTACCTTTGCAATATATCACCACAAATGTCGGAGACTTTCTTTCCGACGCGCAAATCTGCAGATTTGCCCTGGACTATTGATGTCACGTGGTACTACCTTTATTTGATGTGAAGGAAAACCATTGCCATTTAGCTCCGTTGTTATTTTTTGGAGAAAACAAATAATGAGGTTTGGAGTCGGATTGCCTTTGTGAAACGCAAACTGAGTTCTGCCCAGCAAGTTATTCCCGAGGGTTTTGCTTGAACACATTGTGGAAAGCATATCGGGCCACGACGCTCACCAGTGAAATGTGTCGGCTATTGCGGTGATTACTCAGTCTGGCTTTGACCTGCAGATTGTGTACAGAACATAATGAATTCTAAATAAACTAATAATGCCGGACTCGCTGAGCTTTTCAGTCAGAAGATAGATTCCAAGTACGCCATTGAAATTAAAGAGGGTATATTCACCCCGTGTCCTGGCACAGTGTTCATTTTTAACTCAGGAATGCAAAAATAAATTAGATTAGGTGTTTTTCCTGCTTTGTTGTTTGTGTGATCCTCATTTGCGCAGACAACATGACGCCGTCTACATTACAAGAGAGAGGACATGTCATAAAATGCGTATTCTCCTGTTCCGCGGTTCTGGACCTCCTGGTTTGATTCTGGTCTCTTTATGAATGCAAGTCCGTCTCACTTTCTATTTTGATGTATTTATTTGACTGTCTTCGTCTTGTCTCGACTCCTTCCTTTATTTCATCTCATGGTTTCCCTCTCAAAGCTCTCAGCCAATGTGTTGCACAGCCCATGCCCTGCGGTCTACCCTCTTCCAAAGGCTGCATTGGTTTTGTAGCGAGCTGAATAACCAGAAAAACTACTTTCGATGTAATGACTCTCATGACGATCCAATAATGTTGCAGTTTCTCGACGATCGAACACTCGAGAAGCTCTCTACTGAGAGAGCGTTGTCCGATCTGAGTTCCTGCAGAAAAACGAATGGCCACAAAGTTGGTCGTTCAGCGCTGAGACGATGCTGCCCTGCCTGCTGTCAGTGCTGCCTTTTTGCTGAACTGGCGCAATGTGAGACCACAGGTTAGTCCGAGGAATGCATGTTCAGCAGTGTGACTGCGCGGGAAAGGCTGGACATCAGGATGAAGGGAGCGCAGCATCTTTTTGGCCCAGTAGATATGTAGTGCTGAATTGACAGAGCGTCTGAACTGAAGGATTGTATTGTCAGTACTGAGGGAACTGTGCATTTTTGTATGGTCAGACCTGAGATGAGGTTGCACTGTTGGAAGTGCTATCTTTGCAATGCAATTAAACGTAGACTTGCCTAACTGGTAAGTTAGTTTGATGTGGAGATGCCGGCGTTGGACTGGGGTGAGCACAGTAAGAAGTTTTACAACACCAGGTTAAAGTCCAACAGGTTTGTTTCGATGTCGCTAGCTTTTGGAGCGCTGCTCCTCCCTCAGGTGAATGAAGAGGTCTGTTCCAGAAACATATATATAGACAGATTCAAAGATGCCAGACAATGCTTGGAATGCGAGCATTAGCAGGTGATTAAATCTTCACAGATCCAGAGATGGGGCAACCCCAGGTTAAAGAGGTGTGAATTGTGTCAAGCCAGGACAATTGGTAGGATTTCGCAGGCCAGATGGTGGGGGATGAATGTAATGCGACATGAATCCCAGGTCCCGGTTGAGGCCGCACTCATGTGTGCGGAACTTGGCTATAGGTTTCTGCTCGGCGATTCTGCGCTGTCGCGCGTCCTGAAGGCCGCCTTGGAGAACGCTTACCCGGAGATCAGAGGCTGAATGCCCTTGACTGCTGAAGTGTTCCCCGACTGGAAGGGAACATTCCTGCCTGGTGATTGTTGCGCGATGTCCGTTCATTCGTTGTCGCAGCATCTGCATGGTCTCGCCAATGTACCACGCTTCGGGACATCCTTTCCTGCAGCGTATGAGGTAGACAACGTTGGCCGAGTCGCACGAGTATGTACCGCGTTCCTGGTGGGTGGTGTTCTCACGTGTAATAGTGGTATCCATGTCGATGATCTGGCACGTCTTGCAGAGATTGCAATGGCAGGGTTGTGTGGTGTCATGGCCACTGTTCTGAAGACTGGGTAGTTTGCTGCAAACAATGGTTCGTTTGAGGTTGCGCGGTTGTTTGAAGGCAAGTAGTGGGGGTTTGGGGATGACCTTGGCAAGATGTTCATCTTCATCAATGACGTGTTGAAGGCTGTGAAGAAGATGACGTAGTTTCTCCGCTCCGGGGAAGTACTGGACGCCGAAGGGTATTCTGTCGGTTGTGTTCCATGTTTGTCTTCTGAGGAGGTCGGTGCGATTGTTTGCTGTGGCGCGTTGGAACTGTGGATCGATGAGTCGAGCGCCATACCCCGTTCGTACAAGGGCATCTTTCAACGTCTGTAGATGTCTGTTAAGCTCCTCCTCGTCTGAGCAGATCCTGTGTATACGGAGAGCTTGTCCATAGGGGATGGCTTCTTTAATGTGTTTAGGGTGGATGCTGGAGAAGTGGAGCATCGTGAGGTTATCCGTGGGTTTGTGGTAAAGCCAAGTGCTGAGGTGACCGTCTTTGATGGAGACGAGTGTGTCCAAGAATGCAACTGATTTTGGAGAGTAGTCCATGGTGAGTCTGATGGTTGGATGGAACTTATTGATGTAATCGTGTAGTCGTTTCAGTGATTCTTCGCCGTGGGTCTTGCAATCTCTGCAAGACATGCCAGATCATCGACATGAATACCATCATTACACGTGAGAACACCACCCACCAGGTACGCGGTACATACTCGTGCGACTCGGCCAACGTTGTCTACCTCATACACTGCAGGAAAGGATGTCCCGAAGCGTGGCACATTGGCGAGACCATGCAGACGCTGCAACAACGAATGAACGGACATCGTGCGACAATCACCAGGCAGGAATGTTCCCTTCCAGTCGGGGAACACTTCAGCAGTCAAGGGCATTCAGCCTCTGATCTCCGGGTAAGCGTTCTCCAAGGCGGCCTCCAGGACGCGCGACAACGCAGAATCGCCGAGCAGAAGCTTATAGCCAAGTTCCGCACACATGAGTGCGGCCTCAACCGGGACCTGGGATTCATGTCGCATTACATTCATCCCCCACCATCTGGCCTGCGAAATCCTACCAACTGTCCTGGCTTGACACAATTCACACCTCTTTAACCTGGGGTTGCCCCATCTCTGGATCTGTAAAGATTTAATCACCTGCTAATGCTCGCATTCCAAGCATTGTCTGGCATCTTTGAATCTGTCTATATATATGTTTATGGAACATACCTCTTCATTCACCTGAGGAAGGAGCAGCGCTCCGAAAGCTAGTGACATCGAAACAAACCTGTTGGACTTTAACCTGGTGTTGTAAAACTTCTGACTGTGGTAAGTTAGTAGTACGATTCCTCTTCGTCTACTGGAAGATGAACACATGATCACTTTTTGAGAAAAAAAACAATTCGAATACTCAATTATTTGTTTCCCATTAAGGGGCAATTTAGCGTGGCCAATCCACCTATCCTGCACATCTTTTGGGTTTGAGATACGAGGAGAATGTAAAAACTCCAGATGGGCAGCGACCTGGGGCCGCGATCGAAACTGGGTCCTTGGCACGGTGAAGCAGCAATACAAAGCACCGCGCCACCCTGCTGCAATTATGATGCACAGCTGATCACGGGTGCAGTTTCTATCTTCCAGTCACATTTCGGGAAAGCAGACATTCTGCATTATAATAATATTGTGGACCTGGGTGTAGTTGCACTCGGTGTTGGGTCTCTATTGTATAATAATTACGGCACTTTATAAAATTATGGTGAAAAATACTGTACCAACGGAATTTATTGTTTATTTCAGCCAACGGAAGAGGAAGTCTGCAAGCTTTTAAATACAGTTTTCAAGTAGGCAGCAAGAATGGGACTTGTTTCCAACAAGTTCAAGTTGTATTTGTCCTTTGCCACGGGGCTATTTGAATGTGTGGGCTTCGCCGGTGTGGTGTTCGGATGGGCCTCACTCGTCCTCGTGTTGAAGAAGGAAGATTATTTCCTCGATATCTGTGTGCCCTTGCACAACTCCAGTGATTTCGGGGAGAGGAATGGAACAGGTTAGTGTTTATTTATGTGGAGATAGTGTAGGGTGTCATGTGAGAGTACCTTTAAGAAATGGATGTTGAAGCAATGTACCTTTAAGAAATGGAGCTCATCATATTACTGAAGTGATGTCAGAGGGTGGGGGGAGCTGAGCTCACTTCTGCTTTTTGGTTTCAGTTTGAGAAGGCAGCTGGGAGTGTCTGTGTGTTTTGCTGAGAGCTGCAGGAAGAAACACAGAGCTGGTCTGTTGATTTCTGCAATCCAAAGACTATAAATATATTGAATGTAACCTCATGTCTATTTTTGAAGGTTTGAAGTCTTTTGGGTGTTTAAAGGAGCAGTTTGAAGGATTATTTAGTGCTGTAGTCTTTTGGGGTTATCTTTGAAGTAATGGGTGTTCAGATATTCAATGTTTGTTTTTAAAAGGGTAACTTGAGTTCATAGAATAAACATTGTTTTGTTTTAAAAACCATTTGTCCATAATTGCTGTATCACACCTGGAGAGTATGCCATGTGCTTCCCACACCACAATCTATTAAAAGTTGTGAGTCGGATGAACTCCATGAAACACTTTGGGGTTCTGTAAACCTGGACCCATAACAATTGGGGGCTCGATGGGATAAAAGTCCATCGATTGGATTGGCTTAACAAACTTAAAGACAGTGAGGGGTGATCATATTGTGGTTGCTTTTCAGGTGTGGTATTTTAGTTTAAGTGGGGAGTATGTTGTGGACAATGGCTCTTTCAGAGGCTAAGAAGTTTTTGGTGGTGGACACGGTAACACACAATACCTTACAGACAGAGTCTAAAAGCAGACTGTTAGATTTGGCAAACGCATTGCAGTTAACATTGCCTGGCAAAATGCGAAAAGGTGAGGTACTTACCACGGGAGCTGAGCATTTACATTTGCCTGGGATACATTCTGACTCATTAGAAATGGCAAAGCTCCAGTTGCAGATTGAGCAATTTGAACATGAAAAAGAATTAAAGCAGCTTGAATATGCAATGAGAGAAAAAGAAAATGAGAGAGAAGAAAAAAACAAAGATAGAGATAGAGAGGAAAGGGAAAAAGAGAGAGAGTTTGAACTTCATAAAATGGTTCTGAAACATGAAAATCAGTTAAAATTGGCAATCGCAAAGGGAAGCATACAGTTGGATGAGATTGGTGAGGATAGTGAGACAGAGCTTCATAGTCGAAGACCTGGTGGGGATCTATTTAAATATGTCCAAGCATTGCCAAGGTTTGACGAGAAGGAGGTAGAAGCCTTTTTCATTTCATTTGAGAAGGTAGCTAAACAAATGTAATGGCCACAGGACATGTGGGTATTACAGATTCAAACAAAGCTGATAGGCAGGGCTAGTGAAGTGTTTGCCTCACTACCGGAGGAGGTATCTGGAACGTATGAGGAGGTGAAAAAATCCATCTTAGGTGCATATGAGCTAGCGCCTGAAACTTACAGACAAAGGTTTAGAAATTTAAGGAAAGAATTAGGTCAAACATACATGGGATTTGAAAGGCTCAAATTTTGATAGGTGGATAAGGGCTTTGAAAATAGACCAAACGTATGAAGCTCTCAGAGAAATTATACTTTTGGAGGAATTTAAAAATTCAATTCCTGATGTAGTGAGAACTCATGTGGAAGAGCAGAGGGTTAAAACTGCAAGATTAGCAGCAGAAATGGCAGATGATTATGAATTAGTTCATAAATGTAGGCTTGGTTTCCGACATCAGTTTCAGCCGGTGAGAGATAGAAACTGGGGACATGAGAAATACTCAAGTGGTAAATGTAAAGGTGATCTGATGGGAGATAATAAAGAGAGTGTACCTCAGATTAAAAAAGAAATCCAGGAGGGTGGAATAGATATAAAATTTTCAAATGTTTTCACTGTAATAAACTAGGCCATGTAAAGTCACAGTGCTGGTGGTTGAAGGCTGGGAAGGCTGATGTGGTAAAACAGAATAAGACAGTGGAGTTTGTTAGAGTGGGAAAGGAAAGCCCAAGGGAAGCGAAGGAGGTGCAAACGATTGTACAGCCTGTTCAAGAAGTAATTGATAAGAAGGTGCCAGATGTATTTAAAGAAATTACTTGTGTGGGTAAAATTTACTCATGTGTATCAGGAGGAGCAGGTAAAGAGGTCACAAGTTAAAGAGATACGGGAGCTAGTCAATCTTTAATGGTAAGTGATGAGGAATTATGTAGTTTGGAAAGAATGTTGCCAGAAAAGGTGGTAATATGTGGAATTCAGGGTGAGAGGAGTAGTGTTCCTTTATATAAGGTAAGGTTGGAAAGTCAAGTGAAGAGTGGTGAAGTGGTAGTAGGAGTAATAGAGAAACAATCTTGTCCAGGAATACAGTTTATCTTGGGAAATTATATAGCTGGATCGCAGGTGGGAGTGATGCCTACTGTGGTTGATAAGCCAGTGGAAAATCAGACAATTGAAATATTGAAGGACGAATATCCTCGGACTTTTCCGGATTATGTAGTAACAAGGTCGCAAAGTCACAGGTTAAGACAAGAGGAGAAATCAAAGAGTGAAGATGAAGTTGAAGTGCAATTATCAGAAACGATTTTTGATCAGATGTTTGAAAAAGAACAAGAACAAGTGGAGGATGAGGTGCATATTTTTAGTTCAGGAAAATTGGCGGAGTTACAACAGAAAGATGTAGAAATAAAACGGATATATCAGAAAGCATATACAGAAGAGGAATCTGAGAGTATACCAGAGTATTATTACCGTAAAAGTGATGTCTTGATAAGAAAATGGAGACCTGTACATATGCAGGCGGATGAAAAATGGGCAGAAGTTCATCAAGTAGTATTGCCATTAGGGTACAGAAAGGAGGTGTTGCGAGTTGCACATGAGGTACCAGCGGGAGGTCATTTGGGGATAAGGAAAACTCAAGCTAATTCCAGAAACATTTTTATTGGCCTGGACTACATAAAGATGTAGTTAAATTTGTCAATCATGTCACACATGTCAAGTGATAGGGAAACCTCAAGCAGTGATAAAGCCAGCGACCTTCACACCCATTCCAGCATTTGAGGAACCTTTTAGAAGGGTCCTAATCGATTGTGTAGGACCGCTTCCTAAAACAAAAAGTGGGAATCAATATCTTTGGACTATAATGGATGTGTCTACTAGGTTTCCAGAGGCCATTCCAGTACGTAATATTACAGCTAAAAGATTGTGGAGGAGTTACTTCAATTCTTTACGAGATATGGACTACCGACAGAAATTCAATCAGATCAAGGATCAAATTTTACCTCAAAGGTATTCAAAGAAGTTAGGGATAGTTCAGGAATAAAACAATTTAAATCAACTGCGTACCATCCAGAATCGCAGGGAGCGTTAGAAAGGTGGCATCAGACATTAAAGACAATGTTGAGGGCTTATGGTCAAAATTACCCAGAGGAGTGGGAGAAAGGAATTCCATTCGTACTGTTTGCAATTAGGGATGCACCTATTGAGTCAACCAAATTTAGTCCTTTTGAACTAATTTGTGGTCATGAGGTAAGAGGACCACTTAAATTGATTAAAGAAAAATTGATGGGTGAGAAATCGAAAATTACACTATTGGATTACGTGTCAAATCTTTGGGAATCATTAAATAGAGCAGGTGAATTGGCTAGACAACATTTGAAAGTTGCACAAAATGTGGTGAAACGGGCAGGGACAAGAAATCCAAAGTTCGTAGTTTTACCAGTGGAGATAAAGTTTTAGTATTGTTACCAGTGTTGGTGAACTTTTAAAAGCTAGGTTTTGTGGACCTTATCAGATTGGAAGGAAATTAAGTGAGGTGAATTATGTGGTAAAAGCACCAGATAGGAGGGAGACTCACCGAGTGTGTCATGTGAAGATGCTTAAAAGGTACTTTGAAAGGGAAGGAGAGAAAAAGGAGGTTTTAATGATTCTGACTCCAAGTGACGAACCAAATCCAGATGACTGTGAATTTGGCATACCTCAAATTAAATTGGAAAATGAGGATGTTCTTAAAAATTGGGATAAATTGTTGAGTTATCTTCCAGAGGAAAAACGAACTGACCTGAAAGAGTTATTGATATCACATGGGCAAGTTTGTAGAGATAAATTGGGAAGTACTAAATTGGCTATACTTGATGTAGATGTGGAAATTGCTGTTCCTATCAAACAACAACCATATAGACTTAATCCTTGAAAATTGGCACAGGTTAACAAAGAGATTGAGAGTATGCTTAAAAATGGCATCATTGAAGTGGATTGCCGCCAATGGAGCTCACCCATAGTGATGGTACCTAAACCAGACGGTACCCAATGGTTGTGTGTGGACGATAGAAAGGTTACAAGACCTTGTTACAAGAACGGACTCTTATCCTATCCCACATTTGGAGGATTGCATTGAGAAAGTGGGCAATCCGCTTTTATTTCCAAATTGGATTTACTTAAAGGTTACTGGCAGGTACCTTTATCCGAAAGGGCGAAGGAGATTTCAGCTTTTGTGACTCCAGGTGGTATATACCAATTCAAAGTTATGCAGTTTGGCATGTAAAACGGCCCAGCCACATTTCAACGGTTAGCTAATACAGTCGTTTCAGGATTACCCAATTGTGCGGTATACATCGAGGATCTGGTAATTTTCAGCCAGACATGGAAAGAACATTTAAAACATCTGATGGAGTTATTCGATCGACTTCAGGAGGCAGGTTTGATGTTAAACCTAGCCAAAAGTGAATTTGGAGAAGCCCGAATCACTTTCCTTGAGGAGTTTCCGATACCCTCACGACGAAGGGAAATAATGAGATTTCTTGGCATGAGTGGATTTGATCAAACATTTGTGCAAGAGTTTTGTAGCATGATTGCTCCACTGATGGACTTGCCCAAGAAATGTAACAAATTTAATTGGCAGCGGAATTTCAACATGCATTTGACTGCCTGAAAGCTGTGGTAACTGATGCACCAGTATTGGAGAAATGCAAGGGTCTCTGTGGTCAGATTGAACTGAAGTATCTAACTTTAAAGAGAAATGCCGAGGCATAGAGGAATGGATGGATCGTGTAGAGACTTTCTTGTTCAAAGAGACTGTCAATCGAGAAGGACTGCGGTTGGAGGAAGAAGAACAAAAAAAAATGGACTGTATTATTATACCTGTTTGCGTGTGTTGTTTCTTTTGAACCGGTAAAGTGTTTTTACTGTGTGCATTTCTTAATTGATGGGGCAAAGGTGAAAAATGAAACCATCTTGAAGTTGATGGTTTATTTTTTTTTTCTTGGGGGGGAGGTGTCATGTGAGAGTACCTTTGAGAAATGGATGTTTAAGCAATGGACCTTTAAGAAATGGAGCTGATCTTACTACTGAAGTGATGTCAGAGGGTGGGGGGAGCTGAGCTCTCTTCTGCTTTTTTGAGTTTCAGTTTGAGAAGGCAGCTGGGAGTGTCTGTGTGTTTTGCTGTGAGCTGCAGGAAGAAACACAGAGCTGGTCTGTTGATTTCTGCAAACCAAAGACTATAAATATATTGAATGTAACCTAATGTCTATTTTTGAAGGTTTGAAGTTTTTTGGATGTTTAAAGGAACAGTTTGAAGGGTTATTTAGTGTTGTAGTCTTTTGGGGTTATCTTTGAAGTAATGGGTGTTAAGATATTCAATGTTTGTTTTTAAAAGGGTAACTTAAGTTCATAGAATAAACATTGTTTTGTTTTAAAAACCATTTGTCCATAATTGCTGTATCACACCTGGAGAGTACGCCGTGTGCTTCCCACACCACAATCTATTAAAAGTTGTGGGTCGGTTGAACTCCATGAAACACTTTGGGGTTCTGTAAACCCGGACCCATAACAAGGGGGAGAGGGGGATGGAAAGTCAAAGCCATTGAGAGAGGAAGAGAGGTCTGGAAGCAGTTAGGTGGAGAGCGGAAAGAGAGAATAAAGCAAGATACATAAATGCTGCATGAGTAATGGCACCAGCGATTGGGAAGCGGATACAAACTAAAATGGGACAAAATCATAGAATTTACAGGCCATTGCCCCCATCGACTCTGCACCAGCCCTTGGAAAAAGCACCCAACTTAATCCCAGGCCTCCACCCTATTCCCATAACCCAGTAATCCCAGCTAACCTTCCAGAAACTAAGGGGCAATAGAATATTACCAACCCACCTAACTTGCACATCTTTAGACTGTGGGAGGAAACCAGAGCACCTGGGGGGAGAAAGTACAAACTCCACATGGACAGTTACCCGAGGCTGGAATTGAACCCGGATGTGGAGCAGCCGTCCTAACCACTCTGCCTCCGTGCCACCCAAAAGGAAGAGAGTTAATCTGATGATTGAAGGAAACAAAGAGGGAGGGATAGAGAGAGAGGGGGAGGGAGGGAGAGAGCGGGGGAGAGAGGAAGTCAATGGGTGAATACGAATAAAGGAGATACAAAGAGAGCGACTGAGAGAATTGAACAGATAAAATGAGGTGGAAGAGACAGGCGAAGGTAGCGTGGCTGAGAAATCTGCGGAGCAAAAGAGGTGGTTAGTGAGATATTTATATCGGGTCAGATATGTGAATGGTTGGTGATGGGAGTACAGGAGCAGTGAGGGATAAGGACGTTCAGAGAGTACGGCTGCGGAGCGTGATGTCGGCCTGTTGTCATTTCACCCGGCGTTGCAGACAGTCACCACCCCAGTGGCCACCTCCCCATCATAAGTAAAGTGCTGGATTGTGGAGAATCCCTTCCTCACCAATAGCCTGTTCATGGTGGCATAGTGATTACAGCTGCTGCCTCACAGCACTAGGGTCCCGCTTCAATTTCCGTCTTACATAGAACATACAGTGCAGAAGGAGGCCATTCGGCCCATCGAGTCTGCACCGACCCAGTTAAGCCCTCACTTCCCCCCTATCCCCGTAACCCAATAACCCCTCCTAACTTTTATTTGGACACTAAGGACAATTTAGCGTGGCCAATCCACCTAACCTGCACGTCTTTGGACTGTGGGAGGAAACCGGAGCACCCGGAGGAAACCCACGCACACACGGGGAGAACGTGCAGACCCGCACAGATAGTGACCCAGCGGGGAATCCGCTATCCACTTGTGGCTATCCACTTGTTCTACCGTGCTACCAGTTAACTCTTGTTTGACTGTCTTTCCGGTTTCTGTCCACTATCTAAAAGTGGATTGGCCACACTATCCTTCCCCATAGCGTCCAAAGGTTAGGTGGGGTTACGGGAATAGGGTGGTGGAGTGGGACTGTGATGGGTGTTCTTTCGCAGATTCTGTTCAGACTCGATGGCCACTGCAGCGATTTCATGAAAGAGAGTTAGTGTGAGATGGAGAATCAGTGACGAGAAGGGGAAAATGAAGATGGAGAATTGAGAGACGCAGATAGTTGAAGGTCAAGTTAAATATGGATAGGGAGAAACGCCAGTAAAGGTCCAAAAGAGAGTTTGGGATAGAGACAGAAACTGAACAATTGGAAGGCCGTGGAGAAGTGGGCGGAAAGTTTGGGATGGAGATTGAAAAAGAGACAGTGAATGGAGAGACAACAGGAAGGATTGACCCGTCTGCAAAAAGGCAAAGGAGTACGACAGAGAAACATTGTGATAGAATGAGCCAGGATGAGAAAGACAGAAGGATCTATTGAGTCATTGACGTCTACATCACGGAAAAAGCCCTTCGGCCCATTGCGTCTCTGCCAGTCAAAGACAACCACCAAAATATACCGATCCCATTTTCCAAAACTTCACAAATAGTCTTGCATATCTTGCACATTGAAACTGAACATCTAAATACATGTGAACTGTTATGTGCGCCTGTATCTCCAGCACCCTTTCAGTTAGCGAGATCCAGACTCCAAAACCCCTCTGTGTGAACAGGTTGTCCTCCACATCTCCTCACAACTTCCTGCCCCTTACCTTAAACAGCTGTTCACTAAACATTGATCAACCCCTTTCCCCATCAAGGGGAAATGTTTATCCCTGTCTACTCTCTCGATGCTCCTCATAATTTTAACCGTTTCAATCCTGTGCCCCTCAGCCTAGTCTCATCCAAGGAAAACAATCCTTGCCTGTCAAATCTCACTTTATAACTCATCCAGTGAGGAAAACCAAATGAGGGTAAGGAGTGAACAGAGCTTGGAAAAGAGATACGGATGAGACAAAATGGAGTGAAAGTATTGAATAGGAAGAAAAGCGAGCGAGGAATTGAACGAGGCTGTGGCATTGAGATAGAGAGTAATTGGAGATTAAATGAGCTAAATGTGTTAAACAAATAATCTCAGGATTGCTACCAGTGGCACGTGATAGTCAGAGTAAGAATGACAGGATAGCTAGGATGAATACGTGGCTTGAGAGATGGTGCAAGAGGGAGGGTTTCAAATTCCTGGGACATTGGGACCGGTTCTGGGGGAGGTGGGACCTGTACAAATCGGACGGTCTGCATCTGGGTGGGACCGGAACCAATGTTCTCGGGGGTGTGTTTGCTCGTGCAGTTGGGGAGGGTTTAAACTAATGTGCCAGGAGGATGGAAACCGATGTAGGAAGTCAGTGGGGACAGAAACAAAAGGCAGGAAGGGAGAGTGTGTAAAGCATGACCAGAGAAAGCAGGGCAGAGAGCAAGGAAAGTCTACATTAAACTGCATTTATTTCAATGCAAGGGGCCTGACGGGCAAAGCGGATGAACTCAGGGCATGGATGGGCACATGGGACTGGGATATTATAGCTATGACTGAAACATGGCTAAGGGAGGGGCAGGACTGGCAGCTCAATGTTCCGGGGTACAGATGCTATAGAAAGGATAGAACAGGAGGTAAGAGAGGAGGGGGAGTGGCGTTTTTGATTAGGGAGAACATTACAGCAGTACTTAGAGGGGATATATCCGAGGGTTCGCCCACTGAGTCTATATGGGTGGAACTGAAAAATAAGAAGGGAGAGATCACCTTGATAGGACTGTACTACAGGCCCCCAAATAGTCAGCGGGAAATTGAGGAGCAAATATGTAAGGAGATTACAGATAGCTGCAAGAAAAATAGGGTGGTAATAGTAGGGGACTTTAACTTTCCCAACATTGACTGGGACAGCCATAGCATTAGGGGCTTGGATGGAGGGAAATTTGTTGAGTGTATTCAGGAGGAATTTCTCATTCAGTATGTGGATGGACCGACTAGAGAGGGGGCAAAACTTGACCTCGTCTTGGGAAATAAGGAAGGGCAAGTGACAGAAGTGTTAGTGAGGGATCACTTTGGGACAAGTGACCATAACTCCATTAGTTTTAAGATAGCTATGGAGAATGATAGGTCTGGCCCAAGAGTTAAAATTCTTAATTGGGGCAAGGCCAATTTTGATGGTTTCAGACAGGAACTTTCAGAGGTAGATTGGGGGAGACTGTTGGCAGGCAAAGGGACGGCTGGTAAATGGGAGGCTTTTAAAAATGTGTTAACCAGGGTGCAGGGTAAGCACATTCCCTTTAGAGTGAAGGGCAAGGCTGGTAGAAGTAGGGAACCCTGGATGACTCGAGATATTGAGACTCTGGTCAAAAAGAAGAAGGAGGCATATGACGTACATAAACAACTGGGATCAAGTGGATCCCTTGAAGAGTATAGAGATTGTCGAAATAGAGTTAAGAGGGAAATCAGGAGGGCAAAAAGGGGACATGAAATTGCTTTGGCAAATAATGCAAAGGAGAATCCAAAGAGATTCTACAGATACATAAAGGGGAAAAGAGTAACTAGGGACAGAGTAGGGCCTCTAAAGGATCAACAAGGACATCTATGTGCAGAGCCACAAGAGTTGGGTGAGATCCTGAATGAATATTTCTCATCGATATTCACGGTGGAGAAAGGCATGGATGTTAGGAAACTAAGGGAAATAAATAGTGATGTCTTGAGAAGTGTGCATATTACAGAGGAGGAGGTGCTAGAAGTCTTAAAGCGCATCAAGGTAGATAAATCCCCGGGACCTGATGAAATGTATCCCAGGATGTTGTGGGAGGCTAGGGAGGAAATTGCGGGTCCTCTAACAGAGATATTTGAATCATCGGCAGCCACAGGTGAGGTGCCTGAAGATTGGAGAGTGGTGAATGTTGTGCCCTTGTTTAAGAAGGGCAGCAGGGAAAAGCCTGGGAACTACAGACCGGTGAGCCTAACGTCTGTAGTAGGTAAGTTGCTAGAAGGTATTCTGAGAGACAGGATCTACAAGCATTTAGAGAGACAAGGACTGATTCGGGGCAGTCAGCATGGCTTTGTGCGTGGAAAATCATGTCTCACAAATTTGATTGAGTTTTTTGAGGGGGTGACCAAGAAGGTAGATGAGGGCAGTGCAGTAGATGTTGTCTACATGGACTTTGACAAGGTACCGCATGGTAGGTTGTTGCAGAAGGTTAAAGCTCACGGGATCCAGGGTGAGGTTGCCAATTGGATTCAAAATTGGCTGGACGACAGAAGACAGAGGGTGGTTGTAGAGGGTTGTTTTTCAAACTGGAGGCCTGTGACCAGTGGTGTGCCCCAGGGATCGGTGCTGGGTCCACTGTTATTTGTGATTTATATTAATGATTTGGATGAGAATTTAGGAGGCATGGTTAGTAAGTTTGCAGATGACACCAAGATTGGTGGCACAGTGGATAGTGAAGAAGGTTATCTAGGATTGCAACGGGATCTTGATCAATTAGGCCAGTGGGTCGACGAATGGCAGATGGAGTTTAATTTAGATAAATGTGAGGTGATGCATTTTGGCAGATCGAATCAGGCCAGGACCTACTCAGTTAATGGTATGGCGTTGGGGAGAGTTATAGAACAAAAAGATCAAGGAGTACAGGTTCATAGCTCCTTGAAGGTGGAGTCGCAGGTGGACAGCGTGGTGAAGAAGGCATTCGGCATGCTTGGTTTCATTGGTCAGAACATTGAATACAGGAGTTGGGACGTCTTGTTGAAGTTGTACAAGACATTGGTACGGCCACACTTGGAATACTGTGTGCAGTTCTGGTCACCCTTTTCGAAAGGATATTATTAAACTAGAAAGAGTGCAGAAAAGATTTACTAGGATGTTGCCGGGACTTGATGGTCTGAGTTATAAGGAGAGGCTGGATAGACTGGGACTTTTTTCCCTGGAGCGTAGGTGGCTTAGGGGTGATCTTATAGAGGTCTATAAAATAATGAGGGGCATAGATAAGGTAGATAGTCAACATCTTTTCCCAAAGGTAGGGGAGTCTAAAACTAGAGGGCATAGGTTTAAGGTGAGAGGGGAGAGATTCAGAAGGGCCCAGAGGGGCAATTTGTTCACTCAGAGGGCAGTGAGTGTCTGGAATGGGCTGCCCGAGGTAGTAGTAGAGGCGGGTACAATTGTGTCTTTTAAAAAGTATTTAGATAGTTACATGGGTAAGATGGGTATAGAGGGTTATGGGCCAAGTGCGGGCAACTGGGACTAGCTTAATGGTAAAAACTGGGCGGCATGGACTGGTTGGGCCGAAGGGCCTGTTTCCATGCTGTAAACTTCTATGATTCTATGTGAACATTTGGGAAACAAATTATACGAGAGCAGAGAATATGGAAATTGAGAGGGAGAAGCAACTTAAAAATATCTTGACTGGAAGTGGAGCAGGAACAAAAATGTGAGTAAATAATGAGTTGAGACAAGTTACTGACTTAGAGAGATCTGGATACTAATTGGTAGCAAGATAGATAGGGGAAAATGAAAAGTAACATGTACCAACAGATCAGAGAACCAGAGGGAGAAAGAGGAGTGGGAGCGTGAGAAAGAAACCGCGAGAAAGTAGGAGGACAGGGAGAAGCATAACGAGTTCAATGGGACAGGGAAAAGGAAGACATGTCGTGCAGTGGGAGAGTTTTCAACAGGACATCGAGGAAGTGAGACGATATTGTACAAGGCGGAAGGGGCCAGAAACAATGATTAATACATCGGAACGTCATAAAGCAAGTAATCATGAGGCGGAGGGAAGATAGAGGGAGGGAGAAAGAGAAAGGGATTGGATAAATTTGAACATGGGAGGGTGAAAGAGGGTTCAGACAGGACGATACTGAGTGATGAGAGAGAGAAGGAAGGAGAGGGCTGGAGGTAGTTCCTCATCACCAACGATTCGTGAAAAGTGTTGAATATGATGTAAAACAACTGTGGATTTACTGAAGTTGTGAAATGTGCCGAGTGTTTTATTTCCACATTTCTTACTCCCTTATTATCTCCTCCTTGTTCTTACAATTTCATTGGCAGCAGGATGTGATCCACAGGACCAACGTTTCACTCTGGTATTCACTATCGCCTCTTTCGCCTTCAATATTCTGGCCTTCCCCACTGGTGTTCTGCTTGATCGCTTGGGTACGTGGATCACCCGCCTCGTGGCCATGTAAGTCCTCCATTTTATTTCTTGACCATTGCCGGTTCGGGTTCGCGTGAGGGACGGAAGGGTAAAGCAGTATGGACAGGATGTGGAGTGAGAACACCAGGAAGATATACAGGAAAAAAACAAGTGCAAGGTGGTGGAACAGTTGGTCGGGGAAAGAGGTAAGATGGGAAAGAGTTGAAGGAGGATGGTGCGAGAGAGTTAGAGCAACGAAAGGGAAAGTGTTAAGATCCAGAGGCTGGAGCTGAAGTATGGGGTGTGCAGTAGGACGGGAGATGCAGACAGAACATGATGCGAAGGTGTGACAAATAATGGGTGATGTACCTGGAGGTATATGGGAGAGCAACGAGTACCCATGGAGGGCAGAGGGAGGATGTAGGGCCAGTCAAGGACAGGGATGGGAAGTTGTGTGTGGAGTCTGAAGAGATAGGCGAGATACTAAATGATGGTCCTGATGGGATTTATCCTAGGATTCTCTGGGAAGCCAGGGAAGAGATTGCTGGACCTTTGGCTTTGATTTTTATGTCATCATTGGCTACAGGAATATTGCCAGAGGACTGGAGGATAGCAAATGTGGTCCCTTTGTTCAAGAAGGGGAGTAGAGACAACCCCGGCAACTATAGACCGGTGAGCCTCACGTCTGTAGTGGGTAAAGTCTTGGAGGGGATTATAAGAGACAAGATTTATAATCATCTAGATAGGAATAATATGATTAGGGATAGTCAGCATGGCTTTGTGAAGGGTAGGTCATTCCTCACAAACCTTATCGAGTTCTTTGAGAAGGTGACTGAACAGGTAGACGAGGGTAGAGCAGTTGATGTGGTGTATATGGATTTCAGTAAAGCGTTTGATAAGGTTCCCCTCGGTAGGCTATTGCAGAGAATACGGAGGCTGGGGTTGAAGGGTGATTTAGAGATGTGGATCAGAAATTGGCTAGCTGAAGGAAGACAGAGGGTGGTGGTTGATGGGAAATGTTCAGAATGGAGTTCAGTTACAAGTGGCATACCACAAGGATCTGTTCTGGGGCCGTTGCTGTTTGTCATTTTTATCAATGACCGAGAGGAGGGCGCAGAAGGGTGGGTGAGTAAATTTGCAGATGACACTAAAGTCGGTGGTGTTGTCGACAGTGCGGAAGGATGTAGCAGGTTACAGAGGGACATAGATAAGCTGCAGAGCTGGGCTGAGAGGTGGCAAATGGAGTTTAATGTAGAGAAGTGTGAGGTGATTCACTTTGGAAGGAATAACAGGAATGCGGCATATTTGGCTAATGGTAAAGTTCTTGGAAGTGTGGATGAGCAGAGGGATCTAGGTGTCCATGTACATAGATCCCTGAAAGTTGCCACCCAGGTTGATAGGGTTGTGAAGAAGGCCTATGGAGTGTTGGCCTTTATTGGTAGAGGGGTTGAGTTCCGGAGTCATGAGGTCATGTTGCAGCTGTACAGAACTCTGGTACGGCCGCATTTGGAGTATTGCGTACAGTTCTGGTCACCGCATTATAGGAAGGACGTGGAAGCTTTGGAACGGGTGCAGAGGAGATTTACCAGGATGTTGCCTGGTACGGAGGGAAAATCTTATGAGGAAAGGCTGATGGACTTGAGGTTGTTTTCGTTAGAGAGAAGAAGGTTAAGAGGAGACTTAATAGAGGCATACAAAATGATCAGGGGGTTATATAGGGTGGACAGTGAGAGCCTTCTCCCGCGGATGGAAATGGCTAGCACGAGGGGACATAGCCTTAAACTGAGGGGTAATAGATATGGGACAGAGGTCAGAGGTAGGTTCTTTACGCAAAGAGTGGTGAGGCCGTGGAATGCCCTACCTGCAACAGTAGTGAACTCACCAACGTTGAGGGCATTTAAAAGTTTATTGGATAAGCATATGGATGATAATGGCATAGTGTCGGTTAGATGGCTTTTGTTTTTTGACTTCCAATGTCGGTGCAACATCGTGGGCCGGAGTACCTGTACTGCGCTGTATCGTTCTATGTTCTATGCTCTATGTTCTATGTTCTATGTGGTAGCACATACATAGAGGAAGAGGGAACAGAGGGAGTCGCGTGTGCTGCTGCGGAAAGGCAGGGCCGATAACAAAGGTATCGCCAGCAGAAACAGATGAGACAGACATGTTTGAGGAAGGGAAAGTTTGTAATTAGTTTTGGAGCCCAGTTTGCATGTGAATATCTGAGATAAACTTTATTAAACCTAATTAAGCCATTCCGTACACAGAAAGTCATGAAATAAAATATAGGCTTTGATGTGGGTCCATTATCCGATCCGTGATAGAGGGCTCATGGTAGACAATGAAGATGTGTTGAAAAATGATTTTAGGCGCATTTAATCGAGATATAAATTGCAGATAAGCAGTAGAAAACTTCAGACTGGGAATAACTACAAAGAACTCAGTATGGTAGTGTTGCTCTCTTTGGTATTGTCTCTTAATTTGGCTCTGTTTAATTACGTTTGCTCAAGAGTCACCAGGTATCTTTCGACACCGCCACAAGGTTCAGAACCGAATACTGATCAATAACTCAATACACCAGTTAGTAAGTTCAAAAGCAATGCTCATTTATTTACACACAGTCAAATCTACTCATGCATAAAACTCTACAACCTAAACTAACACTATTACTAAAGCCTATACTTAGCTTCGGGTGCCCACTCAGTCAGAGGAACAATGGCCGTTGCTTGGTTCTGAGGCTGCTGGGTTGAGCTGTTTACAGGGTAGCAACTAGGAGAGTCTATCTCGTAGCGTGCGTTGACTTGGAACTTACTTGGGCTGGCATAGCTGCTCGGCTGGTCTCTGTTCGCTGAGAGCCAAGGCCAAAGAAGAAAGATTTGCTCTTGCGGAATACATTTTATACCTGAAAGGGCTTCGCGCGCTTTTGGGCGGGCCTTGAAATTGGCCTCAATTAATTCGGCCTTTCCCAATCATTCTTATCGCTCTTCCTCCAATAGAGGGGCGGGTTCCCTGGTTGCTGGGCATGTCCTAGGTGGCCGTTGGTTTGCTTTGTTTGTGTCTCCTCTGGCGCCGGGGTGTCTGCCTTAACATTGTTTATCTAAATGTTTCCTTTTTGTCCCCGGAGATGGCTCATTTGTATGTAGATGGCTTAGCAGTTTCTGTCCTGTCTGAGAGCCAAGGCTCTAATCAACAGACAGACCTTGCACCTGTTTGTTTCTCAGTACTGTCCAATTTTCCCTGTATTCTTTGCAAGTGTCCATTTTGTAATCGGGACATGGCCATCCCAGAAGGCTACAAGCCCTCCTTGTGATCCTCAACGCGAAACATGAAGGATCACATTACTACGTCGTCTTCATCTTCTGACCAAATTGGGCACCCATACTTAGGCTCTACACTGTCCTATCCTATGCAACACAATTTTACATAAACCGTTTTAAATACATTCATTATCATAAAACTCTACGAGGCGCTATGACATTAATACAAGCATTACAGAAAAATTAAAAAACTGGTACCTCTAACTAATCTCAATAAACTGTCCTTATTCAAACAGTTCAAAAATAATCTATACATCTTAACCTGTACAAAATAGCAGCACACAAATTTCTCTGGCCTGGCAGTCAGACACAGAGGTTTACATCTCTTTATTCCACAGGATACATAAAGAAAAATGGATGCACTTTAATCCGTCCCAAGGGGTTCGGGGGTCTGGTGAAATCCGAAAATGGGGGACCTAAACCTATATACCGGGGTGCGAGAGCGATATGCTCTCTTTCGCCATTTCCTAACTCTAAACGTTTGCACGACACTGCAAAGTATCGCCAGCACTGAGAGTGCTTCGACTACATATGAGAGCGAGTACCAGGTGATAAACCTATCACACCAGGGCGGGGTATTGCTAGCTGTCGCGGGGCTAGTTATCTCGGGGTTCCGTGTATTGCAGGGCTGAGAATCATTTACGGTTTGTGTGGTAGGGGTCAGGGGGGTAGCGTCCGCGCGCAACTGAAGGGATCCCGCTAAGATCCATGTGAACACGAAGGCTGTCTTCATCTTTGTCGGTCTACTTCTTTGTCTTCCTCTGGGGTTCCTGTGGTTCCGGAGTTCTGTGAACACAAGCGTAATTTCTGTTATTATCTTGCTTAAAATCTCGAATGTCTGTCTCTCTGTCCTTTATTGCCAATTTCCCTTTATAATTGGTCACCATTTGTGACTCCCTCATTTTTTTTTTTTAAACCAAATGTTGGGACAGGACATCTCAGAAAAATACTGCCATACTGCCAGCCGTCTCGCAGCCTGTGTGATTTACCATCCCAGTGTTTGAGGATGTAAATTGCATGCGGAAACAACTTAAGGGTTGCCAAAACCAAACAAAAGAATTTTGAACGTAACGAGCCAAAATGGGGTGCGTATGGGCCGTGGCGGATAAGAAATGGGTGGAATCCCCGGGTAGGATGGTGATCAATGCCGTTTCTGCTCTACCCGAGCATAGTTGACCAGAGGGGGGGTCCCCACGCAGGGCGGGACCAATGCCGTTTCTCCACTGCCTGAGCAACCGGCAAGAATGGGTAAGAATGTGATCGTCGTGGGGGCTTCCTCTCGAATCAGGAGAGTAGCTATGAGTCATGTTCTGTCGACAAACTAGTTCCTCTGAACGGTTGTCTGGCGACAAACTTGTTCCATTAACAGGCATTGGGCGCCAAAGGGGGTGGTGACGTGGGGCCGTGAAACTTGCGAGTTTACGAACAACAATTAACATTAACACTAACGAACAAACATACAACGAAAATGCTGCAGGTTCCATCAGAAAGGACACCGTATCTCTTCATCGGTTCCTTTTGTCTCCATCATCTGGACACCTCACTGCTCAATAGCGAACAGGGTCGCAAAGGGATTCGTTTGGTGGGAGTCAGACTCTAAGTCATCATCTTCTTCCGGCTGCCAAACCCTTGTCTGTAGTAACCGTGCTAAAGCTGCTTGGGACGAATTGGGGTCCATCTCATCATTCCGGATGAGCCAGAACGAATTGTCTCGGTGCCAGAATCGTGTGTCGAGGTTGGAGCTACTATGCTTCAATCCGTAATCATCGGGCGGTGGGTCTGGGTCAGGGGCTTTGATATATGTAATCTCAAAGGGGTCAGTGGAATCATGCTTGGATTTGCTGGGAGTTGGGCCTGGTACAGAGGTATAATTGGAACGTGGTGTGCTGTGGCTATCGTCATTGTTATCGCTATCACTGTCACTGCTGGTTGACGGAAGGGAGAGGCGGAGTCGTGCCTCTGGAGGCAGAGTTGGAGTCGTGTCTGAGGGCGGGCGGGACTGGTTGGGGGAGGGTAGGAATACGTCATCTGTGGGTGGGGCGTGATCGTCTGCTGCTGCGAGCAGGATGTGGTGTGTGTGGTTATTCTGCAAGCCATAAGCCTTGAGCTGGTTTATATGAAACCACGCAGACTTACCATTGGGATAGGTTATTTTGTATACTGAGGGGCTTATTTTGTCTGAAATGGAGTACGGTCCGGAAAATTTTGGGGAAAGGAATGAACTGGGGTTGTAAAGGGAAAGCATAACTTGTTGCCCTACTGCAAACTCAGTGGCGTGTACTGTTTTGTCGAAACAAGCCTTGCTCTGTTTCTTCCTGGTTCCAAGTCTCACAGCTGCTGCGGATTGGGCTGCCTTTATGTTCTCTGACAATTGTTTAACCGCATTTTCATGGTGGGGGCTGTAAATGCGGGGCTGGCCAAATCCAGTCCTAATACATACTCTGTGCCTTTCATGGGGCGTCCGGTCATGAGGGTGTGGGGATTGTATCCTGGGGACATGGATACCGTGTTTCTTATAAACAGTAAAGCAAATGGGAGAACTGAATCCCAGGTACTGTTATTCTGCTGCACCATCTTCCTGAGGGTGGCTTTTAATGTCCTGTTCATCCTCTCCACAATACCACTTGACTGGGGGTGGTATGCAATGTGAAACCTTTGTCGAATGTCAAAAATCGTGAGGACGTTTTTCATTACACGTCCTGTGAAACGGGAGCCTTGATCGGACTCTATACTGCGGGGGAGGCCCCATCTTGTAAAGATGTGGTGTGTTAATATTTTAGCCATCGTCTTGGCCATATTAGTTCGCGATGGAAATGCTTCCAACCATTTTGTGAAGGTGTCGATGACCACCAACACATACTTATAACCATTTGTGCACGGCGGTAGGGGTCCGATATAATCTATCTGGAGATTTGTCCAGGGTCCATTAACCGGGCGGGTATGACTAAGTTGAGCCTTTTTCGCATATCTGTCCAGATTGTTCTGGGCACAGATTAAGCAATTCTCTATGTAGTGCGTTACATCGGTTTTTAAATCAGGCCACCAGCAGAGTGGTCTGAGGTGGGCTAGGGTGGGTTCAATTCCTTAGTGTCCATGATTGTCATGGAACTGACAAATGATCTGGTTCCTGTCCTGGCTGGGAACTATCTAAATGGCATCCTTTAAAATCACACCGTCATGTGTGGTTATTGCATTCTTGTATTTATCATACGGGGCTGCGAAGGTTCCCTTTAAAAATTCCCTGAGTTTCTCGTCCTCTTTCTGTGCCTTCGCTAGATCCTGAATATTGGTCTGTGAGACCTGAACTGCGAGTACTGGGGTGCTTTCGGGGGTTTCCAAAAATAACCATGCCTGGAGCCTGCCTTCGCTAGGGTGTCTGCTCTAATGTTACCAGGGGGGAAGAACGGTGATGACTGCGAACCTTAATTATTCCGTATTTTCTATCCTTCGCTGTCTCCAAGATATGGCGAAGTAATGGGACTGAGGGTAGGGGTTTACCATCCGCGGAAACAAATCCTCTTGTTTCCCAGAGGGGAACAAACTCTGTCAAACTATTACAGACATACAAGCTGTCCGAATAGATGTCTGCTGGGCTCGGGAATGAGTCGGGAAGGTCGACAATGTATGCAATTGCTGCCAGTTCTGCTGCCAGCGAGCCTAAGTGATCTGGCAACTTTTATGAAATCTCATCTAGGGCGTGTCCTCTATGTAAATACCGCAACCGGTAATTCTCTTTCCATTTAACACTGTGGAGGAGCCATCCACATAAATCTTCAGGGGTGCGCACGTGTCTGTGGGCTGGGGTCTCTGGGGTGTACTACCTGTTTTTCTGGGAGGTGTCTTGGGAATAAATGGGCCTGTGTTGTGTTTTGTGGTGACGGTCTCACATTCATGAGGGGTGCCTGCATACTGCAAATTATCGGCAAGGAAGGTGTGGGTCTTGGTTCATTTTACTGTAATGTCCCGTCCCTGGAAAAGAAGGGTCCAACAGGCTGCGCGGATTTGGCTGACTGCGCCATCCTTAAGTCGGCCGTCTAACAATAGCTGTGTCGGTGTGTGTTCTGTGAGGATGGTGATGGGGTTGAGTCCTGTAATGTTGGCGAAGTACTGCACTGCCCAAAAAACGGCGAGCAGGTGCCTTTCACAGGCAGAAAATCCTTGCTCTACACGCGTGAGGCGTATGCTGCGGGGCGTAACTGGTCAAGGCGTTCCTGGAAGAGCACAGCCGAAAGGGTTCGGTCGGTGCTTGCTACTTTGATAGTGTACGGGGAAAGTGGATCTGGGACTTGTAGTGCGTGGGCTGTGCTGAGTGCTCTTTTTAAAGCATCCACAGCATCTGTATGCTGTGGAAGCCATTCCCAAGGTGCCTGCTTCTTGAGAAGTTCGGAAAGGGGCGCTGCTTTAGTGGCAAAACTGTCAATATGGTTTTGGCAGTAACCAACCAGTCCTAAAAATGACCGGAGGGCTGAGACATTGTGGGGAAGGGGCAATTTGACGATCGAGTCAATTCTCTTTTGCTCGATCTCGCGTTTACCATGTGTGATCACTGCTCCCAAGTAAATCACTTTTTCTTTCAAAATCTGGGCCTTCTTGGGGTTGACTTTACAACCAATTTCTTTCAGGAGTCCTAGTAGTTCCGCGAGAAGCAAAATGTGCTCTCCCTTTGTGTCTGTCTGTAGTAACAAGTCGTCTACGCACTGGACCAGACAATCGGGGCGAGAAAATTTTGCTAATCCATTTGCCAACTGTTGGTGGAAAATGGAGGGGGAGTTGTGGAAGCCTTGTGGAAGGCACGTCCACGTGTACTGTTGCCCTTGGAATGTAAAGGCGAATTTGTACTGGCACGCTTTAGCCAATGGAATGGACCAAAAGCCGTTACTAATGCCCAAAACCAAAATTATTTTTGACTCGAGTCCCTGTTGAGCATGGTCTCGGGACTCGTGGCTACGGTGGGGGCTGCTGCTGGGGTTACTTTGTTCAGTTCCCGGTAATCAATGGTCAGTCGCCATGATCCATCCGGTTTCCTGACGGGCCAAATTGGTGCGTTGTTTGTGGAGGCTACTGATCTGAGTACGCCTTGATTCAACAATCTCTCTATTATTTTGGAGATTTCTCCCTCTGCTTCCTGGGGAAATCTGTACTGCTTCTGGGGTTTGGGGCCGGGACCTGTAATGTTCACAAAGCCAGTCAAACTGCCGCAGTCGTGCTTGTGGTGTGCAAATGCTGCTTTATGTTCCTGCAGGACTGCCCTAACCTGTGTGTCCTGACTAATGGTTCGAGGGTCAAACCAGAAGTCTCCTACTGAGCTAATCCTGTTTACAAACTCTCCTACTGTGAGCGTGGCGGGGGCTCGAGCTGCCTTTGCCATTTTCCATACACACTTGTTAACTGGGTCAAAAGAAAGGTTATGGGAGCTCATGAAATCGATCCCAAGGATATGTTCTGCTGTCTGGGGCAGATCATCCAAAACTACGGGGTGCTTAGCTGTGATGTTCCCTATTTGTATCGCTACAGGGGCTGTGATGTGTCCCTGTTGTAAATGGCCTGTAAAGCCGCTGAGTGTGATGGTGTCTGTTGTGGGCTACGTGTCTCGCTGGAACATCGTGGAGGAATTGAGTGTGGTGCGAGACCCTCCTGTGTCCCAAAGAAATTCTACGGGGTGTCCCTGAACTTTGCCTGCCACTACCGGTCTACCGGACTTGTCCCAAAGGATGTCGCAGACCCAGGTTGGGGAGCCCGAACACCGTCAGTCGGTGCCGTTCATGTCTGCATTCTCTGAACGGGTGCTAACGCTATGGATCGACTTTGCCATATTTCTGTTTAGGGTGCCTGTCTGTTGGTTTCTCTGCTGCTTTTGGGACGTGTTGCACTCTCGTGCAAAGTTTCCTAATTGTCCACAGTTGTAACATTCCTGAGCTTTGGGCTGGGGTGGGCTGTTCCTGCCCTCATTTACCCATGCGGGGTTCTGGTGTGCTTTAACTGGATTCATGTCTGCCTGCTCTTTATCGGGTGTTATGATTGCGGTTTTCCCTCAATTGATTGCTCCCAGGCGCGGGGCAATCCCTTCAAAACCCATTTTTCATTGTGGGCCTCATCTGAGGGGTCATAATTTGTGCAAGCTTTTCGTCCTGCTTCTGTGGCGTGGGCGACTAGAATTCGGGTCCATTTGGCCATATTATCTGGGGACAAATGGGCGTGGGCTAACTCTCCGAAAACTGCGGTGAAGTGAATCCACAAGCGTCCAGCAAACGCTGTGGGGTGCTCTGTCTTCTTTTGACTACACTTATTTAGGCTTTCTACGGGGTCTCCGCTGATAAAGCCGATCGCATCAAGGATCGCTGTGTGCATCTCTTGGAGTGTGCCTCCTCCTACATTCTGTGGGTCGGGAAGGGCTGCCACGATTCAAAGGTTGAGGCTTAAAATTGTGAGCTTCACTTGCTCCTTTTTGTCCAGGCCGTACATGGTAGCCTGCTGTTTGACTTTCACGAAAAATTGATGGGGGTCTGATGTGGGGAGGGACGGTGTAATTTTTCCACACGCGTCCCGTAATTGGGTCACGGTTAACAGGGTTGTATATAGGAAATCTGCTTCTCCTTCTCCTGCGGTCCTGCGGTGTGTGGTTACAGGATTCATGGGGGTGTGTTCTGCCTGCTCGGTTGTGGGTTGGGGCGCTTTCCTTTTCTGGGTTTTTTCCAGCGTACATGTCCCATGTACGTATCTATGGGCAGTCTTGTTTAATTCCTGCGAATCGGGGCCGTTTTCCGGATCTAATTGTGGTCCAAATGTGATTTGAAACCCATTTTGAACGGAAAGCAGAGATTGCAATTCTGCAATTTGCTTCCGGCACTTTGCGTGGTCTACGGAGCTCTGCCTTTGTTCCGTCGTGGAAGTATAGAGTGCTCGTATGGCTGCTTTCAGATCATTGCACTGTTTCTGCAACTTCTCCATTTGTTGTTCTGTCTCTTGTCTTACCAAGACCGCACGTTGCGTGTCCTGGTAGGCCTTATCATATTGCGTCTGAAAACAGTTCAAATGCGTGAGACAAGACTGATGTGCCCACTTGGCATCATCCACCTCTCTGTCCCTTGCTGCTAACTGCTCTTTTAAATCTCGATTCTCCTTCTCTACCTCACTCACGTCTAGCTCACTGGTTCTGTCTCTCTCCTCTATCTCTCTACGGAGCATCCTAACCACCTCCTCTGTGCCTCACAATTGTGCCAAACAGGACAACATTGCCATCGGCTTGCGAGCTTTCCCTAAGCTCTTCTTGTGGATCTCTGACAGGTTCTCCCACCAAGTATGTGCTATCCTCCGGGGACCTGTTTCCTCATTAGCGCAGAATTCACTCCAAAGGGGCCATCCTTTCCCTTTGAGATATATCCTGATCTCATCTTCCCAAATGGGATACTGTCCTACTCAACTGGTCGCTGCGACCTCGAATTCCTGGGGGTTCATAAGGCGTTCCATTGCCTTCATTGCCATTCTCTCTATCTGGGTTCCCTACTGAATTTGGAACGGGGGGTGATGAAGTGGTGATGTAAACACGGGTACAGCTTACACTAATTTCCAGCCTACAAAACTCCCGACAATTACACGCAACAAAATCTCTCAGGTTTACCTTATATCCCTGTTAGTATGCATGCATTAACACACTTCCGAATCTCAGAGACTTGATCAGTACTGTTCTTACACATGTGGTTTTCTGTTTCCAATTGGATTCTCAATTCAAATTTTGGGTTCTCTCGGAGTGGTTAGGCCACTTCTAAATCGAGTCCCACCAGAGTCGCCAGTGAATGTTGCTCTCTTTGGTGTTGTCTCTTAATTTGGCTGTTTAATTACGTTTGCTCTAGACTCGCCAGGTATCTTTCGACACTGCCACAAGGTTCAGAACCGAATACTGATCAAAGACTCGATACACCAGTTAGTAAGTTCAAAAGTAATGCTCATTTATTTACACACAGTCAAATCTACTCGTGCATAAAACTCTACAACCTAAACTAACACTATTACTAAAGCCTATACTTAGCTTTGGGTGCCCACTCAGTCAGAGGAACAATGGCCGTTGCTCGGTTCTGAGGCTGCTGGGTTGAGCTATTTACAGGGTAGCAACTAGGAGCGTCTATCTCGTAGCGTGCGTTGACTTGGAACTTACTTGGTCTGGTGTAGCCGCTAGACTGGTCTCTCTCTTCGCTGAGCGCCAAGGCCAAAGAAGGAAGATTCTCTCTTGGGGAATACCTTTTATACCTAAAAGGGCTTCGCACGCTTTTGTGCGGGCCTTGAACTTGGCCTCAATTAATTGGGCCTTTCCCAATATTTCTTATCGATATTCCTCCAATAGAGGGGCGGGTTTCCTGGTTGCTGAGCGTGTCCTAGGTGGCCATTGGTTTGCTTTGTTTGAGTCTCCTCTGGCGCCGGGGTGTCTGCCTTAACATTGTTTATTTAAATGTTTCCCTTTTGTCCCCGGAGATGGCTCATTTGTATGTAGATGGTTTAGCAGTTTCTGTCCTGTCTGAGAGCCAAGGTTCTAATCAACAGACAGACCTTGCACCTGCTTGTTTCTCAGTGTTGTCCAATTTTCCCTGCATTCTTTGCAAGTGTCCATTTTGTAATCGGGACGTGACCATCCCAGGTGGCCACAGTAGACAGTGTGTAGGTCAGTAGTAGATTTGGGAGGAGGGACAATGTAGTTTGCTGAAATCAACACATATGGCGCTTGTGGAACTGAATGTGATTAAGTGTGAAATGTGTTGTGACGATTCACAAGGAGAAGCAGGGACTTTAGGAAGAATTGTTTGCAGGAGTTTGTGGTAGCATGGCGACGTGGGCAGCTGATCACAATTTATGAAAATTTAGGTTTGGCACCTAAGGAATTGTGTGAAATAAAATGTAAGAATACAGCAATAGAAGTATATTGGAAAACAAACTATGAAGTAACAGGATAACTGCGATACATATCTGTTATGGCTTCTACTCGGTGCTGCCAATGGATACAATGTTGACAAATGTGAGGTTATCCATTTTGGTAGGAATAACAGCAAAAGGGATTATTATTTAAATGATAAAATATTAAAACATGCTGCTGTGCAGAGAGACCTGGGTGTGCTAGTGCATGAGTCGCAGAAAGTTGGTTTTCAGGTGCAACAGGTGATTAAGAAAGCAAATGGAATTTTGTCCTTCATTGCTAGAGGGATGGAGTTTAAGACTAGGGAGGTTATGCTGAAATTGTATAAGGTGTTAGTGAGGCCACACCTGGAGTATTGTGTTCAGTTTTGGTCTCCTTACTTGAGAAAGGACGTACTGGCACTGGAGGGTGTGCAGAGGAGATTCACTAGGTTAATCCCAGAGCTGAAGGGGTTGGATTACGAGGAGAGGTTGAGTAGACTGGGACTGTACTCGTTGGAATTTAGAAGGATGCGGGGGGATCTTATTGAAACATATCAGATTATGAAGGGAATAGATAGGATAGATGCGGGCAGGTTGTTTCCACTGGCGGGTGAAAGCAGAACTAGGGGGCTCAGCCTCAAAATAAGGGGAAGTAGATTGAGGACTGAGTTTAGGAGGAACTTCTTCACCCAAAGGGTTGTGAATCTATGGAATTCCTTGCGCAGTGAAGCAGTAGAGGCTCCTTCATTAAATGTTTTTAAGATAAAGATAGATAGTTTTTTGAAGAATAAAGGGATTAAGGGTTATGGTGTTCGGGCCGGAAAGTGGAGCTGAGTCCACAAAAGATCAGCCATGATCTCATTGAATGGTGGAGCAGGCTCGAGGGGCCAGATGGCCTACTCCTGCTCCTAGTTCTTATGTTCTTATGATATGACCAGTTCTCTGCTTTGAGAGAGAGCTTACTGGTGGCGATTTAACATCAGGGTCACCACACGTCACGTTATGGTAACCTCAGTATGTACGGGAAGTGAACTTATGCGGTTGACATTCCGATGCATCACAAATCAACCGTTCAGCTAACCGACCGTCCCGCCACAGGATACACACTGTGTGTGTGCGTCTATATGTTGTGTTTGTGAATGGCTGTGCGTAAGGCCGAGGGTGGTCGTCTTCGGGGACACATTCAGAGCAATTCCATTGTGTTCTACATTGCATCTAACTGGCACCATGACTTCCTTAGGAACGTTCTACGCTGAAACATGGTAACAGGAGAAATATACTCTTCGGTTCTTGCAAAGACTTCGTCAGATTTGACGAACCCACATCACACTCTGTAAATGATTTTAAAAAGTTATTCCTTCAACTCAGTGTTTCTGTAGAAAGTTCATTCCTCATTTTTTTATGCATTAGGTTCCAAATCTTCACAATAATCTTCACACAGTCAATCTTGGTTTGCTTCCAATTATTTGTCTCTGGGTGCTCCTGTTTCCTCCCACAACTGTGTTGGTTAGGTGGATTGGATATGCTAAATATCCCCTTAGCATGCAAAGGTGAGATCGAGTGACTGGGTTGCGGGGAAACGGTGGGGGACTGAAGGTGCAGATTCGATGGGCCAAATGGCCTCCTTCTGCATAGTAGGGGTTCCATGATTCTATTTTTGACAATTATTATACATTTCTGTCAACTGCCTTACTCCAGCCTGCCACTCAATTAGCAACTCTTTTCTTAGGCCGTCTGTTCCAAATCTTTCCACTTGGGAGGGATAGCTTGTTCTGTGCGATATGCTCTGCGTTAAGATCATTTGATGTAGTTGGACAGCCAGTCTCTCTTGGACAGTCTCTGTCATATTTGTTACAGTGGGGGCAAAACGGTGGCGCAATGGTTGGCACTGGTACTGCGGCGCTGAGGACCCGGATACGAATCCCGGCCCTGGGTCACTGTCCATGTGGAGATTGCACATTCTCCCCGTGTCTGCGTGGGTTTCGCCCCCACAACCCAAAGAGTGTGCAGGTTAGGTGGATTGGCCATGCTACATTGTCCCTTAATTAGCAAACAAAATTGATGGGTACTCTAAATTTATGAAAAAAGTTTAAAATGTTCTGTGAAAGAACGTTGCGTTTGGATGCTGCCTTCCATCAAAGAACCTCCACAATTTGAACACCACTGTGAAGTATATCATTCCTCTTCCATGCTCCAAAACATCCAACCCCCACTCCCTGAATAGAAGTCCGTCATGTGTTTTTTTAATAAGGGCAAACCCTCCCATGTGTCCTCCCGGAGGCAGTGATACTATTCCAAGAATGTGTTGCTCAAAATTGGAAACAACTCCGAAGCACCACACATATTAGTACTGAACATAGCGACTATGCCCCTTCTATTAATTGTCTGGACTGTGAGGATTTTTGGAAGTTCCGGTTCCTTGAATTGCTCTGGATAACTTAATTGACTTCACGGATGGGAGCGAAGGAGTGTGTGTGTGTTTGCGGGGGGGGGGGCGGGGGCGGGGGGGGGGGGGAGGGGGGGGATGACAAAGGACAGTAAGTTTAAAATAAGTTTTATTTTATCTTCACAGCTTAATGTATACCACAGCCACGCTGATGATCGCCTTCTCAACTGCCGGTGAGTTAAAATCACTCCAAAATATCTTATGAACAAATGGTAGATGGATCATAGAACATAGAACATAGTACATAGAACATAGAACGATACAGCGCAGTACAAGCCCTTCGGCCCACGATGTTGCACCGAAATGGGAAGTCAAAAAACAAAAGCCATCTAACCTACACTATACCATTATCATCCATATGTTTATCCAATAAACTTTTAAATGCCCTCAATGTTGGCGAGTTCACTACTGTTGCAGGTAGGGCATTCCACGGCCTCACTACTCTTTGCGTAAAGAACCTACCTCTGACCTCTGTCCTATATCTATTACCCCTCAGTTTAAGGCTATGCCCCCTCGTGCCAGCCATTTCCATCCGCGGGAGAAGGCTCTCACTGTCCACCCTATCTAACCCCCTGATCATTTTGTATGCCTCTATTAAGTCTCCTCTTAACCTTCTTCTCTCTAACGAAAACAACCTCAAGTCCATCAGCCTTTCCTCATAAGATTTTCCCTCCATACCAGGCAACATCCTGGTAAATCTCCTCTGCACCCGCTCCAAAGCTTCCACGTCCTTCCTATAATGCGGTGACCAGAACTGTACGCAATACTCCAAATGTGGCCGTACCAGAGTATTGTACAGCTGCCAGAGGGTCAGTACTGAGGGAGTGCCGCACGGTCAGAGGGTCAGTACTGAGGGAGTACTGACCTCATGACTCCGGAACTCAATCCCTCTACCAATAAAGGCCAACACTCCATAGGCCTTCTTCACAACCCTATCAACCTGGGTGGCAACTTTCAGGGATCTATGTACATGGACACCTAGATCCCTCTGCTCATCCACACTTCCAAGAACTTTACCATTGGCCAAATATTCCGCATTCCTGTCATTCCTTCCAAAGTGAATCACTTCACACTTCTCTACATTAAACTCCATTTGCCATCTCTCAGCCCAGCTCTGCAGCTTATCTATGTCCCTCTGTAACCTGCTACATCCTTCCACACTATCGACAACACCACCGACTTTAGTGTCATCTGCAAATTTACTCACCCACCCTTCTGCGCCCTCCTCTAGGTCATTGATAAAAATGACAAACAGCAACGGCCCCAGAACAGATCCTTGTGGTACTCCACTTGTAACTAAACTCCATTCTGAACATTTCCCATCAACCACCACCCTCTGTCTTCTTTCAGCTAGCCAATTTCTGATCCACATCTCTAAATCACCCTCAATCCCCAGCCTCCGTATTTTATGCAATAGCCTACCGTGGGGAACCTTATCAAACGCTTTACTGAAATCCATATACACCACATCAACTGCTCTACCCTCGTCGACCTGTTCAGTCACCTTCTCAAAGAACTCGATAAGGTTTGTGAGGCATGACCTACCCTTCACAAAGCCATGCTGACTATCCCTAATCATATTATTCCTATCTAGATGATTATAAATCTTGTCTCTTATAATCCCCTCCAAGACTTTACCCACAACAGACGTGAGGCTCACCGGTCTATAGTTGCCGGGGTTGTCTCTACTCCCCTTCTTGAACAAAGGGACCACATTTGCTATCCTCCAGTCCTCTGGCACTATTCCTGTATCCAATGATGACATAAAAATCAAAGCCAAAGGCCCAGCAATCTCTTCCCTGGCTTCCCAGAGAATCCTAGGATAAATCCCATCAGGCCCAGGGGACTTATCTATTTTCAGCCTGTCCAGAATTGCCAACACCTCTTCCCTACGTACCTCAATGCCATCTATTTTAATAGCCTGGGTCTCAGCATTCTCCTACACAACATTATCTTTTTCCTGAGTGAATACTGACGAAAAATATTCATTTAATATCTCGCCTATCTCTTCAGACTCCACACACAACTTCCCCTCCCTGTCCTTGACTGGCCCCACTCTTACCCTAGTCATACTTTTATTCCTGACATACCGAGTGAAAGCTTTTGGGTTTTCCTTGATCCTACCTGCCAAATACTTCTCATGTCCCCTCCTTGCTCGTCTTAGCTCTCTCTTTAGATCCTTCCTCGCTACCTTGTAACTATCAAGTGCCCCAACTGAAACTTCACTCCTCATCTTCACATAGGCCTCCTTCTTCCTCTTAACAAGAGAGTCCACTTCTTTGGTAAACCACGGTTCCCTCGCTCGACGCCTTCCTCCTTGCCTGATACGTACTTATCAAGAACACGCAGTAGCTGTTCCTTAAACAAGCTCCACATATCCAGTGTGCCCAACACTTGCAGCCTACTTCTCCAACCTATCCCCCCCAAGTCGTGTCTAATGGCATCATAATTGCCCTTCCCCCAGCTATAACTCTTGCCCTGCGGGGTATACTTATCCCTTTCCATCACTCACGTAAATGTCACCGAATTGTGGTCACTATCCCCAAAGTGCTCACCTACCTCCAAATCTAAAACCTGGCCTGGTTCATTACCCAAAACCAAATCCAATGTGGCCTCTCCTCTTGTTGACCCTCAGTACTGACCCTCTGACAGTGCGGCACTCTCTCAGTACTGACCCTCTGACAGTGCAGCACTCCCTGAGTACTGACCCTCCCACAGAGCGGCACTCCCTCATTACTGACCCTCTAACAGTGTAGCACTCCCTCAGTACTGACCCTCTGACAGTGCGGCACTCCCTCAGTACTGACCATCTGACAGTGCAGAACTCCCTCAGTACTGACCCTCTGACAGTGCGGCACTCCCTCAGTACTGGCCCTCTGACAGTGCAGCACTCCCTCAGGACTGACACTCTGACAATGCGGCACTCCCTCAGTACTGACACTCTGACAGTGCAGCACTCCCTCAGTACTGACCCTCTGACAGTGCAGCACTCCCTCAGTACTGACCCTCTGACAGTGTGGAGCTCCCTCAGTACTGACGCTCTGACCGTGCGGCACTCCCTCAGTACTGACCCTCTGACAGTGCAGCACTCCCTCAGGACTGACACTCTGACAATGCGGCACTCCTTCAGTACTGACACTCTGACAGTGCAGCACTCCCTCAGTACTGACCCTCTGACAGTGCAGCACTCCCTCAGGACTGATCCTCTGACAGTGCAGCAGTCCCTCAGGACTGACCCTCTGACAGTGCAGCACTCCCTCTAAACTGACCCTCTGACAGTGCGGCACTCCCTCAGTACTGACCCTCTGTCAGTGTGGCACTCCCTCAGTACTGACCCTCTGACAGTGTGGAGCTGCCTCAGTACTGACCCTCTGACCGTGCGGCACTCCCTCAGTACTGACTCTCTGACAGTGCAGCACTCCCTCAGGACTGACACTCTGACAATGCGGCACTCCCTCAGTACTGACCCTCTGACAGTGTGGCACTCACTCAGTACTGACCCTCTGACAGTGCAGCACTCCCTCAGTACTGACCCTCTGACAGTGCGGCACTCCCTCAGTACTGACCCTCTGACAGTGCTGCACTCCCTCAGTACTGACCCTCTGACAGTGCAGCACTCCCTCAGTACAGACCCTCTGACAGAGCGGCACTCCCTCAGTACTGACCCTCTGACAGTGCAGCACTCCCTCAGTACTGACCCTCTGACAGTGTGGCACTCCCTCAGTACTGACCCTCTGACAGTGCGGCACTCCCTCAGTACTGACCCTCTGACAGTGCGGCACTCCCTCAGTACTGACCCTCTGACAGTGTGGCACTCCCTCAGTACTGACCCTCTGACAGTGCGGCACTCCCTCAGTACTGACCCTCTGACAGTGTGGCACTCCCTCAGTACTGACCCTCTGACAGTGCGGCACTCCCTCAGTACTGACCCTCTGACAGTGCGGGACTCCCTCAGTACTGACCCTCTGACAGTGCGGCACTCCCTCAGTACTGACCCTCTGACAGTGCGGGACTCCCTCAGTACTGACCCTCTGACAGTGCAGCACTCCCTCAGTACTGACCCTCTGACAGTGCGGCACTCCCTCAGTACTGACCCTCTGACACCACGGCATTCCCTCAGTACTGACCCTCTGACAGTGCAGCACTCCCTCTGTACTGACCCTCTGACAGTGCGGCACTCCCTCAGTACTGACCCTCTGACACCACGGCATTCCCTCAGTACTGACCCTCTGACAGTGCAGCACTCCCTCTGTACTGACCCTCTGACAGTGCGGCACTCCCTCAGTACTGACCCTCTGACAGTGCAGCACTCCCTCAGTACTGACCCTCTGACAGTGCAGCACTCCCTCAGTACTGACCCTCTGACAGTGCGGCACTCCCTCAGTACTGACCCTCTGACAGTGTGGCACTCACTCAGTACTGACCCTCTGACAGTGCAGCACTCCCTCAGTACTGACCCTCTGACAGTGCGGCACTCCCTCAGTACTGACCCTCTGACAGTGCAGCACTCCCTCAGTACTGACCCCCTGACAGTGCGGCACTCCCTCAGTACTGACCCCCTGACAGTGCAGCACTCCCTCAGTACTGACCCCCTGACAGTGCGGCACTCCCTCAGTACTGACCCTCTGACAGTGTGGCACTCCCTCAGTACTGACCCTCTGACAGTGCGGCACTCCCTCAGTACTGACCCTGTGACAGTGCGGCATTCCCTCAGTACTGACCCTGTGATGGTGCGGCACCCTCTTGGCCGTGATCCTCTGGCAATGGTTATCTTACAGTTCAGGAATCCCTCAGTACTTACCTTGACAATGCAGCACTCTGTCAGTACTTTCCCTCTTATGGTACAGAATTCTCTCCGTTCTGTCCCGATTATGGTCCAGCACTCCATCAGCACTGACACACCATCAATGCAGCACTCCCTCATTATTCACCCTGTGTCGGCGCACCATTCTTCAGATCTTATCCTGTGAAGGTGCAGCAGTTCCTCAGTACTGACCATGTGACTGCAACACTCCCTCAGTACTGTTCCTCTCATGATACGGCACTCCTTCAGTATTGACCCACTGACAGTGCAGCACTCCCCCAGTAATGACCCTCTGACAATGCCAGCACCCCCTAGTGATAACCCTGTGATAGTGCAGTACTCACTCAGTAGTGACACTCTGACAGGGCACCTTTCACTCAGCACTCAACATCTGACAATGGAACACTTCATTATATACGGTCCCGATTTCAATTTGTATTCATCTATTCCACTCACCTAACCTCAGCACAGCTCAAACACAAGTCCCTACACGTCCTATGTGCTCAACCCGATCCCAGAATTGCTTCCTCCGTGGGCAACATCCCTCCATGGCTCCAACACTGCCCACAGCCAATAAACACCAACAAAGCACATTCGCCATTCAGCCAATGTTTACAGCCGCCTGACTGTACCCTTCATAACTCTCACCACACCTCACCTCGCCTGGAAAATTAAAAGACCAGCACAACATCCATTATCCCTCCTTCCTTTCATCCAGGCCCAAGAACCATGAAGTCTTCTGCACAATCTCACAGCAGAATTTCCAATTCTCAAACAGCCGAAGCAGTTAACAATAAAACTTTAGATTGAAGAAAAGGAAGAAACAAAATGGTGTTTTTTGAGTCTGGAGAAGGGTGTGCAGATTGCCTGGGTCACATTGAGATCCAAAAAGAAGAGGCGTTGAGCGTCTTGAACAAAATTAAGGTAGATAAGTCCCCAGGGCCTGATGGGATCTACCCCAGAATACTGAAGGAGGCAAGAGAGGAAATTTCTGAGGCCTAGACAGAAATCTTTGGATCATCAATGTATTCAGGTGATGTCCCGGAGAACTGGTGAATATCCAATGTTGTTCCTTTGTTGAAGAAGGGTAGCAAGGATAATCTAGGGAACTACAGGCCGGTGAGCCTTCCGTCAGTGGTCGGGAAATTACTGGAGAGAATTCTTCGAGACAGGATCCACTCCCATTTGGAAGCAAATGGACGTATTAGTGAGAGGCAGCACAGTTTTGTGAGGGGGAGGTCGTGTCTCACTAACTTGCTGGAGTTTTTCGAGGAGGTCACAAAGATGACTGATGCCTGATATGGTCTGCGGCGACCGGAGTGGAGCCATGGCTGCTGGGAAGAACTGGTCCATTGGATTTCTGACAGCGTCTGTTTGTGGAAACTTCCATTACCATCATTCTGACATTACAGTACTGAATACGGTTCAAAGAAGTAACTTAAGTGGCTGCAAATATACTTGTATGAGCTTGATAAATGTAAGATACATCAACTTTTTCACACTGATTTTCTCCTAATGCTACAGCTTCTGCGGGTCTGTTGTTCCCGGCGCTTTCTCTGCTGGCCGTGGGAGGGAACATCCTGGTCATTACAAACATCCAGGTAATGTAATAAGGAGTGTGATACAGTCAGAACGATACTGAGGCGGGCTGATCTGTCAGAGGCTTTGTTCACTGGGTAATTTGCACTATTAAGGTGGATGGCGGGCAGGGAGGGGGGACAGTGCTTGCGGGTGGTGGGGTGCGTCATTAAGTGATGACTCCTCTGCCAGAGTTTCAGAATTACCTTCTGCTCATTGAAACGTTAAAATGAATTGAATTATCCAAAGATCATCGCTGACCTCTACAATTGTATGAAGTGTCCAGTGGTTTACATTAAATGTATACTCAGAACCGAGAAAATGCACAGTGGTCACTTATAAATTATTTGTTGGTACAAATTTAATGCGTGCCAATTGGCTAGTGAATTTTCAACATGACGACGATCACAACATTCCCACTGTACCTCATTTGGATATAAAGCACTTCGGGAAGTCCTGAGATGGTGAAACGAAGTCTTAGAATACCATATTATTTTGTTAATATCATTATAATGCAGAAACTATCTGTTTTAGATACATCCGACGTTTATCTTACCTCGGTGGAATTCCGTGGTGATGTGTGTCATGTGAGAGTACCTTTAAGACATGGATATTTAAGCAATGTACCTTTAAGAAAACAGTGATGTCAGAGAGTGGGTGGAGCTGAGCTCAGGTCAGCCATTTTGAAGTTTCAGTTTGGAAGAAAAGAGCTTGGGGAGTGTCTGTGTTTTGCAGTGAGCTGGATTTGCTGTGATCTCTGCCATGAAAGACTATCTCTGGATCATTTGGGTGATTTTAACTCATAATAGTAAAGCCTTTAACCTGATGTGATTCTGTTTAAAGGTGTTAAGTCTCTTGGAAGTTTGAAGGAACATTTTGAGGAATTATTTACTGTTGTAATATTTTCGGAGTTATCTTTGAAATAAGGGGTGTTACGAGATCCAATGTGTATTTAAGATGTTAAGTTGTGTTCATGGAATGAACATTGTTTTGTGTTTAAAAACCCACGTGTCCATAATTGTAACCCCACACCTAGGGAACGAGCCGTGTGCTGGGAAAAGCAACAAATACATTAAAGGGGGAGGTTGGTTGAACTCCATGATACATTTTGGGGTTCTGAAAACGCCTCGCGAATTACTTGTGGAACGAATAGAAAAAGATATTCTTTTTTATGCCTAAGGCTAGTTTGCCCCGTCCCTGTGTAACGTGGTGCCATATCGGTTCAATCAGGTGAACGCAGCGCTGGCCAGGACCGCTGCCTCGCCCTATCTCGATCTGCGCCCTATTTACCTTCGGTTCGACACTGTGTCTGTGGGCGAGCTCACTCAGAACAGTCCAGAGCAGAAGCTGGACCTGCCTTACCCTTTGTGTTGAACTTCACGCCACACAGTATTCCATCAGGTTATCGCAACACGTGTCTTCTATTACGACATGTGTCATGAAATTATCACAATGCAATAAAATGCAGAGGACGTAATTTGAACAGTGCAAGTGTTACAACAATAGGCGCTATGGTTGCCAACGAGGAAGCAGGCGTTCGTCTTCAGGAAAATACTGGAAATAGAATACAATACCAGAGGTGAACTTCTGAGGCTGTTTAAGGCTCTGGTGAGACCCCAGTTGGAGTATTGTGAGCAGTTTTCTGACCTGTATCTAAGAAGGAAATGATGGCCTTGGAAAGGGTCCAGAGGTGGTTCACAAGAATGATCCCTGGAATGAAGAGCTTGTTTTATGAGCAGCTGTTGAGGACTCTGGGTCTGTACTCGTCAGTGCTTAAAACGATGAGGGGAGATATTGTTGAAACTGGCAGGATACTGCGAGGCCTGGATAGAGTGGACGTGGAGAGGATGTTTCCACTTTTGAGAAATCCAGAACCAGAGGACACAATCTCAGATGAAAGGGACGATCCTTTAAAACAGAGAAGAGCAGGAATTTCTTCAGTCAGAGGGTGGTGAATCAGTGGAACCCTTTGCCGCAGAAGGCTGTGGAGGCCAAATCGCTGAGTGTCTGAAAGACATATACAGCTAGCTTACTAATTCAGGATCCGGGGTTATGGGGAGAAGGCATGAGAATGGGGATGAGAAAAATATCAGCCATGATTGAATGACGGAGCAGACTCGATGGGCCGAATGGCCTAATTTCTGCTCCGATGTTTTCTGGTTTTCTTGTCTTATGTTCAGTTGAGCAAACATTTTGCACATGGAATTCATTACTGAAGGTGTATTTTGGTCGATGTGGGGAAATGCCGCAAGATATAAGGGCAAATTACATTTTTTATCATCCCAACCTTTATTTTTCTCCAGTCTTTGTGGCAAAAGCTTTCAACCGTCTGATGTGGGCCGCACGGACGCACAGTGGGTAGCACTGTTGCTTCACAGCTCCAGGATCCTAGGTTCGATGGGTTGGCTTAATGGGAGCATCATTGACAAGAAGATCAACAAGGCCATGCGGGAACAGTGTGCTGCAGTAGTCGGACCAGGTCTAAAGTATTCCATACAGTTCCGCACATCACACTGAAAGAAAAGCGTAGTTTCACTGGACATTGTGCAGTAAAGGTTAACTGGGTTATTGCCAGGAGTTAAACCAATGCATTTTCCCTGAGGAGAGGCTGAGAAAGTGCCAGTTTATTTGCTTTAAGCAGAGTAATCTGATAAGCAACTTAATGGAGGCAATACCGGGCCCAGATAGACCTAAATAGCAAAGTGTTACTTGCATATGAAGAGCCGTCAGAATTCTGGGGCACAGATGCCAAGTTATAAGGAGATAGATTTGAAGAGGCAAATATTTGTCCACTCAAAGCGTCGTACAGACTTGAAAATCAGTGGATGAGTGATTGTTATTGTCAGAAACTGTCACCACATTAAATAATTATAGTATTAATGAAATCCTGATACCGACTAGAAAAGGTGCAGAACTACAGAGTAGGTGCAGTGATGTAAGTTTGGGCTAGACAGCTCTCCGTTCACATAAAAGATGGTTCAAATTCTATTTTTCTGTCTCCTCAACTTCTCATGCAGCGACAATTTTCTCATCTAATCCCCAGATTGGAAACTTGTTTGGAAACCGACGTTCCACAGTCATCACTCTGTACTATGGAGCCTTCGCTACATCATCAGCCATCTTGCTGCTGGTTAAGGTAAAGGTCGGAACGTTGGGAGATGTGGGAAGGGTTAGAGGTAGTGCACAAAGCCAGTGTGGTGGTATGTATTAGGGGTAATATGGTACCTGTGAATCCGAGAGGCTATTGGCTGACAGGTCCCGGGTCCTGGTTGGATCTGCCGACTTCTGGCTCCGCCCTGAAGGCGAAGTATAAGAGCTCGAGTTCTCCCAGCAGCCTCATTCTGTTGCTGAGCTGCTGGGGGACAAGTCTCGCTTAATAAAGCCCAGATAGACTTCATCGCTTCTCGTCTCGCGTACGTTATTGTGCGCGACAATTTATTAAGCGAGACTTGGCCAGGTAGTGACCAAGTAAAGGGAGAATAGATTGATACTTTGCCGTTAGCTTGAGGAACAGCTATAGCAGAGGAGGGTGATTGACTGCACAAAGAATGAGTGCAGAGAGACGGTGGGGAGAGAGCAATAAATGACTGTGGCGGATCAAGATTGAGGATTTAAGAGGGAGGGGAGTTGTTCGGGCAGGAAGCGGAGATAAAATGATTCAAAACTGCGACAGAAGCGACCATTTTATTTTTAATATATCTTTTCATTTAATTCTTTCGCCAATCCGTCGCATTAGGTTTTATACGAGGCTGGTTTTTCGCTGAAGTCCATGTTCCTGTTCATCAGTTCCCTCAGCTCCATACATGTGCTGCGGACCTTCTTTCTCCTTCCCCGGACACACATTCCCTACCCTCTGCCAGAAGGGTACAAATATGGGTAAGTGGAAGAGAAGAGATGCTTGTTAAATCTGATCTCGGTGCCTGGGTATATTTTGTTGCAGAGAAGAAAAGCTTTTCGATATTGAATTAACACAACCACAATTAATACGGCTTTCGTTGGACTAAGCATGGAATAAGGAACATTGAGAATCCAGAGTAGATTGGACCATAATCAAGTGTATCGAGTGATATTCAATTTGGAAGGTAATCGAACAATTCAGAGTGTTTTTTCTGTTTCGAATAACGCAGATTTTGGGGGATCTTTCAGCGTGTCTTTAATAGAATGATTTCGGGATGGAAGTCGCTTACTGTCAGATGTTCGACCATTTGGAGTCATTTATCGGTTGCAATTGTGCCAAAATATTCTCGGGCTTTATACATTAAATAATGGACATCAGTATGCACCAGCGGTATATTTAGCGGAAAGACAGCTTGGAATAAGTTCCAAACTGGAATTTACCCCCTCGCTGCTGGAAGATTAATGCATAATAATCTGGTAACAAAGTGTGCAGGCTGGAATCTAACTGACAGATGTGGGTGTCTCATGCAGGCAGTCAGTAAAAAAGCAGAAACATTCCAAACCTGTCATCCAAGCCATTTTTGCAAGTGAGTGCCCAGACTGTCACCGATAAGCTTGACTGAAATAGACGTCATTATCCTTTGGAGGATATCGCTTTGGCTGGTGTGTTCCGATATGGGTGTTTCTCTGGTTGGCAATTGGTAGCTAGTGGTGTCCCTCAGGGATCAGTGTTGGGCCCACAACTGTTCACAATTTACATAGATGATTTGGAGTTGGGGACCAAGGGCAATGTGTCCAAGTTTGCAGACGACACTAAGATAAGTGGTAAAGCAAAACGTGCAGAGGATACTGGAAGTCTGCAGAGGGATTTGGACAGGCTACGTGAATGGGCTAGGGTCTGGCAGATGGAATACAATGTTGACAAATGTGAGGTTATCCATTTTGGTAGGAATAACAGCAAAAGGGATTATTATTTAAATGATAAAATATTAAAACATGCTGCTGTGCAGAGAGACCTGGGTGTGCTAGTGCATGAGTCGCAAAAAGTTGGTTTACAGGTGCAACAGGTGATTAAGAAGGCAAATGGAATTTTGTCCTTCATTGCTAGAGGGATGGAGTTTAAGACTAGGGAGGTTATGCTGCAATTGTATAAGGTGTTAGTGTGGCCACACCTGGAGTATTGTGTTCAGTTTTGGTCTCCTTACTTGAGAAAGGACGTACTGGCACTGGAGGGTGTGCAGAGGAGATTCACTAGGTTAATCCCGGAGATGAAGGGGCTGGATTACGAGGAGAGGTTGAGTAGACTGGGACTGTACTCGTTGGAATTTAGAAGGATGAGGGGGGATCTTATAGAAACATATAAGATTATGAAGGGAATAGACAGGATAGATGCGGGCAGGTTGTTTCCACTGACGGGTGAAAGCAGAACTAGGGGGCATAGCCTCAAATTAAAGGGAAGTAGATTTAGGACTGAGTTTAGGAGGAACTTCTTCACCCAAAGGGTTGTGAATCTGTGGAATTCCTTGCCCAGTGAAGCAGTAGAGGCTCCTTCATTAAATGTTTTTAAGATAAAGATAGATAGTTTTTTGAAGAATAAAGAGATTAAGGTGTTCAGGCCGGAAAGTGGAGCTGAGTCCACAAAAGATCAGCCATGATCTCATTGAATGGTGGAGCAGGCTCGAGGGGCCAGATGGCCTACTCCTGCTCCTAGTTCTTATGTTCTTATGTTCCCGCACCAGCCACCCCGAACAGGCGCCGGAATGTGGCGACTAGGGGCTTTTCACAGTAACTTAATTTGAAGCCTACTTGTGACAATAAGCGATTTTCATTTTCATTTCATTATTATGTGGGCAAAAAAAGTGGCAGATGGAATACAACGTGGAAAGGTGTGAGATTATGCATTTTGGAAGGAGACATCGAGGCATAGACTATTTTATAAACACGGAAATGCTGAGGAAATCAAAAGCACAATGGGACTTGGGAGTCCTTGTTCACGATTCTCTTAAGGTTAAAGTGAGGTTCAGTCAGCAGTTAGGAAGGGAAATGCATTCACGCTGAGAGGGCTAGAGTACAATGCAAGGGATGTACTTCTGAGGTTATGTAAGGCTCTGGTCAGGCACCATTTGGAGTATTGTGAGCAGTTTTGGGCCCGTATCTAAGGAAGGCTGTGCTGGCCTTGGAAAGGGTCCAGAGGAGATTCACAGGAATGATCTCTGGAATGGAAAGCTTATCGTTTGAGGAACTGTTGAGGCATCTGGGTCTGTACTCGGAGTTTAGAAGGATGAGGAGGGATCTTATTGAAACGTACAAGATACTGCGAGGCCTGGATAGAGTGGACGTGGACACAACATGTCCACTTTCTCAAAGAACTAGAATCAGAGAACACAATCTCAGACTGAAGGGACGATGCTTTAAAACTGAGATGAGGAGCAATTTCTTCAGCCAGATGAACAAAGAACAAAGAAATGTACAGCACAGGAACAGGCCCTTCGGCCCTCCAAGCCCGCGCCGACCATACTGCCCGACTAAACTACAATCTTCTACACAAGGTGGAAGGAGCAGCGCTCCGAAAGCTAGTGATATTGAAACAAACCTGTTGGACTTTAACCTGGTGTTGTGAGACTTCTTACTGTGCCCACCCCAATCCAACGCCGGCATCTCCACATCAATAAGAAGAGGAAGAGGGCAACTTCTCGCCGATCCCCCTTGCGCCATTAGGTGCGTTTGGCTGACAAACTAATCATTTGTTGCATAGATGCTCGAACCTACTTCAGCTTGTCCGTAAGTTTCGGACAAAGAGGAAGGTACAGACTAAAATGCAATGCAAATTTCAGGGTTGCTTAATCTACAGAACAAACTGGACAGATTTCGAGTCAGGAATTGAACAGCGGAGTTATCTTGGTTTTTATGTGGAGTAACAAAATATTGAGGAATAATATACGAAATTGAGTCTACTCGCAGAATTAAAACGTTCGTTACGTACACAAAACGTTCTTCTTCTTGATGTTCATTATCTTGTCCTCTTACTGGTCATAATCCTCATCCTCCTCTTCATCCTTCTCCATCTCCTCCTTCATCTTCTCCTGATCCTCCTGATTTTTCTTTGTCTTCTTCCACATCATCTTATTATTACTTGCTTTATTATAGTTATTATTAGTATGCGGGTGAACGCCCCATTCCTGGGACACCACTTATTGCCCAGCTCTTATTAATCCAGAGACGGTCATGGTGAGCTGCCTTCTTGATCCTTTACAGTGCGCAAGGCTGGATTCCCCACACCGCCCGCCGCATGTTCCTCGGCGGGAGCCCAGGCCGACAGCGGGATTTTCCATTCCTGCCACCAACCAATGGGATTTCCCATTGTGGCCACCCCAGGTCGCCGGGAAACCCACGGTAGTGGCTGCGCTGCTGGGAAAATAGGAAATACCGCCGGCGGAATATGTTTACCCAGGTGCTTATACAGACGGGTTCCACAATTCTTACATAAGGACAATGGCTGGACGGCCGTGTAGTATGTAGGTGGTAAAGTCCGCGCATTTGGAAAGTGACTGTCAAATGAGCATTGCTGAGTTCCTTAGGTGCAGTTTCTGGAAGGTACACATTGCTCACATGTATGTTTGTGGTTGTCGTTGTGTACGTGAGTGGTTGTGTATGTTAATGGTTGTTGTTGCTAAAATGCGATGCAGATTTGTGATATATGGATCGCCAATCACTTGGACAGCTTAGTAGATTGAATGTAGCACCCGTTGTTTTGCGGGAGGCGCACCCATTGAAACAAGTGAAGTCCATTCAATCATCTTCTGGACATTTACATTTTAGATGGTGGAGCTATTTTGGGGAGTCAATACCAGCTGCACAATTTCCTTTGGATGCCTGTTATTGTCGCCAGAATGAATGGCCAGTTGAGATTCTGGTAAATTGTAAACATCAGGACGTTGATGGAGTGATATGCATTCACTGTTATGGTATTGAATATTAAAGCAACATGGCTTAGCGAGTGCCATAAAAACGGAGCGACTCTTTCCTCCGTGCGCCCCAGTTACTCCACGTCGACTGTTGTGCACACATTGTCAGCACGCAACAATGACCAGGAGGCTGGAGCAGATGCCATAATGGCTTTAAGGTGTGATGTGGTGTGGAACGATAGATTTGTTCTTGGAGTGATAATATACGAAACAGGCCTTGGTTATTTTTGATACAAACTTTACTAAAAAAAATCAATTCGTAAACGTTTAATTCAGCTCTTACACTGACAGATTAAATGACGTTTCTTAACCTGAACAAACTAGTTCCCATTAGGCAACATTACAATAGAACATGCAGCTCTATTGCCACTTTCGCAGGCAGTCAATGGCAATACTTACATTTAGAAAGCAACTTTCCTTCGAGTGGAGACCTTTATTCTGATCCCTTTTTTAAAGCCACCATTGGTGGGATCTCTCATGACCTTTCCCTGGACGTTTTGTACAGCCTCTCATCTGTAACTGTTCAAAACAGCATTTCTTCCTCTCTCTTTCTCTGAGCTCCGCCCATCCCCTCAAACAAGGTTTCTTCCATGGGATGGCCAGACTGGAATACCTTACGGTTATCCTGGCTGATTGCCCATACCCTTTTAGACAAAAGAACAGAGAAATGCCATTCAAGAATAACTAACCTTCCCTTGACAGAAACCATAAGTCATCAGACTCTGAGATGGGATAATATATGGTCATCCATGGTTGTCCCGAATGACAATCAATCTCAAGTTGATCATTCTGGCCGACCTGGGGCATTCCGTGTATTCCCACTAACGAAGATAAGTCTGAATAGGACAAGATAACTCAGGCAGTGGTCGTATTCCTCTGACTCTGTTGCTGGGAGTCTTTTTAACTCCTAAATTGCCTGCGACTTATTGGACCCCATTAATGGAGAGGCGTTCTGCTATCGTGCGACCCCCATTAAAAAAGAAATTTCCCAAGATTACACACAGATTACATTCTACATGGTCCATACCGTTTTCAATGTTAAGCAATAATCACCACATTATAAAGTCTGTTGTAGTCTTTTCCAAGATCACAGTCAAGATAGGACATCAGCAATCACATTATCGTTTCACCACTATTGCATTAGTTCTGCAAAAGTAGTACGGGTATTGTCAAACCTACCAGTGACATTGACGACAGTCTCCATGCACGAGGAGGCACGGTGGCACAGTGGTTATCACTGCTGTCTCACGGCGCCGTGGACCAGGGTTCGACACTGGACTCGGGTTATTGCTTGTGTGGAGTTTGCACATTCTCCCGGTGGTCTGCGTGGGGCTCGTCCCACAACCCAAATTTATTTAGGATGGATGGATTTTACACACTAAATTGCCCCTGAATTGTAAAGTATTAATAATAATTCAGTTCGGTGCAATTATCGGAGTTGACCAGCAAGGTTTTTCTTTTGATTGTTCGACACATTGTTGCATCATTCATGCTATGTTCGTCACATTTATCTGGAGTTTTGTATTGGGCTTCTTTTGCTGTCTGTGGAAGATTACCAAAATAATTGGGAACAGATTGTGTATTTGGACCGTCTCAGTCATCATTGCATGTTGAATATGGCTGGCTACTCTGGTTACATTTTTACCAACCCTTCAGCCTCCAAATTCCGTATTCCGTTAAGGCCGATGCGCTCTGTGACCAGAGCCTAGTGTCATCACTTCCTGTGTAAATATTATGACAAGAGTTTTACTGCTCTTGGAGCCCCACAGTGCCCACTGTTTATTTACTAACTATCTGCTGCCTTGTGAACATCTCTCTCCCTTGTTGATGTTGCTGTCGTTCCTCTTTGATCTCATGCAGATGATTGCGTGTGTGCTGGAGTTACTGTGCAATCTAATGCCAGATCTCTGCTTTCTTCCCAATCTGTTTTTCAGGACCAGCTTTCTCTTCTGTGTAACAATCGTGTCTGACTTATTCTGAATGAAGTTCCCATGCCAGCTGCTTCTGCACCTTCACTTCTCCATTCACTCTGCCATGTAGTTCTATTTTTTGATCACGTAAATTAACCATCTCTGTTTGTGCCTGTACCATTCTCAGTACATTGAGTTTGCAGTAGTGTTGTTCATGGGAACATCTTTACGATAACTATACAAGACATGGATAGAGCAGGGGCAGGAATGGTTGTGGAAGGTGCCGGAGTTTAGATATTTCAGTAAGCTCAGGGAAGGTGGTAAAAGAGGGGGAGGGGTGGCATTGTTAGTCAAGGACAGGGTTACGGTGGCAGAAAGGACGTTTGATGAGGACTCGTCTACTGAGGTAGTATGGGCTGAGGTTAGAAATAGGAGAGGAGAGGTCACGCTGTTAGGGGTTTTCTATACGCCTCCGAAAAGTTACAGGGATGTAGAGGAAAGGATTGCAAAGATGATTCTGGATAGGAGCGAAAGCAACAGGGTAGTTGTTATGGGGGAACTTTAACTTTCCAAATATTGACTGGAAACGCTATAGTTCGAGTACTTTAGATGGGTCCGTTTTTGTTCAATGTGTGCAGGAGGGTTTCCTGACACAGTATGTAGATAGGCCAATGAGAGGCGAGGCCATATTGGATTTGGTACTGGGTAATGAACCAGGACAGGTGTTAGATTTGGAGGTAGGTGAGCACTTTGGTGACAGTGACCACAATTCGATTACGTTTACTTTAGTGATGGAAAGGGATAGGTATATACCGCAGGGCAAGAGTTATATCTGGGGGAAAGGCAATTATGATGCGATGAGGCAAGACTTAGGATGCATCGGATGGAGAGGAAAACTGCAGGGGATGGGCACAATGGAAATGTGTAGCTTGTTCAAGGAACAGCTACTGCGTGTCCTTGATAAGTATGTACCTGTCATGCAGGGAGGATGTGGTCGAGCGAGGGAACCGTGGTTTACTAAAGCAGTTGAAACACTTGTCAAGAGGAAGAAGGAGGCTTATGTAAAGATGAGACATGAAGGTGCAGTTAGGGCACTTGAGAGTTACAAGTTAGCTAGGAAGGCCCTAAAGAGAGAGCTAAGAAGAGGCAGGAGGGGACAGGAGGAGCCTTTGGCAGGCAGGATCAAGGATAACTCTAAAGCTTTCTATAGATATGTCAGGAATAAAAGAATGACTAGGGTAAGAGTAGGGCCAGTCAAGGACAGTAGTGGGAAGCTGTGCGTGGAGTCAGAGGAGATAAGAGAGGTGGTAAATAAATATTTTTCGTCAGTATTCACACAGGAAAAAGACAAAGTTATCGAGGAGAATACTGAGATTCAGGCTACTAGACTAGAAGGGCTTGAGGTTCATAAGGAGGAGGTGTTAGCAATTCTGGAAAGTGTGAAAATAGATAAGTCCCCTGGGCCGGATGGGATTTATCTTAGGATTCTCTGGGAAGCTAGGGAGGAGATTGCTGAGCCTTTGGCTTTGATCTTTAAGTCATCTTTGTCTACAGGAATAGTGCCAGAAGACTGGAGGATAGCAAATGTTGTCCTCTTGTTCAAGAGGGGGAATAGAGACAACCCCAGTAACTATAGACCAGCGAGCCTTACTTCTGTTGTGGGCAAAGTCTTGGAAAGGTTTATAAGAGATAGGATGTATAATCATCTGGATAGGAATAATTTGATTAGAGATAGTCAACACGGTTTTGTGAAGGGTAGGTCGTGCCTCACAAACCTTACTGAGTTCTTTGAGAAGATGACCAAACAGGTGGATGAGGGTAAAGCAGTTCATGTGGTGTATATGGATTTCAGTAAAGCGTTTGATAAGTTTCCCCATGGTAGGCTCCTGCAGAAAATACGGAGGCATGTGATTCAGGGTGATTTAGCAGTTTGGATCAGAAATTGGCTAGCTGGAAGAAGACAAAGGGTGGTGGTTGATGGGAAATGTTCAGACTGGACACCAATTACTAGTGGTGTACCACAAGGATCTGTTTTGGGGCCACTGCTGCTTGTCATTTTTAAAATGAATGAAAATCGTTTATTGTCACAAGTAGTCTTCAAATGAAGTTACTGTGAAAATCCCCTAGTCACCACATTCTGTCGCCTGTTCGGGGAGGCTGTTACGGAAATGACCTGGAGGAGGGCGGAGAAGGATGGGTGAGTAAATTTGCAGATGACACTAAAGTCGGTGGAGTTGTGGACAGTGCGGAAGGATGTTACAAGTTACAGAGGGACATAGATAAGCTGCAGCGCTGGGCTGAAAGGTGGCAAATGGAGTTTAATGCAGAAAAGTGCGAGGTGATTCATTTTGGAAGGAATAACAGGAAGACAGAGTACTGGGCTAATGGTAAGATTCTTGGCAGTGTGGATGAGCATAGAGATCTCGGTGTCCATGTACATAGATCCCTGAAAGTTGCCATTCAGGTTGAGAGGGTTGTTAAGAAGGTGTATGGTGTGTTAGCTTTTATTGGTAGAGGGATTGAGTTTCGGAGCCATGAGGTCATGTTGCAGCTGTACAAAACTCTGGTGCGGCCGCATTTGGAGTATTGCGTGCAATTCTGGTCGCCACATTATAGGAAGGATGTGGAAGCATTGAAAAGGGTGCAGAGGAGATTTACCAGAATGTTGCCTGGTATGGAGGGAAGATCTTATGAGGAAAGTATGAGGGACTTGAGGCTGTTTTCGTTAGAGAGAAGAAGGTTAAGAGGTGACTTAATTGAGGCATACAAGATGATCCGAGGATTGGATAGGGTGGACAGTGAGAGCCTTTTTCCTCGAATGGTGATGTCTACCACGAGGGGACATAGCTTTAAATTGAGGGGAGATAGATATAGGACAGATGTCAGAGGTAGGTTCTTTAGTCAGAGAGTAGCAAGGGTGTGGAATGCCCTGCCTGCAACAGTAGTGGACTCGCCAACACTAAGGGCATTCAAATGGTCATTGGATCGACATATGGACGATAAGGGAATAGTGTAGATGAGCTTTAGATGGTTTCACAGGTCGGCGCAACATTGAGGGCCGAAGGGCCTGTACTGCGCTGTAATGTTCTATGTTCTATATTCTATATCTTGCTTAAATACTTTTGTGCCTTCCAAGTAATGACACTTTCAATTCATTTTGATTTTCCTCTGAAAGTTTGCTCAATATTCTATCTCAATTTTGTAATTTGTCGTTTATGTCCAATTTACTTTGAGCTGTGCCAGATTCAGAATTGTCTTGATGTACCTATTCTCCCGAAGTTACAGCGACCAACACTTCTCATTCTTTCCATCTGTGTCAAAATACATGTTTTGCATCGTAACCTGACATCGTAAGTCCATCTTCGATCTGGCATTGTTAGCAATCAATTGCTTCGCTCTGTTTGCTTTCTATCTGATACGGTCCACTAATGGTTCCTCGAAAACGGGAATGTGTAACACAGGTGCTGGTTTGATTACCACCTGTGGTTTACCTATCACTTCACCTGTGCAGTCTATTTCAATTGTATCCTTATGTATTCTCGGTCAATAAGAAGGTCAATGTCGTTTTTATTGAGCTGCTCTCACCCTCAAATCCCCCCCCTCCCCGCCTGGAACCTCATGCATTACCCGCAAAGTGTCTTTGCTGCTATCCACCGGTAATAATATGTGACGAACTTCTGCCCATTTGCTATAAGCTTGAATATGTAAAAATCCCCATTTTCTCATTAATGAATTATTTCTAATGTAATGGCATTCTGATATTCATCCAAAGAACAAATAAAAAAAAGGAAATTGCAGCACCGGAACAGGCCCATTGGCACTCCAAGCCTGCACTGACCATGTTGCCCACCTGTATTGAAACCCGCTACCTTCCGTGGACATATCCCTGTATTCGCATCCTATTCTAGTATTTGTGAAGACGCCCATAAACGTCACTCGCGTATCTGTTTCCACTCCCTCTCCAGGCAGAGAGTTCCAGGCTCCCACCACTCTCTGTGTAACAAACATTACTCGTACATCTTCTTGAAATCTGCCCCTCGTACCTTCAACCCATGCCCCCCCTAGAAATTGACTGTTCCACCCTGGGAAAATGCTTCTGACTATCCGCTCTGTCCATGCATCCCATAATCGTGTAAACTTCTATCACGTCGCCTCTCAACCTCTCTCATTTCACTGAAAATAAACCAAGTTTCTCCAAACTCTCCTCACAGCTGATGCTCTCCATACCAGGCAACGTCGGGTAATATTTTCTGTAACCTCTGCAAAGTCTCCACATTTTTCTGGTTGTGAGGCGACCAGTATCCACGCAATATTCCAAGTGTGGCCAAACTAAGGTTCAATAAAGCTGCAACATGATTTGTCAACTTTTAAACTCAATTTCCTGGTCGATGAAGGCCAGCATGCCGTATGCCTTCTGGACTTCCTTCTCCACCCGCGTTTCCATTTTCAGGGACCTGTGCAACTGTACAGCCAGATTCTTCTGACTATCAACATCTTAAGGTTCTGCCATTTGCTGTATATTTCCGATCTCTATTTGACCTTCCAAAATGCATTACCTCACTTTCATTCTGATTAAAATCTATTTGCCATCTCTCTGCCAAAGTCTCTAACCGATCTACATTCTTCTCTATCCTCTGGCGGTCCTCATCGCTATCCACAATTCCACCAGCCTTTGAGTCATCCACAAAGTTACTAAGCAGACCAGTTACATTTTCTTCCAAATCATTTAGATATATTACAAACAGGAAGGGCCCCAGCACTGAACCCTGAGGAACCCCACTGGGCATAGCCTGCCATTTAGAAACGCACCCTTCCACTGCCACCCTCTGCCTACTAGATCCATCTTGCCAGCTCATCTCTGATCCAGTGTGACTTCACCTCCTGTACCAGAATGCCGTGAGGGACCTTGTGAATGGTCTTACTTAAGTCCATGTAGAGAACATCCACTGCCCTATCCTCATCAATCGTCTTTGTCACTTCCTCGAAAACCTCGATGACGTTTTTGACACACGACCTCCCCTTCACAAAACCATGCTGCCTCTCGCCAATATGTCCATTTAGTTCCAAGTGGGAGTAAATCCTGTCTGGAAGAATCCTCACCATTTTTTCCTCCAGCACTGATGTAAGGCTCACCGGCCTGTAATTAGCTGCATTATACTTGCTACTCTTCTTAAACAAAGGAACAACATTGGCAATTCTCCAATCCTCTTGGACCTCTCCTGCAGCCAGTGAAGATACAAAGATTTTTCTCAAAGGCCCAGCAATTTCTTCCCTTGCCTCTCTCAGTATTCTATGGTATGTCCCATCAGGCCCTGGGGACGTGTCTACCTTCATGTTTTTCAACACCCCGAATACCTCCTCCAACTTGACCTCAACATGACCCATACTATCTACACACAGACCCCAGACTCATCATCGAAAGATTCCTTCTCTTTTGTGAATACTGACACAAAGTACTAATTTGATACATCGCCCATTTCCTGTGGCTTCAGGCATGGATTCCATCCGCTATCAGTGAGTGGGCCAACCCTCTCACTGGCTACCCTCTTGCTCTTTATATATGTATGACCAGCCTTCGTATTTTCCTTGACACTGCTGGCCGATGACTTTTCGTGACCCTTTTTAGTGTTCCTGACTCATTGCGTAAGTTTCTTTCCACTTTCCTTGTATTCTGCACTTGCTTTGTACGTTCCCAGCATCCCAGCCGTGACAAGTTCTTCCTTTTTCATTTTGACTCAGCAAACAATATCTCTCATTATCCAAAGTTTCCAAACTTGCCAAACTTATCCTTCATCCTTAAAGGAACTTGCCGGTCTTGAATTCCAATCATTTGAGTTCATTCTTTATTGTACAACGTCTTTAGTTCTGAATCTCTTTGTTGTAATTCAACTTGCTCGAACTGAAGGCGACGTCTGCTTCATCTGATGTCTCCCGAATGGCACTTTAAGTGTACCGAGTTCACATGGACTGTCATGGTTCAAAAATACAGACCATTATCATCTTCTTAGGGGCAGTTGGAATGAGCAACAAATCGTGTCGAGCCAGCCTCGCCCACATGCCACAAAAATTAATATTAATTATGAATGATCAAAACTGTAAAGGATGAGGTATCCACACTTCAATTTGGCAACTGAACAAAACAGAATTAGTTGCCTCCACGTAGTGAGAGAAGTGCGAGTTCCAGAGGCACAGATAATATTGGGTTCAGTCTTCCATGGACTTAGATGTGGTGCCCTTGCTTTGAAATAGCAACATTATCTTACCCCCGCCATTTCAGACAATATACAAAGCTAAGCGTAGCAATGATACACCAGTCAGTTCAATTTGACGTGCAAACTTCTAGAATCAAGAAGTCGAGGCGGAATTAGTCCCATGGACACATGTGGTTGACTTATGCAGGCATGGAATTCATTCGGGAAGACAGGTTTTACAAGCTGGCTAAAGTTTTTCCAAGACTTATACCAGAGATGATATAATAAAACAATGCTCTTGCTGTCCTTGTCGGCCAACGTAAACAGTACTGTTTTACATTCTCACCACTAGTCCAGCATCAGAAAGGTGTTATCGATTTTACTTCCTTCCTTTGCAGCGGTGGCTTATATCCCAGTTACACAATTATGACGCAATGCAATTTTCATTAAAAGCCTCAGACGAGACTAAAAATACACAAAGTGAGAATGCTGGTTGTTTTACACGGTCTGAATGCGGAAAGCAGGTTGGCAAGTCCCTTGCCAAAGTCCAATTGTGTATTTATTCAGGGTTGGCAGCCTGCAGACTGATGTTAGATAGTTCAGTTGCCAAGTAGAGGTGACTTCCACAATGCGATGGGCAGGAATTGATCACATATTGCTACCAGCGCGGGTCAGTACGTTCAGAAATTCCCGGTGCACAAGTGTGGAGGAGCTTTGTGCGAGCGTGTAGGAGGGGGTGGGGGCAAGCAATCCCCTGGAGCCAATCCTGGCGCTTTGTTGATGAAAGGTGGGAGACTAAGCGGTGCAGCAACATTACAAGTTGTATGTTGCTGGTTTCAAGCCAGGGTGGAGGGGAGGGGGGGGGGGGGGGGGGGGGGCTGTAAAGCAAGTTACTCCCACTTCTCCAACCTGGATTGGAGAAAGGATGCTCATTTCACAACCTGCAATGTTGTATTTGATATACTTTCAATCGGAAATAATTTCAAAATGGGTTTCATGTTCCTTTGCTTTTGTAGACAGGTTGTCTGCGGTACCCGAGTTCGGCCTTAGTAATGGTCGCAGCATTTGTACAATTCCTTTCAATTGATCTCTGCAGTCACACGGTTAATTATACATTTCCGAGAGTTAATTGTGGTGCATGTATCTCTGAGCACGCTCCACACTATATGGATGTGAAGTTGGAGACAGGCGAGGCTCAGCGCCCCCCGTGGAGGCTGGACACCGACCTCCTGGCCGACAGCGCCTTCTGTCAAAAAACATCGCGGGCCGTAGGCGACTACGTTAGTAACAACCAAAACGGGGAGGTCTCACCCTCCACGTCCTGGCAGGCACTGAAGTCCGTGATTAGAGGAGAGATCATAGCCTACAAGGCAAGCAAAGATAGGGAAGAGAGGGTGGCCAGGCAACAACTGGTGAACTCCATCCTGGAAGTCGACAGAAAATACTCCGAAGCCCCGACTGTCGAGATGCTGGCGGAGACAAAAAAGCTGCAAATGGACTTTAACCCGCTATCCACTAGGAAAGCAGTGTACCAACTCCGCCAGACATGGGGGACCTTCTACGAACACAGAGACAGGCGGGCCGCCTATTGGCTCACCAGCTGAGAAAGCAGGCAGCCACAAGGGAAATAGTGCAGGTAAAGGATAACCGACGCAGACTGGTAACAGAGCCAAAGGAGGTCAATCGGACATTTGAGACCTTCTACCGGGTACTGCACGCCTCCGAGCCCCTCAACGGGGGCGCGGGGATCAAACAGTTCCTAGATGGACTGGAACTACCAGTTGTGGGGGAAGACAGACGGGGGGAGCTGGAGACACCAGTACACCTGGGAGAAATCATGGAGAGCATCAGCTCCATGCAGGCGGGGAAGGCACCGGGACCCGACGGGTTCCCGGCAGACTTCTACAAAAGTCGCAGCAGTCCTGGCCCCACACGTCAGGGACAGTGACCACAATTCGGTGACGTTTACGTTAAGGATGGAAAGGGATAAGTATACACCGCAGGGCAAGAGTTATAGCTGGGGGAAGGGAAATTATGATGCCATTAGACGTGACTTGGGGGGGATAAGGTGGAGAAGTAGGCTGCAAGTTTTGGACACACTGGATAAGTGGAGCTTGTTCAAGGATCAGCTACTGCGTGTTCTTGATAAGTATGTACCGGTCAGGCAGGGAGGAAGGTGCCGAGCGAGGGAACCGTGGTTTACCAAAGAAGTGGAATCTCTTGTTAAGAGGAAGAAGGAGGCCTATGTGAAGATGAGGTGTGAAGTTTCAGTTGGGGCGATGGATAGTTACAAGGTAGCGAGGAAGGATCTAAAGAGAGAGCTAAGACGAGCAAGGAGGGGACATGAGAAGTATTTGGCAGGAAGGATCAAGGAAAACCCAAAAGCTTTCTATAGGTATGTCAGGAATAAGCGAATGACTAGGGACAGAGTAGGACCAGTCAAGGACAGGGATGGAAAGTTGTGTGTAGAGTCTGAAGAGATAGGCGAGATACTAAATGAATATTTTTCGTCAGTATTCACTCAGGAAAAAGATAATGTTGTGGAGGAGAATGCTGAGCTCCAGGTAAATAGATTAGATGGCATTGAGGTACGTAGGGAAGAGGTGTTGGCAATTCTGGACAGACTGAAAATAGATAAGTCCCCGGGACCTGATGGGATTTATCCTAGGATTCTCTGGGAGGCCAGGGAAGAGATTGCTGGACCATTGGCTTTGATTTTTATGTCATCATTGGATACAGGAATAGTGCCAGAGGACTGGAGGATAGCAAATGTGGTCCCTTTGTTCAAAAAGGGGAGCACAGACAACCCCGGCAACTATAGACCGGTGAGCCTCACGTCTGTAGTGGGTAAAGTCTTGGAGGGGATTATAAGAGACAAGATTTATAATCATCTAGATAGGAATAATATGATCAGGGATAGTCAGCATGGCTTTGTGAAGGGTAGGTCATGCCTCACAAACCTTATCGAGTTCTTTGAGAAGGTGACTGAACAGGTAGACGAGGGTAGAGCAGTTGATGTGGTGTATATGGATTTCAGCAAAGCGTTTGATAAGGTTCCCCACGGTAGGCTATTGCAGAAAATACGGAGGCTGGGGATTGAGGGTGATTTAGAGATGTGGATCAGAAATTGGCGAGCTGAAAGAAGACAGAGGGTGGTGGTTAATGGGAAATGTTCAGAATGGAGTTCTGTCACAAGTGGAGTACCACAAGGATCTGTTCTGGGGCCGTTGCTGTTTGTCATTTTTATCAATGACCTAGAGGAAGGCGCAGAAGGGTGGGTGAGTAAATTTGCAGACGATACTAAAGTCGGTGGTGTTGTCGATAGTGTGGAAGGAAGTAGCAGGTTACAGAGGGATATAGATAAGCTGCAGTGCTGGGCTGAGATGTGGCAAATGGAGTTTAATGTAGAGAAGTGTGAGGTGATTCACTTTGGAAGGAAAAACAGGAATGTGGAATATTTGGCTAATGGAAAAGTTCTTGAAAGTGTGGATGAGCAGAGTGATCTAGGTGTCCAAGTACATAGATCTCTGAAAGTTGCCACCCAGGTTGATAGGGTGGTGAAGAAGGCCTATGGAGTGTTGGCCTTTATTGGTAGAGGGATTGAGTTCCGGAGTCAGGAGGTCATGTTGCAGCTGTACAGAACTCTGGTACGGCCGCATTTGCAGTATTGCGTACAGTTCTGGTCACCGCATTATAGGAAGGACGTGGAGGCTTTGGAGCAGGTGCAGAGGAGATTTACCAGGATGTTGCCTGGTATGGAGGGAAAATCTTATGAGGAAAGGCTGATGGACTTGAGGTTGTTTTCGTTAGAGAGAAGAAGGTTAAGAGGAGACTTAATAGAGGCATACAAAATGATCAGAGGGATAGATAGGGTGGACAGTGAGAGCCTTCTCCCGCGGATGGAAATGGCTGGCACGAGGGGACATAGCCTTAAACTAAGGGGTAATAGATATAGGACAGAGGTCAGGGGTAGGTTCTTTACGCAAAGAGTAGTGAGGCCGTGGAATGCCCTACCTGCTACAGTAGTGAACTCGCCAACATTGAGGGCATTTAAAAGTTTATTGGATAAACATATGGATGATAATGGTATAGTGTAGGTTAGATGGCTTTTGTTTCGGTGCAACATCGTGGGCCGAAGGGCCTGTACTGCGCTGTATTGTTCTATGTTCTATGTTCTATGCTCGTGGACTCACTGGCAAGGGGCACCCTGCACCCCACGCTAGCGGAAGCCACAATTTCACTGATACCCAAAAAAGATAAAGACCTGACGGAATGCGGATCATACAGACCTATTTCACTGCTGAATGTGGATGCGAAGATACTCGCAAATGTCCTGGCCAAAAGGCTGAAGGGCTGTGTACCAGAGGTGGTCACAGAGGACCAAACCAGCTTTGTCACGGGTAGGCAGCTCACAGCGAACATCAGGAGGCTGCTGAACATAATAATAGAGAACACCAGAGGCAACCGTCTTCCTGGACGCAGGAAAGGCCTTTGACAGAGTCGAATAGAAATACCTCCTCGAGGTACTGGAATGGTTTGGGCTTGGAGCGGCGATCACCGCCTGGGTGAGGTTCCTGTCCAACGCTCCCGAAGCGAGCGTCCGAACTAACACCACCAGCTCTGAATACTTCCAGCTGCAGAGAGGAACAAGACAGGGCTGCCCCCTGTCCCCAATCTTGTTCGTGCTAACAACCAAACCCCTGGCGATAGCCTTGCGGGCCGCGAAAAGTTGGAAGGAAATCCGGAAAGGAGACAGAGAGCACAGAATCTCACTCTATGCACATGACTTGCTCCTCTATGTCTCGAAGCAAGCCTACTACTCCACCTTCAAGGAACTATGAAACTGCACCCCTAAATCTCTTTGTTCGGTACCTCTCCTCATCTCCCTCGCATTTACTGAGTAGGTCCTGCCCTGATTGGATCCACCAAAAGGCATCACCCCACATTTATGCAGATAACTCGCACTTAACTCGTCTCACCAAATATTTGCTCATGCCTGTATTTTTCCGTTTGTGACAGTGTGCTCATAATTTAACTCTGTCCCCTTTCCACTCCTACTTTCAAGTGGAACAAAACCCTTCTGTGATCAGGTTACCATGACTGCACCCAACATTAAGTTGTGGCATTAAAAAAACATGTGACATAGCTCCAAGACTATTCCCTTGATCTAATATTGTCTCACCAAGTCTCATCAAGATGGCACTGGAGCTCTCTGCGAGCTCTCCCAAACAGATCCACTTTTTACTTAATGATCTGTTGAGCTGCTCGCAGAAAAATACTTTTCACTGTACCTCGGTACATGTGACAATAAACAAATCCAATCCAATCCAATCCAATATTGTATGCTGCGGTATTATACCCAGAGCGGATGTTATTTTCCGACAAAACAAAATCCAAGAGATAAACTTGACCAACAGCCCGCCACTCCCTGTTTTCGCATTGAAAAACCAGAGGAAACAAGCAGATCTTAGCAGCGTCGACTTACAGTCACACTTTTGGAATTGAAACAAGACAAAGATTTTGTCACAAGAATAAATCATAACCACAGAAGAACGCATTTACACAATTAAATAGTCTCATATATAGCAAGTAAAAAAACAGTAACATTCCCACTGCTCAAATACATTACGATTTTAATGGTATGCAACAGCTTACTTCGCCCTGATGTGCAAATCTAAGAACATCTGCAATATTGATTTCTGAAACCCAATTTTCTTTTCAATTTTTTGGATGGAGATTTCAGACTTTGCATGTTCAAAACAGAAACTGTTTTATATTCACAAAATCATCAACAAGTCAACTCAACACCTCTACTTGGGTATCATATTTCCCAATCATCTTCGATTCCATTGTCTCTGAAGGCTGTTGAACTCAGTATTTCCAAATGAAGGCGATCATCTTTGTTTTCCTATGCCGCCACTTTAGGGTGCAATGAAAGTGAATAAACATTTCATGTTTGACTCTTTCTACACAGAATCATAGAATCCCTACAGTACAGAAGGAAACCAATTGACCTATCGAATCTGCACCAGCCGCTGGAAAGAACACCCGACTTAAGCCCACTCCTCCACTCTGTCTCCGTCACTATACCAAACATTTTGGACACCGAGGGTAATTTAGCGTGACCAATCCACCCGGCATGCACATATTAGTGGGGCGAAACCGCCGCACCCGGAGGAAAACAATGCAGTCACGGAGAGAAAGTGCAAACTCCACACAGTCACCCGAGGCCGGAATCGAACCTGGGTCCCTGGAGCTGTGAGGTAGCAGTGCTAACGATTGTGTCACTGTGACCCCAAGTTGATTTTCTACGAAATATTTTCAAGTTCACAATAATGTAGCTATCTATCTGTTCAGGCAAATATTTGAACTCCTCTTTATTTCTATACCTGCTCTACGATAGGTTCGTTGCAAATGCATGCAGTTAACACGTCCAATGTTTTGATTTCTTAATTGCCCCCGACAGGATGTCTTAACCAATATTTCTCGAGAATAATTGAAGCACGTATGCACAGCAAGCATTCTTCTCTGGATAATAAAATATTCCCCAAACACATAAACTATCCTCATACTAGACTAACAAAGGGAAGGATTCCAAATGTCTCCGAAGCCAAGTCATTGAACTATCCTGCTTTGTATTGTGTACGTGCAACCCACAGACTTCATCTAAATCACACAGGATCCATCTTTTATTCTCTATTCTTTTCCGTTTTTGGCCACAGCAAAGTCATCTTCTCGGGCTGAGCCCTATTAGCTATTTTTCTGCCCATCACACCAGAGCATGGATATCTCTTTGAAGTTTACAGCTGTCCTCCTCTTTCAACTGCTCGTTCATTCATTGGTGTCATTTGCTAACTTTCGGATCATGGCCCTTAGATTTAAGTCCAAGTTTTGAAATTAGAAATCCTTGGTTAAAGGTACTTATTTGGGTTGACACCTCAAGATGGTCCTTACATGTTTGGGTTGCCCCAAATCACTCTTTTTATTGTGCAACCATGCCTCTAATGTCTCTTACGATGGTGAATCAACATCCTGGGGAGTTACCATTGATCAGAAACTAAACTGTCCGAGCTGGTGGCTACCAGGGCAGCTCAAATGCCTGGAATAATAGGGGGAGCAACTCACCCCTTGTCCCCCACAAAAGCCTGTCCATCATCTCCAAGACACACGTCAGATCATAATGAAGCAAAAGCTTAACCGCTGCATTGCTTCGTTCCCCTTCTCAGTTGCTGCATGAGCGGTTAGCTCCTGATGTTTCAGTGGCCATTGTGTTTAAAGATGGAAATTGTTGCTTGTTTGGTCAGGGTCAGTTGCGGGAAGTTAGAATTGGTGCCATTCTGCCGTGAGACGCTCATTGCGAGCCAGGCGCATCCACGATCCGGAGCAGGTGGGACCTCGCGAGAGGAGAACAGGGCGTCGCAAGAGGTGAGAGTAATAAGTGGGGTACGAGAGCAAGAGACCGAAGGAGGCATGGGTGAGAGTAACCAAGAGGAAGAACAAGAGAGGAGCCAAGGACAGCACGATGCAGAGACCGAAGATGTGAATCCACAAGCTCTTGGGTCAGGTGAGATTATCTCTCACATTTCCTTGCTTGTCTCCTTCCACCCCGTGTTGCCTGCTCTTCCTCGTATCACAGCGCATGCTTACCATCGCAGTCCCTCCCCTTATTTGTACCTTATTACTTTAGAATGCCCCTTTTCTCCTCAATTTTCTCCTCAACTTGTCATTATTTTCAATGCCATTTCCTATCTTACACTTTATAACCTTCTGATCAATGCTCTGTTTTCCCACTGTCTCTTTTCAATTACCTCTGCCATTCCCCACGCAATCACTTCAGAATTATCCCTTTGCCTACTGTTTTGTCCCTCTGACTTCCGTTCTCTCTGTTACCTGCTACTCCCTTGTCTTTCAATTTGGGGCCCGCAGTTCTATGAAGAGAGGCAGCAACTATCAAATAAAGGAGATTGTTGCTGACATTCTCATATCAAAGAAAATGAAATCACTGGTGGGGCTAACCGTAATCAGAAGACACATTTTCATAGATGTCGGGAAGGAGGGACGGATTCGGAAGTGATCAGAAAGCTTATTTGACATTGCAAGATCGTGTATGATGGCCGGACTGTCTCATTCTATGCTTGAATGTGAGATAATAGAATGGTGATAAATCTATTTGACTATTCTGATTGAAATTATTCATTGAATAATCGAAGATGTGCAGGTGAATTACATTGACGTTGTTAAATTGTGCCCTTAGTATCCAGAAATCTGGAGTGGCTATGATCAAAGCACCGCATTTCGGGTTAAGTTGGAGGGGTTGGTCGAGGGAAACTGTTTTTTCAGAGGATTGGTGCAGACCTGATGGGTAGAATTTCCTCATCCTGCGCTCGAGGAATCATAGGGAATCTATGAATTAAGTGTCCATCTATTTTCTTGTTCACAACGAAAAAGAATAAAGAACAGCACAATATAGGAACAGAAACCAAAGATAAAATGCTGGAAAATCTCAGCAGGTCTGGCAGCATCTGTAGGGAGAGAGAATAGCTAGCGTTTCGAGTCCAGATGACCTTTATCAAAGCTCTGGTCATCTGGGCTCGAAAGATTAGCTCTTTTCTCTCCCGACAGATGCTGCCAGACCTGCTGAGATTTTCCAGCATTTTCTCTTGGTCTCAAATTCCAGCATCCGCAGCAATTTGATTTTATACAGTATAGGAACAGGCCCTTTGGCCCTCCAAGCCTGCAACGATTACCATGCCTGCCTAAACTAAAATCCTCTGCACTTCGAGAGCCCGTGCTTCGCTATTCGCATCCTATTCTTGTATTCAAAGATAACTCTTAAAAGTCGCTATTGTACCTGCTTCCACCAACTCCACTGGAAGCGAGTTCCAGGCACTCACCACCCTCTGTGTAAAAGACTGCGCCTCACAACTGAAAGCTATGTTCCCTGGTAATTAGCTTCTCCACCCTGGGAAAAAGCTTCTGACTATCCACTCTGTCCATGCCACTCATCATTTTATAAACTATTATCATGTCGCCCCACCAACTTCGTCGTTCCGGTAAAAATAATCTGAGTATATCCAACGTCTCCTCATAGCTAATACCTCCAGACCAGGCAACAGACTGATAAACCTCTGCTGCACTCCCGCCAAAGCTTCCACGTTCTTCTGGTATTGTGGCAACCAGAATCGTATGCAATATTCCAAGTATGGACCAACTAAGGTTCTATACAGCTGCAACATGACTTACCAATTTTAATATTCAATGCCCCGGCCGATATAGGCAAGAATGCCGTATGCCTTCTTGACTAACTTCTACACCGGCGTTTCCAATTTCAGTGATTTGTGGATTTATACACCCAGCTCTCTCTATGCCTGTCAATACTTTTGATCGTCTTGACATTTACTGTATCCTTCCCACCTATATTAGACCTTCCAACATGCATTACATCACGTATCCGGATTAAACGCCATCTGCCATGTCTCCGTCCAAGTCTCCAACCGATCTATATCCTGCTGCATCCTCTGACAATCCACATCACGATCTGCAATTCCACCAACACGTGTGTCGTCCGCAAACTTACCAATCAGACCTTTTACGTTTCCCTCCAAATATTTTTTTTACTACAAACAGCAAAGGTCCCAGCGGAACACCTGTAGTCCAAGCCGTTCATTCAGAAAAGCTCCCTTCCACTGCTACCCTCTTTTCTCTATGACCTAGGCAGTTCTGTATCCATGTTGCCAGCTCATCTCTGATCCCATGTACCTTCACATTTTGTACCAGTCTGCAATGGGAGATCTTGCGAAATGTTTCACAAGCTCTATGTAGACAATATCCACTTCCGTTCCTGCATGCAGTGCAATGGTTAAGGACCATGACATTACCGCGGAAATAGTACTGAAGACTTGTACTCCAAAATTTGCGGCTCGCCTAGCCAAGCTGTTCCAATACAGCTACAACACTGGCATCTATCCGGCAATGTGGAAAATTGCCCGAGCGTGTCCTGTACACATGAAACAGGACAAATTGCCAGCCAATTACCGCCCAATCAGTCCTCTCATCACCATCAGCAAAGTGATGGAAGGAGTCATCAACCGTGCAATCAAGCATCACTTTCCCGGCAATCACCTGCGCATGGACGCACAGTTTGGGTTCCGCCAGGGGGATTCAGCTTCTGACCTCATGGCAGCCCTGGGTCAAACATGGACAAAATAGCTGAATGCCAGAGGTGAGGTGCGAGTGACTGGCCTTATCATCGAGGCAGCTTTGACCGAATGTTGCCACGCTCGGTCAAAGCTGCCTCGATGATAAGGGCAGTCACTCGCACCTCAAGGAACCCGAGCTAAACTGGAATGAATGGGAATCAGGGGGAAACTGTCCCCTGGTTGGAGTCATACCCGGCACAAAGGAAGATAGTCGCGGTGATTGGAGTTCAACCAACTCAGTCCCCAACTTCTTCAGTTATTTCATCAATGACCTCTCTTCCATCATAACGTCAGAAGTGAGGATGTTTGCGCATGACTGCACAATGTTTAGCATGATTAGCGACTCTTCAGATAATGAATCAGTCCATGTCGAAATGCAGCAAGACTTGGAAAATATCTAGGCTTGGGATGACAATTGGAAAGTTACATTCGCGCCAACAAGTGCCAGTCAATGACCATCTCCTACAAGAGGGATTTAACCATAAGAGCAAATGCTGGAAAATCTCAGACAGTTTGTAAGCTTCGGTAAGGACAGAAAATAGCTAATGTTTCGAGTGATCCTTTGCGAAAGCGAAAAGGCGCAGAAAGTAAGAGATACTTATACTGTAGGGTGAGGGAACGAAAAATGAGCCATAGTCTCAGAAAGCAAAGGAAAGGCGGTTTGGCCTTTCACATCTTTTATTCTCTCGGTACTACCAGATGTACTCTTTTCCCTTGCTTTATGTGGCTGTGACTGATCGTTCATTCCGTCAACATACAGTATAAATATCTTCCACTTTCTAGGTCTTGTAGCTTTGACAAAGGGTCATCCGGTCTCGAAACGTCAGCTCTTTTCTCTTCTTTCAGATGTTGCCAGACCCGCTGATGTTTTCCTGCATGTTCTCTTTTGGTTTCAGATTTCAGCATCTGCAGTAAATTGCTTTTGTGTAGAGGGATCTAACCAACGCCCCTGTCATGATATACATCAGCGTATCATGGTGCAGTCACACACACACTGATGGACATGCAGTAGGACCAACCAGCATCCACAACATCGCAGCCAATCACCAGTGAGAGCACATGCACTGTAAAGACAGGGGACAGGAGAGTTCCTGCTCATCCTAGCAGCAGCCAGCTCAGAGCACAGAGCTCACAGCCTGCAACACAGACATTCACCATGTGCTGAGTGCCTCACCTAGGTAGTGATAGGACAGGGTCCACAGATAAGCTGGTAATGCAGGTACCCAAGCTTACAGTATGTTATTACAGCTGAGTTGTTAATAAAATAGAGTTACACCATCTCCAGCCGTGTTGACATGTTTGTATACCAGAACACCCAACACGACAGCCCCTTGACATTCAGTGGAATTGCCCTCACTGAATACCCCATAATAAACATCCCGGTGTTTACCATTGATCAGAAACTGGACTGTGATAGCCAGAATAGTAATGTGGCGACAAGGTCTTCTCAAAGGCTTGGAATCCTACTGCGAATAACTCACCTCCTGAAACCTCCCCCTCACCCCCACCAAAACCTATCCACCATCTACAAGGCACAATGTAGGTGTGCAATGGAATACTCTCCACATGCCTGGATGCGTGCAGCTCCAACAACGCTCGACACCATCCAAGACAAAGCAACCCCGCTTGATTGCCTCCCCTTCTGCCAATATTCAAACCCTCTACCACCGACCAACAGTGGCTGACGTATGTAGAATCCAGAAGGTGCACTGCAATAACTCACCAAGTTTCCTTTGACAACCCCTTCCAAACCAACGTCCATAACCATCTCCGAGGACACGAGCAGCGGATACTGGGACTCTTACCACCTGGAGGTTCCCGTCCAAGTCACTCACCACCCTGACTTGGAAATATATCACCGTTCCTTCATGGGCTTGGCAAACATCCTGGAAATCCCTCCCTCACAGCACAATTGGTGAACACCTTATGGATTGCAGCATTCAAGAAGGCAACCCACCACCATAATCTGAAGGCCAACTAGGAATCGGCACTATATGTTGCTGTTGCCTTTTTACCCTTCAGGTGAACCACAAGCTGTTTCTTATATTGACCAAATGACCACACAACCAGTATGTTAGCTCAAAAACACAGTTTATTAATAACACAGGACTTGTATCTGTATGCAATAATACACACGGCTCCGTTCTAAACTGCGCCTAATAACTAAAATGACCTTTACTTAACTTCGAGTGACCGGCACTGTGCGAGATAAGGCCTTTATCCGGGTCCACGTGGTCGGTTGGAAGTTGTTAGGTTCGTCTCAGCTGGGCTCATCCTTCAGGAAATGACCGTGGTTCCTTGAACTTGGTTGTTCTGCTACAGTTGGTCACGCACAGGCCGGTACCAAACGAGGCTGATCCTGAGTGCGCAGGGCTTTTTATCCTCGTCTCATTCGTGCCCTTTTGGACGGTCCTTACTCTAGGTCCAATGAATCGATAGGGGTTTGATCATCCTTATCGATCTTCGCCAATTCGGGGCGGATACCTCGATGGCTGGGCGGGTCCTTGCTATATTGTCCCAGGCACGTAGGCCTTTCCAAATAAGGGGGGCTGGCACTGGTTAGTCTGCTATCGTTGATGATTCTTAATGTGAATGCTACTGTATTGGGGAAAATGGTGATCGATCTTTAATGAACTAGGAGTTCCTTCCCAGGTCTGGTTTATTTGCACAATGCACAGAGGCTGTATACCTGTCTGTGTACCAAATTGACCACAATTCCCATAGTACTTTGCAGGTGGCCATTTCACATGGCTACATTGTGGTAACCAGGGATGCACACATAAAAAAACAAGCCTTGGGATTCTCCTTAATACATTTTGCCAATTATTTTCCATGACCTCCTTTAGACCTCCTGACTCCTTTTTTAAATTTTCTTCCTACTTTCTTTATATTCCTCAATGAATAAAAAGATCAATCACATTTCACTTGGTCAAGTTAGCGAGGCACGTACACCGCCTCGAAAAGCAATGTTGCCTCTCACTAATAAGTCAATTTGTTTCCAATGGCGGTGAATCCTGTTCCAAAGAAACTGTTCCAATAAGTTCCCTTCCACCAAGGTAAGGTTCACCGGCCTGTATTATCCTGGATCATGCTTGCCACCCATCTCAAGCGGACCACACCTGTAACCAATGGGGATAGAAAGATTTCTGACAAGGCCAGAGAAATATCCTCCCTTAGCAGTTTCACTATTCAGCGGTAAATCCCATTAGGCCCTAGGGACTTATTTACCTTCATGTTTTTCAAGACACCCAATACCTCCCAGGCTATCTTTATACCCTTCCCCAGACTCATCATTTACCAAGTCCTTCTGTTTGGCAAAAACTGATGCAAAGGCTCATCTGTTACCTCTCCAATTTCCTCTGGATCCACACATAGATTTCTTCCTCTGTCCTTGCGCAGCGCAATCATTTCCCTTGCTACCATCTTGCTCTAAATACCATTTAAAAACAACCCTTGGTATTTTCCTTAATCCTGTTTGGCAATTACTTTCCATGACGTCTTTTAGACCTCCTGACTCCTTGTTTAAGTTTCTTCCTACTTTCTTTATATTCCTCATAAGGAATTTGCCTATTCCCAGCCTTCTAGGTCTTACGAGTGCTTCATTTTACGTTTTGACGAGGCTCAGAATTTCTCTCGTTATCCAAGGTTCCCGAAACATCCCATAGTTATCCTTCATCCTCACAGTAACATGCGGTCCAGAACGCTCATCAACTGACATTTGAAAGACTCCAACATGTCAGATTTTGATGTACCCTCAAGCAACCGCCGCTAACTAAATTTTTAGTTCCGGTCTAATATTTTATAATTAGCTTTTTCTCTAATTAGCACCTTCACGCGAGGACTATTCTTCTCCTTTTCCACAAGTACCTTCATATTTCATAACTTATTGTCACCGTTCCCAAATGTTCCGCGACTGAAGCCTCGATCACCTGGCATGGCTCATTCCCCAATACGAAGTCCAGAACGCCCCTTCCCTTGTTGTACGATCTACATAATATTTCAAGAAAACCTCCTGGCTTGTCCTTCCAAATTCTGACCTATCCAAGCCCCTATCACTAAGTGAGTCTCAGTAAACATAGTGGAAGCTAAAATCATCAACCACAACAGCCCTGGTGCTTTAGCATCTTTCTTAAATGTGTTTGCATGTCTAACATATCTCCCGCTGGCTGTTGGGAGGCCTGCAGTAAACCCCCAACACAGTGATTGCACCCTTCCTATTGCTGAACTCCACCCATGTGGCTTCGCTCCATGCGCCCTCTGAGGTCTCCTCCCGCAGTACAGCTGTGATATTCTGCTCAACCAATAATGCAACTTCCCCACCCCTTTTGCATCCCCCTCTATCCCGCATTACACATCTAAATCCTGGAATGTTTAGCTATCAATCCTGTCCTTCTCTCAACAAGGTCTCAGTAAGAGCAACAATGCCATAGTTCCAAGCACTAATCCAAGCTCTAAGGACATCTGCCTTGCCTATTATACTTCTCGCAAATGCACGCCAGACCACCAGTCCTGTTGTGTTCAGCAACGTCTCCTTACCTGCTCAGTCTAACTGGCCTTGTTTACTAGTTCCCCATCAAATGATTCACCTCCTGACCTACTGCTTTGGCTCCAATCTCCCTGCCACATGACTTTAAACCTGCCAAAGTGACAGCAGCAAACCACCTGGCCATGATATTTGTGCCCCTCCAGCTTAGTTGCAACCCATCCTTCTTGTACAGCTCCCACCATTCCCGGAGAAAATCCCAATGATCTCCACATCTAACTGAGTGCTGAATTTGGTGCTTTTTGAGTGCTATAGTTAGAGTTTGGTGACCGAGGGAGTATAAGGCTTCATTTTTATCTAAAGTTTAGTCTTTCTTTTATTTAGTTAGTTAACTTAAAAGTTGCTGTTTGGTTTAGAAGAAGGTGAATTTTCAATCAGCTTTAAACAGGCTTCTACTTGTAGGCACTTGTAGCTGGAGCTTGTTAATTAGTTAATTGGATTAGGCCAGTTTTCAGAGGCTAGATTCACAGTATAAAAGTGATCCCCTACAGTGCAGACTTTGTTTGCACTGAGTGCTGAATTTGGTGCTTTTTGAGTGCTATAGTAAGAGTTTGGTGACCGAGGGAGTGCTGAATTTGGTGCTTTTTGAGTGCTATAGTAAGAGTTTGGTGACCGAGGGAGTGCTGAATTTGGTGCTTTTTGAGTGCTATAGTAAGTGTTTGGTGACCGAGGGAGTTAGGAGAGGAGGGAGTAAGTTGCTCCTTTCATTTTGTTTCCGACATTTCCGCAAAGAGTGCGAAGAGAGCCAGGAGTTTACAGGAAGTGTAGCTGACTGGGAGCAGAGTCGGAGGGCGGAGATCTAGTTAGTCCACACGGCAGCTATATTCTGTAAGGTAAGAGGGTTGGAGGCTAGGCCAGTTGCAGGCTCCTCCTGTAGGATGTGGGTGGTGAGGGATACCACTGGTGTCCCCGCTGACTATACCTGCGGGAAGTGCACCCAACTTCAGCTCCTCAAAGACCGTGTTAGGGAACTTCGGATCATCCGGGAGGCAGAGGGGGTGATTGAGGAGAGTTACAGGGAGGTAACCACACCCAAGGTACAGGACAAGAATAGCTGGGTTACAGACAGGGGGAAAAAAACAAACAGGCAGACAGTGCAGGGATCCCTCGTGGCCGTTCCCCTTCAAAACAAGTATACCGTTTTGGATGCTGTTGGGGGGGTGACCTAACGGGGGAAGGCCTAGCGGCCAGGTCTCTGGGTCTGACTCTGGGGCTCAAAAGGGAAGGGGGGAGAATAGAAAAGCAATAGTTGTAGGAGATTCAATGGTTAGGGGAATAGATAGGAGATTCTGTGGTCGCGAGCGAGACTCCCGGAAGGTATGTTGCCTCCCGGGTGCCAGGGCCAGGGATGTCTCGGATCGTGTCTTCAGGATCCTTAAGGGGGGGGTGAGCAACCAGAGGTCGTGGTGCACATTGGTACCAACGACATAGGTAGGAAAAGGGGTGTGGAGGTAATAAACAAGTTTCGGGAGTTAGGCTGGAAGTTAAAAGCCAGGACAGACAGAGTTGTCATCTCTGGTTTGTTGCCGGTGCCACGTGATAGCGAGGCTAGGAATAGGGAGAGAGTGCAGTTGAACACGTGGCTGCAGGAATGGTGTAGGAGGGAGGGCTTCAGGTATTTGGATAATTGGAGCGCATTCTGGGGAAGGTGGGACCTGTACAAGCAGGACAGGTTGCATCTGAACCAGAGGGGCACCAATATCCTGGGAGGGAGGTTTTCTAGTACTCTTTGGGAGGGTATAAACTAATTTGGCAGGGGAATGGGAACCGGATTTGTAGTCCAGCAACTAAGGTAGCCGATATTCAGGACGCCAAAGCATGTAATGAGGCAGTGGGGAAGGGAACACTTACAAAGGAGAGTACTTGCAGGCACGGAGATGGGTTGAAGTGTGTATACTTCAACGCAAGAAGCGTCAGGAATAAGATGGGTGAACTTAAGGCATGGATCTGTACTTGGGACTACGATGTGGTGGCCATCACGGAAACTTGGATAGAAGAGGGGCAGAAATGGTTGTTGGAGGTCCCTGGTTATAGATGTTTCAATAAGATTAGGGAGGGTGGTAAAAGAGGTGGGGGGGTGGCATTATTAATTAGAGATAGTATAACAGCTGCAGAAAGGCAGTTCATAGAACATAGAACATAGAAAATACAGCACAGAACAGGCCCTTCGGCCCACGATGTTGTGCCGAACCTTTGTCCTAGATTAATCATAGATTATCATTGAATTTACAGTGCAGAAGGAGGCCATTCGGCACTTTGAGTCTGCACCGGCTCTTGGAAAGAGCACCCTACCCAAACTCAACACCTCCACCCAACACCAAGGGCAATTTGGACATTAAGGGCAATTTATCATTGGCCAATTCACCTAACCCGCACATCTTTGGACTGTGGGAGGAAACCGGAGCACCCGGAGAAAACCCACGCAGACACGGGGAGGACTTGCAGACTCCGCACAGACAGTGACCCAAGCCGGGATCGAACCTGGGACCCTGGAGCTGTGAAGCAATTGTGCTATCCACAATGCTACCGTGCTGCCCTTGAGAACAAATAAATCTACACTATATCATTTTACCGTAATCCATGTACCTATCCAATAGCTGCTTGAAGGTCCCTAATGTTTCCGACTCAATTACTTCCACAGGCAGTGCATTCCATGCCCCCACTACTCTCTGGGTAAAGAACCTACCTCTGATATCCCTCCTATATCTTCCACCTTTCACCTTGAATTTATGTCCCCTTGTAATGGTTTGTTCCACCCGGGGAAAAAGTCTCTGACTGTCTACTCTATCTATTCCCCTGATCATCTTATAAACCTCTATCAAGTTGCCCCTCATCCTTCTCCGTTCTAATGAGAAAAGGCCTAGCACCCTCAACCTTTCCTCGTAAGACCTACTCTCCATTCCAGGCAACATCCTGGTAAATCTTCTTTGCACCTTTTCCAAAGCTTCCACATCCTTCCTAAAATGAGGCGACCAAAACTGTACACAATACTCCCAATGTGGCCTTACCAAGGTTTTGTACAGCTGCATCACCTCACGGCTCTTAAATTCAATCCCTCTGTTAATGAACGCGAGCACACAATAGGCCTTCTTCACAGCTCTATCCACTTGAGTGGCAACTTTCAAAGATGTATGAACATAGACCCCAAGATCTCTTTGCTCCTCCACATTGCCAAGAACTCTACCGTTAACCATGTATTCCGCATTCATATTTGTCCTTCCAAAATGGACAACCTCACACTTTTCAGGGTTAAACTCCATCTGCCACTTCTCAGCCCAGCTCTGCATCCTATCTATGTCTCTTTGCAGCCAACAACAGCCCTCCTTACTATCCACAACTCCACCAATCTTCGTATCGTCTGCAAATTTACTGACCCACCCTTCAACTCCCTCATCCAAGTCATTAATGAAAATTTGCCATCCACCACCACTCTCTGACTTCTATCGGTTAGCCAATTCGTTATCCAACTGGCCAAATTTCCCACTATCCCATGCCTCCTTACTTTCTGCATAAGCCTACCATGGGGAACTTTATCAAATGCCTTACTAAAATCCATGTACACTACATCCACTGCTTTACCTTCATCCACATGCTTGGTCACCTCCTCAAAGAATTCAATAAGATTTGTAAGGCAAGACCTACCCCTCACAAGGAGGTTGGAGGAGTATCACCCTATTGAGGTAGTATGGGTTGAAGTCAGAAATAGGAAAGGAGCAGTCACCTTGTTAGGAGTTTTCTATAGGCCCCCCAATAGTAGCAGAGATGTGGAGGAACAGATTGGGAAACAGATTTTGGAAAGGTGCAGAAGTCATAGGGTAGTAGTCATGGGCGACTTTAACTTCCCAAATATTGAGTGGAAACTCTTTAGATCAAATAGTTTGGATGGGGTGGTGTTTGTGCAGTGTGTCCAGGAAGCTTTTCTAACACAATATGTAGATTGTCCGACCAGAGGAGGGGCAATATTGGATTTAGTACTTGGTAATGAACCAGGGCAAGTGATAGATTTGTTAGTGGGGGAGCATTTTGGAGATAGTGACCACAATTCTGTGACTTTCACTTTAGTAATGGAGAGGGATAGGTACGTGCAACAGGGCAAGGTTTACAATTGGGGGAAGGGTAAATAAGATGTTGTCAGACAAGAATTGAAGTGCATAAGTTGGGAACATAGGCTGGCAGGGAAGGACACAAGTGAAATGTGGAACTTGTTCAAGGAACAGGTACTACGTGTCCTTGATATGTATGTCCCTGTCAGGCAGGGAAGAGATGGTCGAGTGAGGGAACCATGGTTGACAAGAGAGGTTGAATGTCTTGTTAAGAGGAAAAAGGAGACTTATGTAAGGCTGAGGAAACAAGGTTCAGACAGGGCATTGGAGGGATACAAGATAGCCAGGAGGGAACTGAAGAAAGGGATTAGGAGAGCTAAGAGAGGGCATGAACAATCTTTGGCGGGTAGGATCAAGGAAAACCCCAAGGCCTTTTACACATATGTGAGAAATATGAGAATGACTTGAGCGAGGGTAGGCCCGATCAAGGACAGTAGCGGGAGATTGTGTATTGAGTCTGAAGAGATAGGAGAGGTCTTGAACGAGTACTTTTCTTCTGTATTTACAATAGAGAGGGGCGATATTGTTGGTGAGGACAGTGTGAAGCAGATTAGTAAGCTCGAGGAAATACTTGTTAGGAAGGAAGATGTGTTGGGCATTTTGAAAAACTTGAGGATAGACAAGTCCCCCGGGCCTGACGGGATATATCCAAGGATTCTATGGGAAGCAAGAGATGAAATTGCAGAGCCGTTGGCAATGATCTTTTCGTCCTCACTGTCAACAGGGGTGGTACCAGGGGATTGGAGAGTGGCGAATGTCGTGCCCCTGTCAAAAAAGGGACTAGGGATAACCCTGGGAATTACAGGTCAGTTAGTCTTACTTCGGTGGTAGGCAAATTAATGGAAAGGGTACTGAAGGATAGGATTTCTGAGCATCTGGAAAGACACTGCTTGATTAGGGATAGTCAGCACGGATTTGTGAGGGGTAGGTCTTGCCTTACAAGTCTTATTGAATTCTTTGAGGAGGTGACCAAGCATGTGGATGAAGCAGTGGATGTAGTGTACATGGATTTTAGTAAGGCATTTGATAAAGTTCCCCATGGTAGGCTTACGCAGAAAGTAAGGAGGCATGGGATAGTGGGAAATTTGGCCAGTTGGATAACGAACTGGCTAACCGATAGAAGTCAAAGAGTGGTGCTGGATGGCAAATATTCAGCCTGGATCCCAGTTACCAGTGGCGTACCGCAGGGTCTGGGTCCTCTGCTGTTTGTGATTTTCATTAATGACTTGGATGAGGGAGTTGAAGGGTGGGTCAGTAAATTTGTCGGCGGTACGAAGATTGGTGGAGTTGTGCATAGTAAGGAGGGCTGTTGTCGGCTGCAAAGAGACATAGATAGGATGCAGAGCTGGGCTGAGAAGTGGCAGAAGGAGTTTAACCCTGAAAAGTGTGAGGTTGTCCATTTTGGAAGGACAAATATGAATGCGGAATACAGGGTTAACGGTAGAGTTCTTGGCAATGTGGAGGAGCAGAGAGATCTTGGGGTCTATGTTCATACATCTTTGAAAGTTGCCACTCAAGTGGATAGAGCTGTGAAGAAGGCCTATGGTGTGCTCGCGTTCATTAACAGAGGGATTGAATTTAAGAGCCGTGAGGTGATGATGCAGCTGTACAAAACTTTGGTAAGGCCACATTTGGAGTACTGTGTACAGTTCTGGTCGCCTCATTTTAGGAAGGATGTGGAAGTTTTGGAAAAGGTGCAAAGAAGATTTACCAGGATGTTGCCTGGAATGGAGAGTAGGTCTTACGAGGAAAGTTTGAGGGTGCTAGGCCTTTTCTCATTAGAACGGGAGAACGGAGAAGGATGAGGGGCGACTTGATAGAGGTTTATAAGATGATCAGGGGAATAGATAGAGTAGACAGTCAGAGACTTTTTCCCCGGGTGGAACAAACCATTACAAGGGGACATAAATTTAAGGTGAAAGGTGGAAGATATAGGAGCGATATCAGAGGTAGGTTCTTTATCCAGAGAGTAGTGGGGGCATGGAATGCACTGCCTGTGGAAGTAGTTGAGTCGGAAACATTAGGTACCTTCAAGCAGCTATTGGATAGGTACATGGATTGCGGTAAAATGATATAGTGTAGATTTATTTGTTCTTAAGGGCAGCACGGTAGCATTGTGGATAGCACAATTGCTTCACAGCTCCAGGGTCCCAGGTTCGATTCCGGCTTGGGTCACTGTCTGTGCGGACTCTGCGCGTCCTCCCCGTGTCTGCGTGGGTTTCCTCCGGGTGCTCCGGTTTCCTCCCACAGTCCAAAGATGAGCAGGTTAGGTGAATTGGCCAATGATAAATTGCCCTTAATGTCCAAATTGCCCTTGGTGTTGGGTGAGGTGTTGAGTTTGGGTAGGGTGCTCTTTCCAAGAGCCGGTGCAGACTCAAAGTGCCGAATGGCCTCCTTCTGCACTGTAAATTCAATGATAATCTATGATTAATCTAGGACAAAGGTTCGGCACAACATCGTGGGCCGAAGGGCCTGTTCTGTGCTGTATTTTCTATGTTCTATGTTCTAACGCCTTCCCCATACAGAAGCTGTTTAGCCACGAGGTTAGCTGCACTGTCTTCCTATTGATAGCCTCACTGGCACGTGGCACAGGGAGTAACGCCGAGATTACAACCCTGGGGGTTCTGTTTCTCAACGTACAACCTAATTCTAACCTCCCCCTGTAGGAAATCGTCACTCTTCCTGCCTATTTCGTAAATGCTAATGTATGCCAGGACCACTGGCTGTTCACCCTCCCCTTAAGAATACCTCCTGCTGTTCAGAAACATCCTGCATCCTGGCACTGGGCAGGCAACATACAATCTTGGAATCACTTTCACGCCCACAGAAGTGCCTATCTGTGCCCCTAACGTTAGAGTCGCCTATACCTATTGACATTCTGCTCTTTTCGCTCCCTGCTGAGCAACATAGGCATCCGAGGTGCCATTGCTCTGGCTGCTGACGTTGTTTTCCCCTGCTAGGGCATCCCCACCAACAGTATACAAAACTGTTTCCTTGTTAGTGATGGGGACGGCATTGGGGGATTCCTGCACGGCCTGCCTGCCCCTTCTAGCGGTCACCCATATGTCTGCCTGCACCTGGATGTAACCACGTCTCTAAAACTCCTGTCGATGACGCTTTCCACCACCTGCATGAGCCTAGGTGTATCCAACTGCTGCTGCAACCGATGCAGTTTGTGAGGAGCTGCCATTGGTAAATTTCCTGCTGAGGTCATTGTCCAGAACGCTGGATACTTCACGGACCCCCCACATCTCCGCCCCTCTCCTCGTGATCTTTTATGCCGTGTTGCGGGTTCTGTCCTCGCGCTCGTCTACTCTGTCTCCACCATTCTCTTCACTTCTTTTTTCTGCCACTGCTGCTCTCCTCGCGCTCATTTACTCTGTGTCCATGCTGCTGTTATCTTGCGTTTTTGCCCTGTGTCTCTCCCGCTCTTTCACCCTCTGGCCCAGCTGCTCTCCTCCTGCTCTTTTACCCTGTGTCTCTGCTGCTCTCCTCGCGCTCCTTTCCCCTGTGTCTCTGCTGCTTTCCTCGTGCTCTTTTACCCGGTGTCTCTGCTGCTCTCCTCGTGCTCCTTTCCCCTGTGTCTCTGCTGCTCTCCTCGCGCTCCTTTGCCCTGTGTCTCTGCTGCTCTCCTCGCGCTCCTTTACCCTTTTTCTCTGCTGCTCTCCTCGTGCTCCTTTGCCCTGTGTCTCTGCTGCTCTCCTCGCGCTCCTTTACCCTGTGTCTCTGCTGCTCTCCTCGCGCTCCTTTACCCTTTTTCTCTGCTGCTCTCCTCGTGCTCCTTTACCCGCTGTCTCTGCTGCTCTCCTCGCGCTCCTTTACCCTGTGTCTCTGCTGCTCTCCTCGCGCTCCTTTACCCTTTTTCTCTGCTGCTCTCCTCGTGCTCCTTTACCCGCTGTCTCTGCTGCTCTCCTCGCGCTCCTTTACCCTGTGTCTCTGCTGCTCTCCTCGCGCTCCTTTACCCTTTTTCTCTGCTGCTCTCCTCGTGCTCCTTTACCCGCTGTCTCTGCTGCTCTCCTCGCGCTCCTTTACCCTGTGTCTCTGCTGCTCTCCTCACGCTCCTTTACCCTTTTTCTCTGCTGCTCTCCTCGTGCTCCTTTACCCTTTTTCTCTGCTGCTCTCCTCGCGCTCCTTTACCCTGTGTCCCTGCTGCTCTCCTCCAGCGCTTTTACCCGGTGTCTCTGCTGCTCTCCTCGTGCTCCTTTACCCTTTTTCTCTGCTGCTCTCCTCGCGCTCCTTTACCCTGTGTCCCTGCTGCTCTCCTCCAGCGCTTTTACCCGGTGTCTCTGCTGCTCTCCTCGTGCTCCTTTACCCTTTTTCTCTGCTGCTCTCCTCCTGTTCTTTTACCCGGTGTCTTTCCTGCTCTCCTCGTGCTCCTTTACCCTTTTTCTCTGCTGCTCTCCTCCTGCTCCTTTACCCTGTGTCTCTGCTGCTCGCCGCGCGCTCCTTTACCCTGTGTCTCCGCTGCTCTCGTCCTCCTTTACCCTTTTTCTCTGCTGCTCTCCTCGCGCTCCTTTACCCTTTTTCTCTGCTGCTCTCCTCGTGCTCCTTTAACCTTTTTCTCTGCTGCTCTCCTCCTGCTCCTTTACCCTGTGTCTCTGCTGCTCGCCGCGCGCTCCTTTACCCTGTGTCTCTGCTGCTCTCGTCCTCCTTTACCCTTTTTCTCTGCTGCTCTCCTCGCGCTCCTTTACCCTTTTTCTCTGCTGCTCTCCTCGCGCTCCTTTACACTTTTTCTCTGCTGCTCTCCTCGCGCTCCTTTACACTTTTTCTCTGCTACTCTCCTCATGCTCTTTTACCCGGTGTCTCTGCTGCTCTCCTCGTGCTCTTTTACCCTTTTTCTCTGCTGCTCTCCTCGTGCTCCTTTACCCTGTGTCTCTGCTGCTCGCCGCGCGCTCCTTTACCCTGTGTCCCTGCTGCTCTCCTCGCGCTCCTTTACCCTGTGTCTCTGCTGCTCTCCTCGCGCTCCTTAACCCTGTGTCCCTTCTGCTCTCCTCCTGCGCTTTTACACGGTGTCTCTGCTGCTCTCCTCGTGCTCCTTTACCCTGTGTCTCTGCTGCTCTCCTCCTGCTCTTTTACCCGGTGTCTCTGCTGCTCTCCTCGTGCTCCTTTACCCTTTTTCTCTGCTGCTCTCCTCGTGCTCCTTTACCTGTGTCTCTGCTGCTCGCCGCGCGCTCCTTTACCCTGTGTCTCTGCTGCTCTCGTCCTCCTTTACCCTTTTTCTCTGCTGCTCTCCTCACACTCCTTTACCCTTTTTCTCTGCTACTCTCCTCGTGCTCTTTTACCCGGTGTCTCTGCTGCTCTCCTCGCGCTCTTTTACCCGGTGTCTCTGCTGCTCTCCTCGTGCTCTTTTACCCTGTGTCTCTGCTGCTCTCCTCAGGCTCCTTTACCCGGTGTCTCTGCTGCTTTCCTCGCGCTCTTTTACCCGGTGTCTCTGCTGCTCTCCTCGTGCTCTTTTACCCTGTGTCTCTGCTGCTCTCCTCGCGCTCCTTTACCCTTTTTCTCTGCTGCTCTCCTCGTGCTCCTTTACCCGCTGTCTCTGCTGCTCTCCTCGCGCTCCTTTACCCTGTGTCTCTGCTGCTCTCCTCGCGCTCCTTTACCCTTTTTCTCTGCTGCTCTCCTCGTGCTCCTTTACCCTTTTTCTCTGCTGCTCTCCTCGCGCTCCTTTACCCTGTGTCCCTGCTGCTCTCCTCCTGCGCTTTTACCCGGTGTCTCTGCTGCTCTCCTCGTGCTCCTTTACCCTTTTTCTCTGCTGCTCTCCTCCTGCCCTTTTACCCGGTGTCTCTGCTGCTCTCCTCCTGCTCTTTTACCTGGCGTCTCTGCTCCTCTCCTCCTGTTCTTTTACCCGGTGTCTCTGCTGCTCTCCTCGTGCTCCTTTACCCTTTTTCTCTGCTGCTCTCCTCACGCTCCTTTACCCTTTTTCTCTGCTACTCTCCTCGTACTCCTTTACCCTGTGTCTCTGCTGCTCGCCGCGCGCTCCTTTACCCTGTGTCTCTGCTGCTCTCGTCCTCCTTTACCCTTTTTCTCTGCTGCTCTCCTCGCGCTCCTTTACCCTTTTTCTCTGCTGCTCTCCTCACGCTCCTTTACCCTTTTTCTCTGCTACTCTCCTCGTGCTCTTTTACCCGGTGTCTCTGCTGCTCTCCTCGCGCTCTTTTACCCGGTGTCTCTGCTGCTGTCCTCGTGCTCTTTTACCCGGTGTCTCTGCTGCTCTCCTCGTGCTCTTTTACCCTGTGTCTCTGCTGCTCTCCTCAGGCTCCTTTACCCTGTGTCTCTGCTGCCCTCCTGCTGCTTTTTTACCCGGTGTCTCTGCTGCTCTCCTCCTGCTCTTTTACCCGGTGTCTCTGCTGCTCTCCTCCTGCTCTTTTACCGGGTGTCTCTGCTGCTCTCCTCCTGCTCTTTTACCGGGTGTCTCTGCTGCTCTCCTCCTGCTCTTTTACCCGGTGTCTCTGCTGCTCTCCTCCTGCCCTTTTACCCGGTGTCTCTGCTGCTCTCCTCCTGCTCTTTTACCGGGTGTCTCTGCTGCTGTCCTCCTGCTCATTTATCTTGTTTTTCGTCTGCTCTTCTTACGCCCTTTTACCCTGTTTCCGCCTCAGTCCTTGCGCACTTTTATCCTGTGTCTCCGGCGCTGTCGATGCGCTCTTTTACTCTGTGTCTCCGCCGCTTCCCTCGAGTTCTTTTACCCCGTGTCTCCGCCACTGCCCTGGCGCTCAATCACCACCTACTTTGCTAAATTTTTGTTTTTTTGTTCCCTTTCTCTGAACACAGAGAGCAATCAGCAAGAAATTCCCTCCTTCAGAAGCTGCATCTCCTCTAAGATCTTCTTGACACACCTGTACTGGTACTCTGTTATGCTGCTCCGAAACAATCTGTTCATCGGTACCTTGAACCCCATGCTCACACAGCTCACAGGCGGTGACTCTATAAAAGGTAACTGGGTACAGTAACATCAGTGATTGGTGAGGAACGTTTAAGAGCGCGACAGTAGAGGGAGTGTGTCAGAAGGATGTCGGAGAGAAGGGAGAGAGAAGTTACTGTTATTAATGGCTACAAAAGGTGCGTTTAGTGTAAGAAAGTCGTGGATGCACATGTAGGGAAACTCTGGACACTAAAGAAGAAGGAGATTAAGGGAGGGATGAGGTCAGAGATCTGCATGGGGGAAACAGAGGGAAGAGGACGAGATAGATAGTGCAACAGAGAGAGGGAGCTTGGGGAAGATGGTTAGGAGATGGTGGGATAAGAAAGGAGCCAGGGGAAGGGAAAAACAAGAGCTTAATGGAAAGAGATGAAGGGGAAAGTAAAGGGAAAGTCTTAACAAATACAATGAGAGATTAATCAGAGGAGGGAAATGTGGAGAACAGGCTGACTTTAGGCCTCAGATGGAGCAGAAACATGTTGTTCCAAAGTGGAAAGACTGGGGAGGATGCTTGTGTTGGGAGACTTGAGTAGAGAAAACGAGAGTAACTTCAATCAATAAACATGGATGGCGGGAGGGAGTGTGTCTATGTACAGATACTGAGTGGGAAAGCGAATGAAAGAACAGGAAGCCACGGTGGAACAGTGGTTAGCCCCACGCAATCCAGTTCGATTCCTGACTTTGATAACAGTGTGGACTTTCTGCGTTCTTTCGTGTCTGCGTGGCGTTCCTCCGGATGCGCTTGTTTCCTCCCAGAGACCAGATATGTGCAGTTTAGTTGTATCAGCCATGCCGGATTACCAGCCGGTTTCCAAAGATATGCAGGATACGTGATTACAGGGACAGGGTGGGGGCGTGACCTTGGTATTTATTCTGAGAGTGGGTGCAGATACGATCAGCCCAATAGCCTCATTCTGCACTGCAGGAGTTCTGTGGGAGTTCTGTGGAACTGATGAGGGTGGTCGGAATTTTGGAGAGCGAGTGAAAAAGTGTGGAATAGATTGACCATAAACATAGCAACAGAAATAGACTCTTCTGTCCCTCGAGACTGCTCAATCATTCAATTGGTCAGGGCTGATGCCGTACTCCTCACGTATACATCTGTGTCCTTTTCCCGTAACCACTCATTTTGTTAATGATCAATTTTGTACCTATCGTAGCCTTAAATATATTCTTCTGCCTGTGTTGAAAATAAATCCAAGACTCACAACTTCCTGAGAGAAGAAATTCTTGCTCATCCTAAAATGACACTGCTTCGAATGTGTCTATTCCCCCCATAATTCTCCCGTTAAGAGAAACAGACTCTCAGCATTAACCCTTTGGAGCCCCTTGAGAATGAGCTTGGAGAATACCGACACAGTGGGGGTGGGTTGCAACTGGGGACATAAGCCCATTAAAAGAGAATTTTGGTGTGATTACGTGCGGAGAATCATTGGATGTTAAGCCAGAGCTTCTGCCAAAGAGAAAGAATGAGTGTGAGGGCAGAGTGAGATTGGTGGAAGTTTCTGATGAGCAATATTGTCAGTGAGGCGAGATGGATTGAGGGTACGGGACCCTTGTGGAGAGATATTGAATGCAAAAGATGAAGCAGCTGCCGACTGCGGAAAAAGAGAGGAAGAGCCAAGGAAGAGAGCGTGTCAGATGACAGGGAAAGTACATAAATGGCGTGAGGAAAGTGGAAGGCAGGAGCGACAGTCAGTGCAGAAAGAGACGGAATGGCGAGATATCAAGCTGTTGCGAATTAATGATGGGAGAATGACTGAGGAGAGTTTTATACAATGGCAAGTGATAATTGTCGTTCTGCCCAAATGCCAGTGCGAAACGAGGCGAAGATATCACAACAAATTGCATTTTTTGATCACAAGAAGTGTTTGTACTAAAACCAAAAGTGTGAATTCCAATACCACTATTAACGATTAAAAATGTGTATTTACTCCCTGATTAACAAAATAAATTAAGCTTAAACACACGGTTAGATTCCAAATTGTTCTATTTATTTAAACTCACCTATAAACAGTCATTTTTAGGCAACGAATGATATTCTTTTTTATTCAATAAAACGTCCAGCATTAACAATACAAGACATGCACTCTCCCCATTGGAAAGGCTTCTTTCTCTCCGAAATGAACTTTATGCCTTGGAATGAAGCTTTACTTTATGGAACAAACAAATGGATTCCTCAGGGTGGTTCAATCTGTATGAAGTACGATGTTCCATTTCATCTTTAAACTCATTGCACTTAAGCTCCTTTTGACGTATAGTTTCCTCAAATATAAATACATTTCATGTTGCATTTTCGGTGCAGTTTGGGGTAGAAGTACATTTATCTGTCTGTCTCTCTCTTGCTCTCTCTATCTTTCTCTCTCTCTCTCTCTCTGTCTCCCTCTCTCTCTCTCTCTCTATATATATATCACAAACATGCCAAGCACATCACACAACCCGTTTCACAGTGTCCCACAGAGAAATATAATATTTCTTTACAAAGAACAAAGAAAAGAAATGTACAGCACAGGAACAGGCCCTCCGGCCCTCCAAGCCTGCGCCGACCATGCTGCCCGACTAAACTAATATATTCTACACTTCCGGAGTCCGTATCCCTCTATTCCCATCCTATTCATGTAACTGTCAAGATGCCCCTTAAACGTTACTGTCGTCCCTGCTTCCATCACCTCCTCCGGCAGCGAGCTCCAGACGCCCACTGCCCTCTGCGTAAAAAACTTGCCTCGTACATCTCCTCTTTCCATTGCCCCTCGCACCTTATACCTATGGCCCTAGTAATTGACCCCCCTACCCTGGGAAAATGTCTCTGACCATCCACTCTGCCTATGCCCCTCATAATTTACGCCTCCATCATATGGAATAAATAAGTCATAAGACTTCATTTTCTCAATCCTCTCTCCTCATTGCATGTTTTACATCTCTATATATCCTAAACTGATATGTTGTACAATGTGTGCAATTTCATGGGAGTAGACACAAGTTTCTTCTATCAATAGATTTCATTTAAGTTCACTCTCCATGTTTCCAAGATCCAATTTCGCATGACTTTTATTGTGTCAGGCTGGCTCGGAAATTACTCAATATTTTCGTTCAGCTCATATCCCTTGCTACATTCCGGACCTTGTCAGACCGGACGACTTCTCGAACCCTACTTATGTTTAAATAACAGAACAGGAAATGCCCGAGATACTTCCCTATATCTCTTTGTATCTGTGGTTCTCTGTGTCTAATGGCCTCTGCATGTAATGTTCGGTGTTCCTTTGTGCCTGCCAATGTGTGGGTATTTCCCTCTTCTGGCCTGTCTGTCTTTGTTTCTGATTGGGGATTTGTGGTTCCACCTTTGTACTGTTCTGCCTGTCTTCGAGTTTACAGATCCAGGTATATTCTTAATTGTCCGTCTGCGGTTTTGCTGTTAACGTGTTTCTCTGACAGTCCTTCTGACAGAGGTGACAGCCTCACCTCTATGACAATGCGTCTGCCTCCATCGTTGTCTGCAAATCTCTATGCCTGTGATTCGTTGCGTATCCTTGTGTGTTTGTTTTCCGTCTTTCCTCCGGTAGACAGTTGGTCTGCTTGATTCATGTTGTTCGTCGATTGATTCTATTGGTGCAAACTCGAAGGGCCAAATGACCTCCTTCTGTACTGTCGAGATTATGTGGTCTTCGTTGCCAGTTGCCTCCCTGCCTCCCTGTCTCGGAGGCTTAAAATCTTCCCTGCGATTTATTTGAGCTTAGAACATAAGAACATAAGAACTAGAAGCAGGAGTAGGCCATCTGGACCCTTGAGCCTGCTCCACCATTCAATGAGATCATGGCTGATCTTTTGTGGACTCAGCTCCACTTTCCGGCCCGAACACCATAACCCTTAATCCCTTTATTCTTCAAAAAACTATCTATCTTTATCTTAAAACATTTAATGAAGGAGCCTCTACTGCTTCACTGGGCAAGGAATTCCATAGATTCACAACCCTTTGGGTGAAGAAGTTCCTCCTAAACTCAGTCTTAAATCTACTTCCCCTTATTTTGAGGCTATTCCCCCTAGTTCTGCTTTCACCCGCCAGTGGAAACAACCTGCCCGCATCTATCCTATCTATTCCCTTCATAATCTTATATGTTTCTATAAGATCCCCCCTCATCCTTCTAAATTCCAATGAGTACAGTCCCAGTCTACTCAGCCTCTCCTCGTAATCGAACCCTTTCAGCTCTGGGATTAACCTAGTGAATCTCCTCTGCACACCCTCCAGTGCCAATATGTCCTTTCTCAAGTAAGGAGACCAAAACTGAACACAATACTCCAGGTGTGGCCTCACTAACACCTTATACAATTGCAGCAGAACCTCCCTAGTCTTAAACTCCATCCCTCTAGAAATGAAGGACAAAATTCCATTTGCCTTCTTAATCACCTGTTGCACCTGTAAACCAACTTTTTGCGACTCATGCGCTAGCACACCCAGGTCTCTTTGCACAGCAGCATGTTTTAATATTTTATCATTTAAATAATAATGCCTTTTGCTGTTATTCCTACCAAAATGGATAACATCACATTTTTCAACATTGTATTCCATCTGCCAGACCCTAGCCCATTCACTTAGCCTATCCAAATCCCCCTGCAGACTTCCAGTATCCTCTGCACTTTTTGCTTCACCACTTATCTTAGTGTCGTCTGCAAACTTGGACACATTGCCCTTGGTCCCCAACTCCAAATCATCTATGTAAATTGTGAACAGTTGTGGGCCCAACACTGATCCCTGAGGGACACCACTAGCTACTGATTGCCAACCAGAGAAACACCCATTAATTCACACTCTTTGCTTTCTATTAATTAACCAATCCTCTATCCATGCTACTACTTTCCCTTAATGCCATGCATCTTTATCTTATGCAACATCGTTTTGTGTGGCACCTTGTCAAAGGCTTTCTGGAAATCCAGATATACCACATCCATTGGCTCCCCGTTATCTACCGTACTGTTAATATCCTCAAAAAATTCCACTAAATTCCATGATCTGCCCTTTATGAACCCATGCTGCGTCTGCCCAATGGGACAATTTCCATCCAGATGCCTCGCTATTTCTTCCTTGATGATAGATTCCAGCATCTTCCCTACTACCGAAGTTAAGCTCACTGGCCTATAATTACCCACTTTCTGCCTACCTCCTTTTTTAAACAGTGGTGTCACGTTTGCTAATTTCCAATCCGCCGGGACTACCCCAGAGTGTAGTGAATTTTGGTAAATTATCACTAGTGCATTTGCAATTTCCCTAGCCATCTCTTTTAGCACTCTGGGATGCATTCCATTAGGTCCAGGAGACTTGTCTACCTTTAGCCCCATTAGCTTGCCCATCACTACCTCCTTGGTGATAACAATCCTCTCAAGGTCCTCACCTGTCATAGCCTCATTTCCATTATTCACTGGCATGTTATTTGTGTCTTCCACTGTGAAGACCGACCCAAAAAACCTGTTCAGTTCCTTAGGCATTTCCTCATCTCCCATTATTAAATCTCCCTTCTCATCCGCTAAAGGACCAATATTTACCTTAGCCACTCTTTTTTGTTTTATATATTTGTAGAAACATTTACTATCTGTTTTTATATTCTGAGCAAGTTTACTCTCATAATCTATCTTACTCTTCTTTATAGCTTTTTTAGTAGCTTTCTGTTGCCCCCTAAAGATTTCCCAGTCTTCTAGTCTCCCACTGATCTTTGCTACTTTGTATGTTTTTTCCTTCAATTTGATACTCTCCCTTATTTCCTTAGATATCCACGGTCGATTTTCCCTCTTTTTACCGTCCTTCCTTTTTGTTGGTATAAACCTTTGCTGAGCTCTGTGAAAAATCACTTGGAAGGTTCTCCACTGTTCCTCAACTGTTTCACTATAAAGTCTTTGCTCCCAGTCTACCTTAGCTAGTTCTTCTCTCATCCCATTGTAATCTCCTATGTTTAAGCACAAAACACTAGTGCTTGATTTTACCTTCTCACCCTCCATCTGTATTTTAAATTCCACCATATTGTGATCGCTCCTTCCGAGAGGATCCCTAACTATGAGATCCTGAATCAATCCTGTCTCATTACACAGGACCAGATCTAGGACCGCTTGTTCCCTCGTAGGTTCCATTACATACTGTTCTCGGAAACTATCGCGGATACATTCTACAAACTCCTCCTCAAGGCTGCCTTGACCGCCCTGGTTAAACCAATCGACATGTAGATTAAAATCCCCCATGATAACTACTGTACCATTTCTACATGCATCCATTATTTCTTTGTTTATTGCCTGCCCCACCATAATGTTTCTATTTGGTGGCCTATAGATGACTCCTATCAGTGACTTTTTCGCCTTACTATTCCTGATTTCCACCCAAATGGATTCAACCTTATCCTCCATAGCACCGATGTCATCCCTTACTGTTGCCCGGATGTCATCCTTAAATAACAGAGCTACACCACCTCCCTTACCATCCACTCTGTCCTTCTGAAAAGTTTGATACTCTCGGATATTTAACTCCCAGTCGTGACCATCCTTTAACCATGTTTCAGTAATGGCCACTAAATCATAGTCATTCACGATGATTTGCGCCATCAACTCATTTACCTTATTCCGAATACTACGAGCATTCAGGTAAAGTACACTTATGTTGGCTTTTTTACCTCTGTTCTGAATCTTAACACCTCGATCAGTAACCTCTCCTAAGTTATATTTCCTCTTAACTTTTCTCCTAATATTCCTTCCCCTGGTGAGCCATCTCCCTCAACAGTATCCAAAGCGGTATATCTGTTTTGCAGGGAGATGACCGCAGAGGACACCTGCACTGCCTTCCTAGCTTGCTTGATGAATTATCTTTCTCTTTGCCCATCTGCAGATATCAGCATACGCTTTTTGAGTTATTATTTGTCAGTCTGTCTGTTTGTTTGTGGGACTCCCAAACTTGACCGTGACTCCCAATACAATTTGCCAAACTTTCTATTGAGGTCGTCACAAAGATTCCAAACCCGATGCACACCGAGACCAATATTCCTGTCCCAGTGGAACACTTTAGAGGCAGTCACCAAAACATTTACTTCATGTTTCATGAGAAGCTTGATGAGAAATGAAGACAAGTCATGTGGATACCTGGATGATGCTAATTCTATCACTCTCTCTCTCTCTCTCTCTCTCAGTCAGCAGTCTGACCAATGCCTTTGCCTTCGCCCAGTTGGGTGGCATCTTATGTGCTCCCTGGAATGGTCTGATCATGGACCGACACAAACGCAGAGGAAAATCGTCAGGCGCCTTGTCAGGTAATCCGAATTTTAACAGTCAGCTCCTCTCCAATATCGGTAATCTAATTAACAGCTCCAAGGTCCCAGGTTCGATTCCCGGCTTGGGTCACTGTCTGTGCGGAGTCTGCACGTTCTCCCTGTGTCTGCGTGGGTTTCCTCCGGGTGCTCCGGTTTCCTCCCACAGTCCAAAGATGTGCAGATTAGGTGGATTGGCCATGATAAATTGCCCTTAGTGTCCACAAGGTTTAGGTGGTGTTACAAGGATAGTTTGGGGTGTGGGCTTATGTAGAGCTCTCTGTCCAAGGGCCGGTGCAGACTTGATGGGCCGAATGGCCCCCTTCAGCACTGTAAATTCTACGATTCTATGAACAAAGGAACATGCAAACGTACGGATTCGGAAAGAGAGAAAATAAGTCGGAGCATTGAAACTGTTCTGTCACCCACACTGATTTATGATTTGATTATGGCCTCAGTTCCAGATTGAGCCAAACGCCATAACTTTTGACTTCCTTGATACTAAAGAATGTTACTGTGTCTTTCATTACAGAAGGATTGAATGCTGCTGGATTTCACTGAGTACGGAATTGGATGTGTGATTTTGTCCCTGATTATGCTGTGGTGTGGTGTTCCCCTTTGTCTCCATGTATTATTTTTGCGCCCCATGCATTTTGATAGATTCACTCCCTCACGTTGAGAGGTTAAAATGGTTGAATTTCTCTTTGTTTATTTTTCAGACTCGCCCATTTCCCAAAGACTGGCTGATATGGAATCAGCGGTGCTGTCTCTCGCCATCACTGTCATGTTGTGTGTCCTGTACACAATAACCGCCTCGATCCCTGTGACAGAGGTTCAGTACCTGACTTTTGCCCTGCAGGTGATCGATCGCTCATTCCTGTTAGGGGGAAACGCTTCATTCATCGCCATTGCGTAAGTCGACACCCACAGAGGGAACCACATTTCTTGCAGCAAAATTCAGATGCTGAGACTGGGATTGCCACACCATTGAGCCCATTCTGACTCCCATCATAGTATATCCTGGAGGTTCAGTGCAGGAATTACGATTCATTCCCCAAAACAGAGCTCGTTTCAGGCAGCACGGTAGCACAAGTGGATAGCACTGTGGCTTCACAGCGCCAGGATCCCAGGTTCGATTCCCCGCTGGGTCACAGTTTGTGCGGAGTCTGCACGTTCTCCCCGTGTCTGCGTGGGTTTCCTCCGGGTGCTCAGGTTTCCTCCCACAGTTCAATGATGGGCAGGTTAGGTGGATTGGCCGTGCTAAATTGCCCTGCAGCCATCTGGGATGGCCACTTCCCGATTACAAAATGGACACTTTGCCAAGATTGCAGGGAAAATGGACAATACTGAGAAAACAAGCAGCTGCAAGGTTTGTCTGTTGATTGGAGCCATAGCTCCCAGACAAGACCGATGCTGCAAACCATTTCCATACTAATGAGCCATCCCCGGGAACGAAAAGGCAACATTTAAGTAAACAATACCAATACAGACACCCCGGCGCCAGACGAGACCAGAACAAAGCAGCCAACGGTCACCTGGGACACGCCCAGCAATCAGGGCACCCACCCCTCTATTGGAGGAAATCGATGAGAACGATTGGGAAAAGGCCCAATTAATTGGGACCAAGTTCAAGGCCCGCCCAAAAGCGCGTGAAGCCCCTTTTGGGTATAAGAAGAATTTACCAAGCTCTCTTGCGGCCCCGGCTCTCACCGAGGAGAAACCTGCCCGACAGCAACATCAGAACAAGTAAGTCCAAGGTCAAAGGTCAACGCACGCTACCAGACAGACGCTCCTAGCTGTTATTCCGTACCAACTCGACCCCAGCAGCCTCAGAACCGAACAACGGCCATTGTTCCTCTGACTGAGTGGGCACCCGAAGCTAAGTATAGGCTTTAACAGTAGTGACAGTTTAGTCTGTAGAGTTTTCCGCATGAGTATATTTGACTGTGTAAATAAATTAACATTGAGTTTGAACTTACTAACTGGTGTATCGATTCTTTGATCAGTTTTCGGTTTTGAACCTTGTGGCGGTATCGAAAGATACCTCCCACAGTCCAAAGATGTGCAGGGTAGGTGGCTTGGCCATGATAAATTGCCCTTAGTGTCCAAAATTGCCCTTGGTTTCGGTGGAGGTGTTGAGTTTGGGTAGGGTGCTCTTTCCAAGAGCCGGTGCAGACTCAGGGGGCCGAATGGCCTCCTTCTGCACTGTAAAATCAATGATAATCTATGATTAATCTCGGACAAAGGTTCGGCACAACATCGTGGGCCGAAGGGCCTGTTCTGTGCTGTATTTTCTATGTTCTATGTTCATACCTGGCGACTCTAGATCAAAGGTAATTGTAATTAAGGAAGGCGACCATATTGGCCGCCATCTTCAGAGCCAAATTAAGAAAAACACAATTTACTGGTGACTCTGGTGGGATTTGACTTCGAAGTGGCCTAACCACTCCGAGAGAACCCAAATTTGAATTGGAATCCAATTGGAAACAGAAAAACCACAAGTGTAAGAACAATACTGATCAAACCTCTGAGATTCGGAAGTGTGTTAATGCATGCGTACTAACAGGGATATAAGGTAAACCTGAGAGATTTTGTTGCGGAAAACTGTCGGGTGTTTTGTAGGCCGGAAATTAGCATAAGCCGTACCCGTGTTTACATCACCACTTTATCACCCCCCTGTTCCAAATTCAGTAGAGAACCCAGATAGAGAAAATGGCAATGAAGGCAATGGAACGCCTTATGAACCCCCAGGAATTAAAGGTCGCAGCGACCAGTAGAGTAGGACAGTGTCCCGTTTGGGAAGATGAGATCAGGAAATATTTCAAAGGAAAAGGATGGCCCTTTTGGAGCGAATTCTGTGACAATGAGGAAACAGGACCTGGGAGTATCGGACATACTTGGTGGGAGAACCGGTCAGAGATCCACAACGAGGCACAGAGAAGGTTGTTAGGATGCTCCGTAGAGAGATAGAGGAGAGAGACAGAAATAGTGAGGGAGATGTGAGCGAGTTTGAGAAAGAGAATAAAGATTTGAGAGAACAGTTAGCAGCGAGGGACAGAGAGGTGGATGATGCCAAGTGGGCACACCAGTCTTGTCTCGCCTATTTGAGTAGTTTTCAGACGCAATATGATAAGGCCTACCAGAACACGAAACGTGCGGTCTTGGTAAGACAAGAAACCGAGCAACAGGTAGAGAAATTGCAGAAACAGTGCAATGATTTGAAAGCAGCCCTACGAGCGCTCCACACTTCCACGATGGAACAAAGGCAGAGCTCGGGAGATCACGCAAAGTGCCCGAAGCAAATTGCAGAATTGCAATCTCTGCTTTCCGTTCAGAATGTGTTTCAAAATACGTTTGGACCCCAATTAGACCAGGAAAACGGCCCCGGTTGGCAGGAGTTAAATGTGACTGCCCACAGATACGTACATGGGACATGTATGCAAGAAAAACCCCAAAAGAGGAAAGCACCCCATGAATCCTGTAACCACACACCGCAGGGCCGCAGGAGAAGGAGATTTCCTATATACAACCCCATTAACCGTGACCCAATTACGGGACGCGTGTGGAAACGTTACACCATTCCTTCCCACATCAGACCCCCACCAGTTTTTCGCTAGAGTTAAAGAGCAGGCTGCCATGTACGGCCTGGACGAAAAGGAGCAAGTGAAGCTCACAGTTTTAAGCCTCGACTCTTCAGTCGTGGCAGCCCTTCCCGACCCACAGAATGTAGGAGGAGGCACACTCCAAGAGATGCACACAGCGATCCTTGATGCGATCAGCTACAACAGAGGAGACCCCGTAGAAGGCCGAAACAAGTGGAGGCAAAAGAAGACAGAGCACCCCACAGCGTTTGCTGGACGCTTGTGGATACATTTCACAGCAGTTTTCGGAGAGTTAGCCCACGCCCATTTGTCCCCAGATAACATCGCCAAATGGACTCAAATCCTGGTCTCTCACATGACAGACGCAGGACAGAGAGCTTGCGCAAATTACAATCCCTCAGACAAGGCCCACAACGAGAAATGGGTTTTGAAGCGATTATCCCACGCTTGGGAGCATTCAGTCCAAGGCAAAACCACATTTGCAAAACCTGAGGATGAGCAGGCAGACATAGAACATGAATCCAGTTAAAGTGCACCAGAACCCCGCATGGGTAAATGAGGGCAGGCACAGCCCACCACAGCCAAAACCCCAGGAATGTTACAACTGTGGACAATTAGGACACTTTGCAACTTTGCACGAGAGTGCAACGCGCCCCAAAAGCAGCAGAGAAGCCAACAGACAGGCACCCTAAATAGGAATAGGGCAAAGCCAATCCATGGCGTTAGCGCCCGCTCAGAGAACATAGACATGAACGACACTGACTGACGGTGTTCGGGCTCCCCAACTTGGGTCTGCGACACCCTTTGGGAAAAGTCCGGTAGCCCGGTCGTAGCAGGCAAAGTTCGGGGACACCCTGTAGAATTTCTTTGGGACACAGGAGGGTCCCGCACCACACTCAATTCCTCCAAGTTGTTTCAACGAGACACATAGCCCACAACAGATACCGTCACACTCAGCGGCTTTATAGGTCATTTACAACAAGGACACATCACAGCCCCTGTAGCGATACAAATAGGGAACATTACAACTAAACACCCCGTAGTTTCGGTCGATCTACCCCAGACAGCTGAACATATCCGAGGGATCGATTTTATGAGCTCCCACAACCTTTCTTTTGACCCAGTTAACAAGTGTGTATGGAGAATGGCAAAGGCAGCTCGAGGCCCCGCCACGCTCACAGTTGGACGCTATGAAAACAGGATTAGCTCAGTAGAAGACTTCTGGTTCGACCCTCGAGCCATTAGTGCAGACAAACAGGTTAGGGCAGTCCTGCAGGAACACAAAGCAGCATTTGCACAGCACAAGCACGACTGTGGCAAATTGGCTGGCTTTGTGAACATTACAGGTCCCGACCCCAGACACCAGAAGCAGTATGGTTTTCCCCAAGAGGCAGAGGGAGAAATCTCAAAAGTAATAGAGAGTTTCCTGGATCAAGGCATACTCCGATCAGTAGCCTCCACAAACAACTCACCAATTTGGCCCGTCAGGAAACCCGATGGATCATGGCGACTGACCATTGATTACCGGAAACTGAACAAAGTAACCCCAGCAGCAGCCCCCACCGTAGCCACGAGTCCCGAGACCATGCTCAAAATTTTTTTCGGTTTTGGGCATTAGTATTGGCTTTTAGTCCATTCCATTGGATAAAGCGTGCCAGTACAAATTTGCCTTTACGTTTCAGGGACAACAGTATACGTGGACGTGCCTTCCACAAGGCTACCACAACTCCCCCTCCATTTTCCACCGCTAACTGGCAAATGGACTCGCAAAATTTTCTCGCCCCGATTGTCTGGTCCAGTATGTAGGAGACATGTTACTACAGACAGACACAAAGGGAGAGCACATATCGCTTCTCACCAAACTCCTAGCACTCCTAAAAGAAATTTGTTGTAAAGTCGTCCCCAAGAAGGGCAAGATCTTGCAGGAAAAAGTGATTTACTTGGGTACAGTAATCACTCATGATAAACGCGAGATCGAGCAAAAGAGAATTGACTCAATCGTTAAATTGCCCCTTCCCCACAATGTCTCAGCCCTCCGCTCATTTTTAGTACTAGTTGGTAACTGCCGAAACCACATCGACGGTTTCGCCACAAAAGCAGCACACCTATCCGACCGTCTCAAGAAAAAGGCACCTTGGGAATGGCTTCCACAGCACACTGATGCCGTGGATACTTTAAAAAGAGCCCTCAGCACAGCCCCCGCACTACAGGTCCCAGATCCACTTTCCACGTACGCAATCGAAGTTGCAAGCACCGACCGAACCCTATCGGCCGTACTCCTCCAGGAATGCCAGGATCAGTTATGCCCCATGCCATACGCCTCACGCGTGTTGGATCCTGTCGAGCAAGGAATTTCTGCCAGCGAAAGGCACCTGCCTTTTGGGCAGTACAGTACTGTACGTCACCTATATTACAGGACTCAACCCCATCACCATTCTCACTGAACACACCCCAATACAGCTATTATTAGACGGTCGACTTAAAGATGGCACAGTCAGCCAAATCGGCGCAGCCCGTTGGACCCTTCTTTTACAGGGACGGGACATTACAGTCAAAAGAACCAAGACCCACACCATCCTAGCCGATAATTTGCAATATGCAGGAACCCCTCACGAGTGTGAGATCATCACCACAAAACACAACACACCTCCCACGAAAACAGGTAGTACACCCCAGAAACCCCAGCCCACAGACACGTGCGCATCCTTGAAAACTTCTGTGGGCGGCTCCTACACATTTTGAACGGAAAGAGAATTACCGTTTGCGGCATTTATGCAGAGGACGCGCAGGGACGCGCCCTAGATGAGATTTCACTAAAGTTGCAGGACACTTAGGCTCGCAGGCAGCAGAACTGGCAGCAATTGCTTATATTGTAGACCACCCCGACTCGTTCCCGACCCCAGCAGACATCTATTCGGACAGCCTGTATGTCTGTAATAGTTTGACGGAATTCATACCCCTGTGGGAAACTAGAGGATTTCTTTCTGCACACTGAAAGCCCCTACCCTGAGCCCCATTACTCCGACATATCCTAGAGACAGCCAAAAATAGAAAATACGGAATAATTAAGGTTCGCAGTCATCACCGTTTCCTGCCCCCCCCCCCCCCCCCACCTCCCCGTCACATTAAAGCAGACGCCCTAGCGAAGGCAGGTTCCAGGCATGGTTACTTTTGGTAACCCCCGAGAGCACCCCAGTACACGCGGTTCAGGTCTCACAGACCAACATTCAGGATCTAGCAAAGGCCCAGAAGGAAGATGAAAAATTCAGGGATGTTTTAAAAGGAAGCTTCCCAGCCCCGTTTGACAAGTTTAAAAACGCAATCACCACACATGACGGTGTGATTTTAAAAGAAGGCATTTATGAAGTTCCCAGCCAGGACAGGAACCAGATTATTTGTCAGTTCCATGACAATCATGAACACCGAGGCATTGAACCCACCCTAGCCCACCTCAGACCGCTCTGCTGGTGGCCTGATTTAAAAGCCAATGTTACTCACGACATTGAAAATTTCTTAATCTGTGCCCAGGACAGTCCGGACAGATATGCAAAAAAGGCTCAGCTTAGTCACACATGCCCCGTTAATGGCCCCTGGACGAATTTGCAGATAGACTACATAGGACCCCTACCCCTCCACCCCGTACAGAAATGGTTGTAAGTATGTGTTGGTGGCCATCGACACTTTCACAAAATGAGTGGAAGCTTTCCCATCGAGAACGAATACGGCCAAGACAACAACTAAAATACTAACACTGCACATCTTCACAAGAGGGGGCCTCCCACGCAGTATAGAATCTGATCAGGGCTCCCATTTTACAGGACGAGTAATGAAAAACGTCCTCACAATTTTCGGAATCAGACAAAAATTTCACAAAGCATACCACCCCCAGTCAAGTGGCATTGTGGAGAGGATGAACAGAACTCTAAAGCCACCCTCAGGAAAATCGTGCAACAGAACAACAGCATTGTATTAGTGAGAGGCAGCACGGTTTTGTGAAGGGGAGGTCGTGCCTCACTAACTTGATAGAGTTTTTCGAGGAGGTCACTAAGATGATTGATGCAGGTAGGGCAGTAGATGTTGTCTATATGGACTTCAGTAAGGCCTTTGACAAGGTCCCTCATGGTAGACTAGTACAAAAGGTGAAGTCACACGGGATCAGGGGTGAGCTGGCAAGGTGGATACAGAACTGGCTAGGCCATAGAAGGCAGAGAGTAGCAATGGAGGGATGCTTTTCTAATTGGAGGGCTGTGACCAGTGGTGTTCCACAGGGATCAGTGCTGGGACCTTTGCTCTTTGTAGTATATATAAATGATTTGGTGGAAAATGTAACTGGTCTGATTAGTAAGTTTGCAGACGACACAAAGGTTGGTGGAATTGCGGATAGCGATAAGGACTGTCGGAGGATACAGCAGGATTTAGATTGTCTGGAGACTTGGGCGGAGAGATGGCAGATGGAGTTTAATCCGGACAAATGTGAGGTAATGCATTTTGGAAGGTCTAATGCAGGTAGGGAATATACAGTAAATGGTAGAACCCTCAAGAATATTGAAAGTCAAAGAGATCTAGGAGTACAGGTCCACAGGTCATTGAAAGGGGCAACACAGGTGGAGAAGGTAGTCAAGAAGGCGTACGGCATGCTTGCCTTCATTGGCCGGGGCATTGAGTATAAGAATAGGCAAGTCATGTTGCAGCTGTATAGAACCTTAGTTAGGCCACACTTGGAGTATAGTGTTCAATTCTGGTCGCCACACTACCAGAAGGATGAGGAGGCTTTAGAGAGGGTGCAGAAGAGATTTACCAGAATGTTGCCTGGTATGGAGGGCATTAGCTATGAGGAGCGGTTGAATAAACTCGGTTGGTTCTCACTGGAACGAAGGAGGTTGAGGGGAGACCTGATAGAGGTATACAAAATTATGAGGGGCATAGACAGAGTGGATAGTCAGAGGCTTTTCCCCAGGGTAGAGGGGTCAATTACTAGGGGGCATAGGTTTAAGGTGAGAGGGGCAAGGTTTGGAGAAGATGTACGAGGCAAGTTTTTTACGCAGAGGGTAGTGGGTGCCTGGAACTCGCTACCGGAGGAGGTAGTGGAAGCAGGAACGATAGGGACATTTAAGGGGCATCTTGACAAATATATGAATAGGATGGGAATAGAAGGATACGGACCCAGGAAGTGTAGAAGATTGTAGTTTAGTCAGGCAGCATGGTCGGCACGGGCTTGGAGGGCCGAAGGGCCTGTTCCTGTGCTGTACATTTCTTTGTTCTTTGTTCTTTGTTCACCTGAGATTCAGTTCTCCCATTTCTTTAATGTTCCTAAGAAACACGGTATCCACGTCCACAGGACACCTCCCCCAACCCCTCATGACCGGACGCCCCGGGACAGAGTATTTATTAGGACTGGATTTGGCCAGCCCCTCAGTCACCGCCCTCACACAGGAAAATGCTGTACAAGAGTTAATAGAGAACATAAAGGCAGCCCAGCTCGCAGCAGCTGTGAGGCTTGGAACCAGGAAGAAACAGAGCAAGGCTTGGTTCGACAAAACAGTACACGCCACTGAGTTTGCAGTAGGGCAGCGAGTGATGCTTTCCCTTTACAACCCCAGTTCATCAGAAGAACTAGGAGCAGGAGTCGGCCAACTGGCACCTTGCGCCTGCTCCGCCATTTATTGAGATCATGGCTGATCTTTGTGGACTCAGCTCCACTCTCCGGCCCGTACACCATATCCCCAAATCCCTTTATTCTTTAGAAAGGCATCTATCTTTTTCTTAAAAACGTTTGAAGAAGGAGCCTCAACTGCTTCACTGGGCAAGGAATTCCAGAGATTCACAACCCTTTGGGTGAAGAAGTTCCTCCTAAGCTCAGTCCTAAATCTACTTCCCCTTATTTTGAGGCTATGCCACCTAGTTCTGCTTTCCCCGACCAGTGGAAATAACCTGCCCGCATCTATCCTGTCTATTCCCGTCATAATTTTATATGTCTCAATAAGATTCCCCCGCATCCTTCTAAACTCCAATGAGTACAGTCCCAGTCTACTCAACGACTCGTCATAATCTAATCCCCTCAACTCTGGGATCAACCTAGTGAAACTCCTCTGCACTCCCTCCAGTGCCAATATGTCCTTTCTCAGGTAAGGAGACCAAAACTGAACACAATACTCCAGATGCGGCCTCACCAACACCCTATACAATTGCAGCCTAACCTCACTAGTCTTGAACTCCATCCCTCTAGCAATGAAAGACAAAACTCGATTAGCCTTCTTAATCACCTTTGGCACCTGCACACCAACTTTTTGCGACTCGTGCACCAGCACACCCAGGTCCCTCTGCACAGCAGCATGTTTTAACATCTTACCGTTTAAATAATAATCCATTCTGCTGTTATTCCTCCCAAAATGGATAGCCTCACACTTGGCAACATTGAATTCCATCTGCCAGACCCTAGCCCATTCACCTAACCTATCCAAATCCTTCTGCAGACATCCGGTATCCTCTGCACTTTTTGCTTTACCGCTCATCTTAGTGTCGTCTGCAAACTTTGACACATTCCACTTGGCCCCCAACTCCAAATCGTCTCTGTAAATTGTGAACAACTGCGGGCCCAACACTGATCCTTGAGGGACCCCGCTAGTTACAGGTTGCCAACCAGAGAAACACCCATTTATCCCCACTCTCTGCTTACTGTTAGTGAACTAATCCTCTACCCATGCTACCACTTTATCCTCAATGCCATGCATCTTTAGTTTATGCAGCAAACTTTTGTGTGGCACCTTGTCAAAAGATTTCTGGAAATCCAGATATACCACATCCATTGGCTCCCCATTATCTACTGCACTGGTAACGTCCTCAAATAATTCTACGAAATTAGTCAGACATGACCTACCCTTTGTGAACCCATGCTGCGTCTGCCCAATGGGGCAATTTCCCTCCACGTGCCCCGCTATTTCCTCCTTAATAATAGATTCCAGCATTTTCCCTACAACCGAAGTTAAGCTTACCGGCCTATAATTACCCGCTTTCTGACGACCTCCTTTTTTAAACAGGGGTGTCACGTTTGCTACTTTCCAATCCTCTGGGCCCACCCCAGAGTCCAGTGAATTTTGATAAATTATCACTAGTGCATTTACAATTTCGCTAGCCATCTCTTTTAACACTCTGGGATGCATCCCATTAGGGCCAGGAGACTTGTCTACCTTTAGCCCCATTAGCTTGCCCAATACTGCCTCCTTAGTGATTACAATCATCTCAAGGTCCTCACCTATCATATCTTTATTTCCATCAGCCACTGGCATGTTATTTGTGTCCTCCACTGTGAAGACTGACCCAAAAAACCTGTTCAGCTCCTCAGCCATTTCCCCATCTCCTATTATTAAATCTCCCTTCTCATCTTCCAAAGGACCAATATTTACCTTAGCTTCTCTTTTTTGTCTTATATATTTGTAGAAACTTTTACTATCTGCTTTTATGTTCTGAGCCAGTTTACTTTCATAGTCTACCTTACTCTTCTTTATGGCTTTTTTAGTAGCTTTCTGTTGTCCCCTAAAGACTTCCCAGTCCTCTAGTCTCCCACTAATTTTTGCCACTTTGTATGTTTTTTCCTTCAATTTGATACTCTCCCTCACCTCCTTAGATATCCACGGTCGATTTTTCCCCTTTCTATCGTCTTTCTTTTTGTCGGTATGAAGCTTTTCTGAACACTGAAAGATCGCTCGGGAGGTTCTCCACTGTTCCTTAACTGCTTCACCAGGAAGTCTTTGCTCCCAGTCTACCTTAGCTAGTTCTTCTCTCATCCCATTGTAATCGCCTTTGTTTAAGCACAAAACACTAGTGTTTGATTTTACCTTGTCATCCTCCAACTGTATTTTAAATTCCACCATATTGTGGTCGCTCCTTCCAAGAGCATCCCGAACTATGAGATCATTAATCAATCCTGCCTCATTACACAGGACCAGATCTAGGACCGTTTGTTCCCTTGTAGGTTCCATTACAACCTGTTCCAGGAAATTATCCCGGGCACATTCTATAAACTCCTCCTCAAGGCTGCCTTTACCAACCTGGTTAAACCAATCGATATACAGATTAAAATCTCCCATGATAACGGCTGTACCATTTCTACATGTATCCATTATTTCTTTGCTTATTGCCTGCCCTACCATCCTGTTACTATTTGGTGGCCTGTAGACTACTCCTATCAGTGACCTTTTCGCCTTACTATTCCTGATTTCCACCCAAATTGATTTAACCTTGTCCTCCATAGCACCAATATCATCCCTTACTATTGCCCGGATGCCATCCTTAAACAACAAAGCTACACCACCGCCCTTACCGTCCATTCTATCCTTTCGTATAGTCTGATACCCTTGGATATTTAACTCCCAGTCGTGAGCATCTTTTAACCATGTTTCAGTAATGGCCACTAAATCATAGTCATTCACGATGATTTGCGCCATCAACTCATTTACCTTATTTCATATACTACGAGCATTCAGGTAAAGTACACTTATGCTGTTTTTTATGTCTTTGTTATGAATCCTAACACCTTGATCAGTAACTTTTCGCAATTTATTTTCCTCTTACCCTTCCTCCTAATTTTCCTTGTCTTTGAACCCATATCTCTACATAATAACCTGTCACGAAACCTGCTGCCTTGATCTCCATTAACCATTATACTGTTCATTGCTTTACATTTCCCTTCCCCCCCAACTTGCTAGTTTAAAGTCCTTGTGACCAACCTATTTATCCTATTCGCTAGAACACTGGTCCCAGAATAGTTCAGGTGAAGACCGTCCCAACGGTACAGGTCCCTGCTGCCCCAGTACTGATGCCAATGCCCCATGAAATGGAATCCCTCTTTCCCGCACCACTCCTTTGGCCACGTGTTAACTTCCCTAATTTTCTCAACCCTATGCCAATTGGCACGTGGCTCGGGTAGTAATCCAGAGATTATAACCCTGGAGGATCTGTTCTTTAATTTGGTCCCTAGTGTTTGATAATCCCTAAACAGGTCCTCTTTCCTAGTCGTACCTATGTTGTTAGTCCCAACGTGGACCACAACAACTGGATCCTCCCCCTCCCTCTCCAAAATCCTTTCAAGCCGATCAGAGATGTCCCTCACCCTGGCACCGGGTAGGCAACATACCATGTGGGACTCTCGATCTGGCTTACAAAGGATGCCATCAATCCCCCTAATTATAGAATGCCCTACAACTACCACTTGTCTTTTTGCTCTCCCCTCTTGAATGGCTTCCTGTACCACGGTGCAGTGGTCAGTCAACGCATCCTCCCTAAAGCCCTCTTCCTCATCCACACAGGGAGCAAGTACCTCATACCTGTTGGACAAGGTCAAGGGCTGAGGCTCCTCAACTTCTAAACTCAGGATCCCCCTACCTGCCTCCCTTGCAGTCACACGACTCTGTCCCTGACCACTGTCCGAATTAACAGTACTTATTCTACCGGGTGTGACTGCCTCCTGAAATATAGCGTCCAGGTAATGTTCCCCCTCCCTGATGTGCCGCAGTGTGTGCAGCTCAGTCTCCAGCTCATCAATTCTGAGCCGAAGTTCCTCGAGCAGCCAACACTTGCTGCAGATGTGGTCACTGACGGTCTCAATGGGATCCACCAGTTCCATCATCATACAGCAACAGCACATCACCTGTCCAGCCATATTCAACTAGTTAATTAATTTTAATTTATTTTTAAAAACATTTCTTTATAGAACCCCAAGGATAAACCCGAACACAGCCCTCTCTCGCCACTCACCCAAACTCAGTCACTCACCTAAACTCAGATGCACTCTGTTCCAATCAGCGCTCCATGACTAAAGGCACTCCTGCCACACCTTTTGTGCACTCACCTCTCCCAGCTCTGTCCCGGCTCTCTCCTCCGGCGCGGTTTTCGCTGTCCCGGCTCTCTCCTCCCGCGCTGCTTTCGCTGTCCCGGCTCTCTCCTCCTGCGCTTTTTAAATCTCCCTGCCCTCTCCTCCGGCGCTGTTTTCGCTGTTCATTCCTTTCCCCCAAATTTTCCGGACCATTCTCCATTTCGGACAAAGTCAGCCCCTCGGTCTACAACATCACATATCCCAATGGCAAGTCTGCATGGTTTCACATAAACCAGCTTCAGGCTTATGGCTCGCAGGACAACCATTCACACCACACCTTGCTCGCAGCAGCAGGCGGGCACACCCCACCCACAGATGACGTATTCCTACCCTCCCCCAGCCCATCCTCAGACACAACTTCAACTCCACCTCCAGAGGCACAACTCCGCCTCTGCCTTCCTTCAACCAGCAGCGACAGCGACAGTGAGAGCGATAGCAATCACGACAGTCACAGCACACCACCTTATAATTATACCCCTGTACCAGGCCCCACTCCCAGCGAATCCGAGCATGATTCCAGTGACCCCTTCAAGGTCACATACATCAAAGCCCCTGACCCGGACCCACCACCCGACGATTACGGATTACAACCTAACAGCTCCAAACTCGACACACGATTCTGGCACCGAGACAGTTCGTTCAGGCTCATCCGGAATGATGAGATGGACCCCAATTCACCCCAAGCAGCTTTAGCCAAACTATTCCAGTCAAGAGTATGGCAGCCGGGAGAAGGTGATGACATAGAGGCGTACTCCCACCAATCGAATCCCTTTGCCACCCTGTTTGCTATTGATCAATGAGGTGTCCAGATGATGGGGGGGAAAAAGGAACCGATGGACAGATACGGTGTCCTTTCTGATGGAACCTGCAGCATGTTTGTTTTATGTTTGTTCGTTTAATGTACATGTTTGTTGTTTGTGAAATTGAAAGTTTTTCATGGCCCACGCCACCACCCTTTTGACGCCCAATGCCTGTTAATGGAACAGGTTTGTCGACAAACAACCGTTCAGAGGAACTAGTTTGTAGACAGACACTCATAGCTACTCTCCTGATTCGATCACGAGAGGCAGCCCCCACGACGACAACATTCTTACCCGTTCTTGCCGGTCGCTCAGGCAGTGGAGAAACGGCATTGGTCCCTGCCCTGCCTGAGGACCCCCCTCTGGTCAGCTACGCTCGGGTAGAGCACATATGGCACTGATCACCATCCTACCCGGGGATTCCACCCATTTCTTGCCCGCACGGCCCATACGCACCCCATTTTGGCTCTTTCAGTTCAAAATTCTTTTGTTTGGTTTTGGCAACCCTTAGGTTGCTCCCATATGATATTTACATCCTCGAACACTAGGATGGTCGATCGCAAAGGCTGCAAAACAGCTCGCACTATGTCAGTATTTATCTCGGATGTCTTGTCCCAAATATCTGGTTTAAACATTTTTTTTAAATGAGGGAGTCACAGATGGTGACCAATCATAATGGGTAATTGGCAACCAAGGACAGACAGACAGACATACGAGATCTTAAGCAAGATAATAAAAGATATTATGCTTGTGTCCATAGAACTCCGGAACCTCAGGAACCCCAGAGGAAGACAAAGAAGAAGACGGAAAGATGAAGATGATCTCCATCTTTTGCACCTGGATCTTAGCGGGATCCCTTCAGTTGCACGCGGACGATACCCCCCTGACCCCTACCACACAAACCGTGAATGATTCCCACCCATGCCCTACACAGAACCCCGAGATAGTTAGTCCTGAGACAGTTAACGATACCCCGATCCGGTGTGATAAATTTATCACCTGGTACTCACTATCCTACATAGTAGAAGCCCTCTTAGTGCTGGCGATACTTTGCAGTGTCGTGCAGACACTTAGAATCAGGAAATGGCGAAGGAGAGCCTACCTCTCTCGCGCCCCAGTATACACATTTAGGTCCCCTATTTTCAGACTTCACCAAACCCTGAACCCCTTGACATGAATTAAAGTGCATCCGCTTCTCTTTATGTGTGTTTTGTTCAATAAAGAAATGTAAACCTCTGTGTCTGACTGCCAGGCCAGAGAAACTTGTGTTGCTGTTGTTTGTACATTTAAAGTGTTCGGACATAGAACAGTACAGCACAGAACAGGCCCTTCGGCCCTCGATGTTGTGCCGAGCATTGTCTGAAACCAAGATCAAGCTATCCCACTCCCTGTCATTCTGGTGTGCTCCATGTGCCTATCCAATAACTGCTTGAAAGTTCCTAAAGTGTCCGACTCCACTATCACAGCAGGCAGTCCATTCCACACCCTGACCACTCTCTGAGTAAAGTACATACCTCGAACATTTTGTAGATTATTTTTGATTGTTTGAGTGAGGATAGTTTATTGAGGATAGTTAGAGGTTCCAGTTTTTTTAAATTTTGCAATGCATGCCTGAATGTCGTAGCGCCCCGTAGAGTTTTATACTGATGTATGTAAGTAAAATGATTTTAGATAAAGAATTGCATTTCATAGGATAGGGCAGTGTAGAGCCAATGGCCACCTCGGACACGCCCAGCAATCAGGGCACCCACCCCTCTGTTGGAGGAAATCGATGAGAATGATTGGGAAACGGCCCAATTAATTGGGGCCAAGTTCAAGGCCCGCCCAAAAGCACGCGAAGCTCCTTTAGTGTATAAGAAGAATCTCCCAAGATAGAATCGCTCTCTTGTGGCCCCGGCTCTCACCGAGGAGAAACCTGCCCGACAGCAACATCAGAAGAAGTAAGTCCAAGGTCAACACACGCTACGAGACAGACGCTCCCAGCTGTTATTCTGTACCAACTCGACCCCAGCAGCCTCAGAACCGAACAACGGCCATTGTTCCTCTGACTGAGTGGGCGCCCGAAGCTAAGTATAGGCTTTAGCAGTAGTGACAGTTTAGTTTGTAGAGTTTTACGCATGAGTATATTTGACTGTAAATAAATGAACATTGAGTTTGAACTTACTAACTGGAGTATCGAGTCTTTGATCTGTATTCAGTTTTGAACCTTGTGGCGGTATCGAAAGATACCCGGCGACTCTCGAGCAAATGTAATTGTAATTAAGGAAGGCGAACATATTGGCCGCCACCTTCAGAGCCAAATTAAGAGAAACACAATTAGCAACAGCCCTTAGTGTCCAAAAAGATTAGGAGGGGTTATTGGGTTGCGGGGACAGGTCGGAAATGAGGGTTGAAGTGGGTGCAGACTGGATGGGCCGAATGCTCTTCTGCATTGGATGTTCCATGTTCTACAATGTGGGGCCGAATACTTTGCGCAAAGTAGTAATTCAGAACAGGATGAGTTCTGAAAGTTATTCGGAATATTGGATGACTATTTGAGGTCGAATATATTTGGTCGGGATGTTAATAAGTGACATTGAATCAGTTTCTGAAACAATGACCCAATGCAATTCACTAAAACTCCTGCTTTTTGGGCCGGGTTATTTCCTGCAGGTTTCCGCGCTGCCACTTTGGGAAAATCTTTGGTCTGGACCTGGCTATCGCAGCAATTGTCAATTTGTTGCAGTATGCCTGTTTCGCTCTTCTTCAGGGACCTCTGCAACATGATCCTCTGTATGTGAGTATCAGCTGATATTGATTATTTACCATCGATCAGATAAATATACCCAGAAATCATAGGTTCAGTGAGAGGAGTTTCAAGAGCATTCATCAGATTTCCAGCTATATTTTTGGATGGAGGGATATATGAACTGAGCAATGAGCAGGTGGTTCAGCTGGTATGAGGTAGGCGATGGTGTAGTGGTGTGGTCACTAGACTAGTAATGGTGACATTTTGATTCGATTTTTAAAAATCTGCAATTTAATTAAGTCTAATGACGACACAAAACCATTGTCGATTGTCAAAAACCCATCAGATTCACTAATGTCCTTCAGGGAAGGAAATCTGCGAACCTTATCTGGCCTGGCCTACATGTGACTCCCCACCCAGAGCAATGTGGTTGACTCTTAAATGCACTTAGGGATGGGAAGTACATGCCAGCCAGCCTGTGACATCCACATCCCACGAAGTAATAACGGAAAAAAGGCAGCAAGCATTTATTCCTGATACCTACACAAATGCCGACTCAATAGTTAAGTATGTGTTCAATATCGCCAGCCCGCAACTGGGATGAATTTGAAAGTCTTTTGAATCACAGAGAAACTGGGCTAGCCCCTGTGAAGAACGATTACCGTTGGCCGGTTATTACTCTCCGTGGGTCACAGAGACTGAAACAAGCATTTTTCATGGATGTGTTCAAAATTAGGCTGTTTTATTTAGGCAAACTAATCATATGCTGTTTTGTCTGGCAGAAGTGACAATAGAATGGGTGGACGTGGATAGAATGTTTCCACCAGTAGGAGAGACTAGAACCCAAAGGCACCACCTCAGACTCAAGGGACGATTCCTTAAAACAGACAAGAGGAGAAATGTCTTTAGCCAGGTTTCGTGATTCCATAAAACCCATTGCCGCAGACGGCCGGGGAGGACAAGTCACCGAATGTCTTTACATAGAAAATAGAAGCAGGAGGAGGCCATTCGGCCCTTCGAGCCTGCTCCGTCATTCATTGTGATCATACCTGATCATCAAGTTCAATATTGTGATCCCGCCTTCCCCACATATCCGTAGATTCTTTTCGGCCCAAGAGTGACATATAATTTGGCTATTTCTAGTTAAGAGGGGCATGTATAGGTTCTTGATGAATAAGTAGATCGGGGATTATGGGAGAAGACAGAAGAATGGGGATGAGAAACATATCCGCCATGATCGAATAGCGGAGCAGACGCAGTGGGCCGAAACGCCTAATTCTGCTCCTATTTCTTCTGTTATCATTGTCTGTATAAGAAGATACCACAATTTACTTCGTAGGAAATAGATATCGAGTTGAAATTAGGAAACCCTCATGCAACGAATGCTTGGGATTTAGAACTTACTACCTGATTGGGATTCCAATAAGGCAATATAATTGCAAAGCAAAATTGGTTCAAAAATTACGATGCAAGAGTGTGAGCATAGAGCTGGAGCGCGGGACCAATTGCATTTCTCCTCCCCAGATATCACACAAATATATATAAACTATTTGAAATTGTGCAGCTGAACATTGGCTTCATCATCCTTGTATCTCTGGCCTGCATCCATCCCATCAACGTTTACCTCTATTGCCGACAAGAAAAACAGAAGAAAAGTGAGCTCATGACATCCCTCGGCGCAGTTGCCGTTCCAGAGAAGCAGGACGAATGAATAAATGACTCTACGCAAGGTATTAGCTGAAGTGGGAGTCTACTGAGCTGGGTTTGTGAAGGGTGTGTTTTGGGTTAGACTATGCAGGGTTGGCGCATTTTTCATTTACTGAACAAACTAATTCAACAAATCAAGGGGTGGAATATACAAGGCAGACCCGTAATTAGATATTGCATCAAAGGTACCGGTATAACTTGGGCTGGTTTAGCACAGTGGGCTAAATCAGCAGCGCGGTTCAATTCCTGTTCCAGCCTTACTGAACAGGCGCCGGAATGTGGCGACTAGGGGCTCTTCACAGTAACTTCATTGAAGCCTACTTGTGACAATTAGCAATTATTATTATTATCTGAGCAAACTTAAAACATCAACACCAATGTGATCCATGCAGTAGATAAAAGTATCCAGTTCCAGCGGTGTCCGCTGCCAGGCCAAAGGCATCCATCGTGCCGACGAAGCCCATATTCTCCCTTTCCAGGGATACCCGGCAGCAAACAAAGCTACAAAGGAGTGTCACAGAAGACTAGGGCGATGGCTGACTCTCCCAGTTTAAATATCCTGGTGGTTACCACTGACCAGAACCCTAACTAGACCCGTCGTCACAATACTTTGTCTATAAGAGCAGGTTAATAGACGGCCGTCTCCGGCGAACAACTCACGTCTAGACTCCAGGAGCTTGTCCATCATCTAACAGGCTCAAGTCAAGAATGTTACGTTATACTCTCTCCCATATACTCTTCCCTTGCCTGGGAACTATCAACAGTCAAGAAGCTCTAAACCTGCCAGGACAAATCATCCCTCTGAATTGCTGTTCCTTCAACAACCATGCAGCCCTTCCACCACTGGCACACATTGGTAACTGTTATTAGTATATCCAATGTGCACTGCAGGAACTTACCAAGGCTCCTGAGGCATAACCTTCCAATGGAACTAAAGCTTTGCTCCGACATGCCTTGACTCCTTTACCTCAGATGTTTCAACCCGACCCCCACCCCCACGTTCTCCAATCTCACTCCGTCTCCACACTCCGGTTCTGATATCGGCTGTTACATAAGAACGTAAGAACTAGGAGCAGGAGTAGGCCATCTGGCCCCTCGAGCCTGCTCCACCATTCAATGAGATCATGGCTGATCTTTTGTGGACTCAGCTCCACTTTCCGGCCCGAACACCATAACCCTTAATCCCTTTATTCTTCAAAACTGTTGCTCCCTATCCTCCCCTTTTCAGTTTCCCTCACTTCCCATGCGATCGCTTCTTCCTTACCTCTCTCGCCCTTTGGCCTTTTTCTGCTTTATATCGTTTATTTCCCCTCCTAACCTCCTGTCGTGCCCCTTTTCTGATTTCCCCCTTTCTCATTGTATCCGCTATTCCATTCATTGCCTCCTATTGACTCCTTCACATTCATTATTTAAAATTCAAGTCTGTTTCTCTTCCTCGCTCTCCCTTTTCCCTTTCCCCTCTCTTCTGCTTTCATTGTCCACCAGTGTTTTTTCTGCTATGTGCTTCTGCCTTCTATTACAGCTCCTGAAGTTAAAACTCTTTAGAATAGACTCCCTGCAGGGCAGAATGAAGCCTTTCGGCCAATCTAATCCGTGCCGCATCCAGAGGAAACCCACACAGACTCGGGGAGAACATTTAAACTCCACACGGCGACCTCAGCTGGAATTGAACCTGGTGATGTGAGGAAGTATTGGTAACCACAGTGCCACTATACTCTGCTTCTTGAAAGTATTTCCCTTTTAATGAGTATAAATTTGCAGAGCCCGACTCTATCGCCGTTTGGCGGGAGTATATTTCCACTCGAAGGCTGCCACACTGGGCATTCTCGCTGGAAAATGGTGCAATATTTAGGTATGAATTGTATTTTATTTGGGGATATCGATTTGCAGTCCATTACATCAATTGTAATCTTCAGGGACAAAATGTTAGAAAACTGAAATCCCTGTAGGAGCGACCGAATGAAAATGTGTTGGTTTGGGTTTTATAAATTAATTTTTAGTTATTTTGTGTGTTTAAAAATAATGTTTGTTTTCTTAGCGTATTGAAATGAAATGATTTTTTTGCTTCTGGTCGTCAAAATAAATAATATTTTGGCAGGAATGTTATTTCAAAATTCTTCTTTGTGGTTAAGAAATAATGAGAGCTATGAAACATATTGCACTCTGTAATAAAAGCCTGAAATTCAGGAAAACTCGGCATTTCTGGCAGCATCTGAGGAGAGGGTAGCGCAGGTAACGTTTTGAGTTCCTTTGACTCGTCTTGAGTGCTGAAGAGAGGGCAAGGTCGATTGGTTGTGTGGTTGAGGTTTGGTGGGTTGTATGCGGCAGTACTGCGATTGATTATATATGTTTAAATTGTGATGGGCTTTATGCGTTTTAAATGTGATGGTGGAATGTCAGTTGTATGCAATTGGACGGTGAGCTGTTATGTACTATTGAGCTGCCATCGGTTGCATGCGGTTGCACTGAGATGGACTATACAAGGTTGAATGCGAGTGAACTGTGGCGGGTTATATACACTTGATCTCTAATGAGTTGTATGAGACAGAACTATGATGCGCTTTCGACACTTGCGTTGTGATGGGTTTACTAAGGGTGAAGTCTGATAGGTTTTATACAGTTCAACTCTGTCGGGTGATCACGGTAGAGTTGTGAGAGATTGTATGTGGTTGAACTCTGAAGGATTGTGGTGGGATGCCGGGTGAGAACTCTACTATATGGAATTGCTGAAACTGTGAGGGAGGTTGAATGCACCACAGGAGTGATATCAATGACCTATGGGAATATTTTCTGATAAAATAACATTAATCGAAACACAGAATTGACATCATTAACAACAACAAAATAGCTTTACAGTTAACAGTTCTTAAATGAAAGAAGGAAATCGAGCGTATGTCCTAATTGGGCCAATTTTACAAATTAAACAAACAAATATAGTTCAATTGCCACTGATCAAAAAAGTTAGCAATCACGTTTAATTCATTTTCTCTGTGCAGGGATGTTGGCGAGAACTTTTCAGGAGGCATCTGAAAGACTCTTATTGCATTTAAAATCTCATGGCATTCTGAAAATTGCAGACAAACCTGGCTCCTCCCTTTAATTATCCCAGAATAAGACCTTATTCTGTCTTCTCACACAAGATGTCCCAAGATTAGCCGGGACAACATAAAATATATGTCTTATAAATAATCTGCACCCTCGGGAACTCCAGACTAAAACAACCGTCCATTAGCCACCTATCTACAAACAAGTAGATGCTTCCCAAATCGATCCAGAAAACTCTTCCTGCAAAATCAAGGAGGCCCTCACTGTTAGAACACAATATACACAGTTTTGGCAGATATACTTGATGCATGCATCTTAAATTTGTTTGAATGACATTAGTGCAACATGTATACAACATAAATACAATCACACATTAATAAGCAATTTAAAAATCTGGCTTATTTTCCATTGGCTTTTCAACTTTAAATGCTAAATGCTAATAAACATTACTATTACCGTATGAAACATACCTCCTCATATACATGGATGCGCATTTAAACACCAGTGTTGGGTGAAAATGTTCGCAAGTAGACCTTAACATGAGCAAAATAATTTATTGTTTACAGAGTTCTGGGAGAAAGTCCTGGATCCCTCGGCCCTGCAGGCACACTTTCCCATTGAGCTGTGGCTTAAAGTGGGTTAATATACCCTTTCAAAAGCAGAAATAGTTGGCATTCTCATTTACATAGAGCCAATCAATTCTCTTAGTACCGCAGTTCATTCCATATACAACTATAAATTCTTATTCTCTTAATATCGCAGTCCATTCCATATATAGCTATCAATTCTTTGCACAGTAGCTTGCATTTCTCCAATCCATATGTTGCATGCGTGATTACAGAAGGTCATTAGGTCATGAGTTGCCTGTCATAAGGTTGTGGGTTGCCAGTCCGAGATGTGGATTTAGAGGCCACCCTTCCTCTCGCAGCTGTCTTGACAGCTTAGAATGGCAGCGCCTGCAGTCCGTGGAGCACTGGTCCTAACTTGACCGATTGTCTTTAGAGGATACATCTGTCAGAGTCACTCTTAGTGCAAAGGTCACTGTCTCAGCAGAAAATAAGCAGACATTAATTCATATCCCAGCATATTATCAAAGCAGAAAGTTTACACCAACACCAGTATAGTCCATTTCAGTGTTACTTTCCCACATTTAAACGTTCCATTCTTCTCACATCTCAAAGCCGTCATAAAATATCTGCAATCAGGTTTTCTCTTCCGGCTAGATGTACAATTTTCAAGTTAAATTATTATCGGAATAAATTCCATCTGAACAGTCTTGAATTCCGAAGTAAAAATTTCTCTGGATTTCAATAATTTCAATATGTTTCAACGTCAATACGAAACTCAATCTCTTCTTTTCGATGGCTGAATGCTTATTTGACAAAATTTAGATAAATTCAACCAACACGTATTTTACTCCATTGTCATTTTCTTGTAATAGTACAGCACCACCGCCCACATCGCTGGCATCACTGACCACCTTAAATTTCTTGTCATAATTCGGGGTTACCAGAACTGGTGCAGTGGTCAACACAGCTTTCAGATAATCAAATGCCTCCTTACATTCTGTCGTCCAATGAGATTTCCTGTCGTTCTTCAACAGTTCAGTCAGTGTAGCAAACCACAATGCAGTCATTTGGCACGAATTTTCAACGTAAACCATTCACCCACAAATAATCCCTTTTCTCGTTGAAGTTATTGGTTTCTCCCAAATGACATTTGTGTTATCGTTCCCTCTGGCCACCAGACCATGTCCAAATAGTACAGCCGCAGAACCGACTCGGGCTTTCAGAGTCACTTTTTGTCAAGATTGCACCAACTTAGCCTCTTGGATTCGATCGAACAATAGCTTCAAATGTTCCAAATGCTACTTCCACATTTGAATGAATACCACCAGAACGTGCATGTACACCGGACAATTTGTTCATCAAAAAACCTTGTTGGTTAGTCGTTGGAATGTCACTGGCACATTTCGCATTCTAAATTGCATAATTGTAAACTGGAATTGACGATTTGGCGTTACGAAAGTCAAAGCTTCCGTCACCCTTCCTGATAAAGGCGTCTGACAGCATTCACTAAGTATGTCAATCATAGTAATGCAATTTTATTGCCCAAACATTTTAATACCGCTTTCTAAAGCAGGAATGCTACGTGAACATGAGTTTGTTGCTGTATCGACTTTTCTATGATCTACACAAAAGTTGCGTTCTATGTGGCTTTGTTACCATCACGATTGGTGAGCTCCAACCATTGAAAATCATTTCAATGATATAATTCGGAAGCATGCTTTTCGTCTCCTTTTACACCTGTGCCAACTTCAGTGGCTTTAGTCTGTATGGATCTGACTCATTTGGAACAAAACCTCGTACATCAATATCATGAAATGATATTGTCGTGGGCAGCACTGTGGCACAGTGGGCAGCACTGTTGCTACAGCTCCAGGATACCTGGTTAGGTTCTCAGCTTGGGTCACTGTCTGAGCGGAGTCCACACATTCTCCCCGTGTCTGCGTGGGTTTCCTCCGGGTGCTCCGGTTTCCTCCCACAAGTCCCGAAGGACGTGCTTGTTCGGTGAATTGGACATTCTGATTTCTCCCTCTGTGTACCCGAACAGACATCGGAATGTGACGACTACAGGCTTTTCACAGTAACTTAATTGCAGTGTTAATTTAAGCCTACTTGTGACAATAAAGATTATTATTTTTCTGAATAATCCACTTTGTGCTTCGCAATTTGCTCCACCATGGACAGCTGTGTAACTGCAACAACTATTTCATGTTACTGTGAACTTTCCCCTGATGATAACTCACTAATTGAACTGAATTTGATATTACTTCATCATTGTATAATATAATTTGAGGAATGTCAAATTCAGATCCTGATTTAATATTCTCCCTGATTTGTAACAAAGAACACATCCTCCTGCTTTCCTTCCCCATGAAAATAACTTTTGACCATATTATGTGAGGTTATCTATTTTGGTCGGAATAACAGCAAAAGGGATTATTATTTAAATGATAAAATATTAAAACATGCTGCTGTGCAGAGAGACCTGGGTGTGCTAGTGCATGAGTCGCAAAAAGTTGGTTGACAGGTGCAACAGGTGATTAAGAAGGCGAATGGAATTTTGTCCTTCAGTGCTAGAGGGATGGAGTTTATGCTGCAATCGTATAAGGTGTTAGTGAGGCCACACCTGGAGTATTGTGTTCAGTTTTGGTCTCCTTACCTGAGAAAGGATGTACTGGCACAGGAGGGTGTGCAGAGGAGATTCACTAGGTTAATCCCAGAACTGAAGGGGTTGGATTACGAGGAGAGGTTGAGTAGACTGGAACTGTACTCGTTAGAATGTAGAATGATGAGGGGGGCTCTTATAGAAACATATTACATTATGAAGGGAATAGATAGGATAGATGCGCGCAGGTTGTTTCCACTGGTGTGTGAAAGCAGAATGAGGGGGCATAGCCTCAAAATAAGGGGAAGTAGATTTAGGACTGAGTTTGGGAGGAACTTCTTCACCCAAAGGGTTGTGAATCTATGGAATTCCTTGCTCAGTGAAGCAGTAGAGGCACCTTCATTAAATGTTTTGAAGATAACGATAGATAGTTTTTTGAAGAATAAAGGGATTAAAGGTTATGGTGTTCGGGCCAGAAAGTGGAGCTGAGTCCACAAAAGATCAGCCATGATCTCATTGAATGGTGGAGCAGGCTCGAGGGGCCAGATGGCCTACTCCTGCTCCTAGTTCTTATGTTCTTATGTTATCATGACACACAGTAGCATTGTGGATAGCACAATTGCTTCACAGCTCCAGGGTCCCAGGTTCGATTCCGGCTTGGGTCACTGTCTGTGCGGAGTCTGCACGTCCTCCCCGTGTCTGCGTGGGTTTCCTCCGGGTGCTCCGGTTTCCTCCCACAGTCCAAAGATGTGCAGGTTAGGTGGATTGGCCATGATGGATTGCCCTTAGTGTCCAAAATTGCCCTGAGTGTTGATTGGAGGTGTTGACCTTGGTTAGGGTGCGCTTTCCAAGAGCCGGTGCAGACTCCCTGGGCCGAATGGCCTCCTTTTCCACTGTAAATTCAATGATAATCTATGATTAATCCAGAACAAAGGTTCGGCACAACATCGTGTGCCGAAGGGCCTGTTCTGTGCTGTATTTTTCTATGTTCTATGTTCTATGAAACACCCGCTTAACCGATCAGCCCACATGTGGTAGTGAGGGATTCGAACATCTTACACTTCTCAGCTGAATATTCAGTGAAAAAAACTCCCCACAATCCCAATCCTCAGGACAGTCGACTGCTTCATTCGAGACCTTTCTGACCACAGGTTTGTGGCTGTGAAAGTCCATTAATGGGAAGCTCACAGACCTGATTGTGTAATAGAAACAAGAGACAAACCAGTGAGCTGTAAATGCTGAGGCGGTCAGGCAGTAACTGTGGAGAGAATCCCAGTTACTGTTTCAGGGTCAGGAGCCAAAGCATTGAGCTCAAACAGGAAACTGGGGTTTTCTCCACAGCCGCTGCCTGACTGGCTGAGAGTTCAGTGTCTGCAGGAGTTTTCCCGGATATTAGTCCTGATCATGGCTCCCTCACACGAGCAGGTTCCCAGCTTCACGCTGCACAGTTGTGACCAACAGGACATTTTCACCGGGTCTATTGGTTGACATGAGTGACGGTGGGAACACATTGCTCTCTGCTCCATCAGGAATATCGCTCCTCCAGATAAGGAGGATCTGATTGGACCCATATCGGAAAAGCTGATCCCCTCCCTTGTTTCATTGGGCTCCTGGGATCAGTTATCAAATATTTCACTTTGATCAACAGAATGTGTTTCTGTGAAGGAAACAAGAATCCTGGATTTAATTCTGTCCCAACAACACCATTGTCGAGGAACCCTGAGGGAAAGGATGATATCTACCCAGAGATTGTGCTGGGATTCACTGTTGTCTGGACACCCATTCTCGCTGCTGACAAATCTCTGAATTCAGCAACTGGACACAGATCTTTATAAAATCCTCTCATTCAGCAGACGGTTAAAAAGGGTCATTTGGGGTCAGTCTCTGTCCCACAGCCCAGTGGTCAGGAGTTCCGAATGGAGGTTATACTTCCCTATTCCACAAAGCAAAAACTAAAAGCTCCCACATTCCCCAATATGAAGAAGAATCAATCACGATGTAACATTAACACAGCGAGCGATTAACCCTTTGCTCGCTGCTGAACATTGGAAAGCTATTACTGAGCGAAGCTGTGAACACACAGGTCACTAGGTGCTCACTGGTACAATTCATCACCCTCAATCTTCTGGAGCAGCCACAGCCCAGAGCTAATCGTCTCCGACACTCAAATGGAGGTCCAGATCCGGGAATCGATTCCTGAGCGACAGCTTCAGCTACATCAGACAGGAGAAATGGTTAATATTGCACTGAGGGTAGGGGGAATGTGGGGTAGTGTTTGGGGACAAAAAGCCACCTTCACTGCCAATCACTGGCTGGAATGGCACAGGCTGCAAGGAACGGGGCAAATTGCTGCCAATATTTGTAATGGAAAGATCCGAGGGAGAAATGGATTCAGGGACAGACAGTGTGGGAGAGGCTGTGAGAGTAACAGAGAAAGTGGGAGACAGGATGAGGCAGAGAGAGAGAGAGAGACTGGAGTGGAAAGAAGGAAGGAGAGAGAGAGCGGGGCAGACAGGAGCAGAGAGAGAGAGAGAGAAGGTGATATATTCTCTGTTGTAGCCCCACCTCCAGATCACTGCTTGATCACCTTGTGGTCAAAGGTATTTTTTGCAACAAATGTTTCCACGAGGCACTGTCCAACCAGTTGGAGCGTTCCCCGGCAACAAGGCCAGACCATAACACCGGGGGCAGGTAGAACCTCAGTACGTAGTGACACTTGGTGTTTGTGTACCGGGGGTCCATGCACAGCTTGATGCAGCCGCTCACAAAGGTGGCCATCAGGCTGAGGGGGGCATTGGGACTATTTCACCCTCATTATCCAGAGATTTGCACCTGGTGTTGTAGTGATCTGCACGTACACCAGGGACTGCAGCACAGATGTAACAGTCACAGCACCACTAGAGGGCAGCATCAGAGACGGGTATAAATGGTCGAGCCCAAGGTAGGATCCGCCTCTTTGAGAAGCACAGAGCTAGGGAGCAGCAGCACACAGAGACAGCTCAGCATAGGCAGTTTACCTTAGTTTCACTGGTCATACCTCTGACTGTTTTACATCTAGTTGAGCTCTGGCAGCAGAAAAAACCTTTGAATAAAGAGCTTGCATTAACTGTAAGTCTTCAGTCTTCATTCAGACTTAGAGAATAACATATGGTACCAGGTGTGATTTCAGCAAGCTAGCTAGACACCAGCAAGAGCTGAGGACTTAAACCAGACATTCGACCACGGAAGGCCTCGCAGCATTCGGACCCTTCAGACACCAATCGGCACAATGGTCCCAATCCAACCTCCATGCCTGCTCCAGACCACTGGTAATATGCATTCCAATTGGAACCTTTTTATACAACAGTTCAAAATATATCTAGAAGCGAAGGATCTAACCTCAGCGTCTAACCTGATGCCAGGAAGATAGCCTTGCTCTTATCCCTGGCTAGGCCGCAGGCACTAGAAATATATAATTCCTTTACCTACCTGGAAGGGGAGGACAAGGGCAAGCTGGAAATAATCATCAAAAAGTTTGAGACCCACTGTCAATCTGAAGTCAATGAGATATTTGAAAGGTTCAAGTTCCCCAGGCGCTTGCAACAACTGGGAGAACCTTTCAGCAGTTTTGTAACTGATTTAAAATTACTAACTCAATCCTGCAACTTTGAAAACCTCCGTGGCTCCCTCATCAGAGACCAGATAGTCAAGGGTATATCTGATGAGGGACTTAGAAAATCCTTACTTAAACGGAAAGACCTAACCCTGGAAACAGCCATGCAAAGATGCTCTACTTATGAAAAACGTAAAGAAGGTTATGAGGAGTTTACTTACCGGGACCAAGGCCTTCACCACGAGGTCGAGCCCATTAAAATGGTGGCCCAGGCGTCCAGAAGGCGCTCCTCTAGCGGCAATCCCGCGCGCGCGAACCTGGATGCAGGCCACACGCATGTGCAGTTCTCCCGAAGGTTTGACACGGATGAAAGGCCTACTGCACATGCGCGAGCGTGGAGGGACAGCGTCATGATGTGTCCCCGCTGCGGACACGCCCACTTATAAGGGCAATGTCCAGCTTCTGGAAAACAATGTTTAAAGTGTGGCAAATACAACTACTTTGCCTCACAGTGCAGAGCTGCTCTGCTAATGAAGACAACCAGACAGAAACACATGAACTTCAATGTAAAAAGCATAGATTCAACGGAGCACAAAAAACCCAATGATGAGTATTCCTCGGACGAGGACAACCTCGCTTGTGATAACTCGCTTGTCGTGGACACGATCGAGACAATCGAGCAACGTGACGCAACAATGGCCACGCCTCCCCCGGTCAACTGCATTGATTCCAGCAGTGAGGGGACTGCGACTGTGCAAGTCAATGACTTTCCATTAGTCTTCAAGCTTGACACTGGGGCCTCAGCTAATCTCCTCACGAGTAAGGATCTCCATTCGATTCCAGGAGACCATGAAATAATACTCGCTGCATGTTGGCTGAAGGACTACAACGGCAATCAGATCGCCTCAAAGGGATTGTGCCATCTCCAGGTGGACAACAAGACGATACTGGAGCAAATGACCGAGGGCATCGAGGGTGTCAGAGTCTATGTGGATGACATCATCGTCTGGCCCACCACTGAAGAAGAACCCCTCTGTCGTCTGAAGAAGGTGTTTCAGAGGATTCATAAATACGGTTTGAATCTGAACCAGGCAAAATGCACATTTGCGAAGGAGTCTGTCACCTCTCTGGGTGACACCGTATCATCTCAGGGTGTCAGCCCTGATGAGGCGAAAATCGCTGTAATCGGGACCATGAAGACGCCACACGACAAGAAGGCGGTGCTACGATTTCTGGGCTTCATCAACTTCCTCGGCAGGTTCATCCCAAACCTGTCCGCACGGACGGCAGCTTTACACAATCTCCTACGAAAGACCGCGTTTGAGTGGACACAACGTCACCAAAATGAATGGGTGAATCTCAAACAGCAACTAACGCGGGCACCGACCCTTGCTTTCTTTGACGCAACCAGACCCACCAAGATCTCCACTGACGCCAGCCAGGACGGGATTGGCGCCGTTCTCCTCCAACAGGCCGACCAGTCTGACTGGGTCCCGGTGGCATTCGCGTCCAGGGCCATGACCCCAACTGAGTGCAGATATGCACAGATCGAAAAAGAATGTCTCGGACTCCTCACTGGGATTCTGAAGTTCCATGACTATGTGTACGGCCTACACACGTTTATATTGGAAACCGACCACAGACCATTGGTCCATTTCATAGATAAGGATCTAAATGACATGACACCTCGTCTGCAGCGTGTCATGATGAAGCTGCGAAGGTATGATTTCACCCTAATATACACCCCGGGACGAGACCTTGCCATTGCCGACGCATTGTCCCGATCCATTGGCACTGACAACGCACCATCAGCCCCTATCGGAGAAATCGAGGCACAAACACAGTTATGCATGGAGAATTTGCCTGCTTCGGATGAGAAGCTTTGCCTAATCCGACAGGAGACGCAACCTTACGGGGGGTGCTGCACCTACTCCAGCACGGTTGGACGAGGGAACAATGTCCACAATTTCAGAATGTCAAGTCAGAACTGATTGGAGTTGACGGCCTGCTGCTACGCAATGCGCAGATTGTGATTCCGGCCACACTCCGCGCCGAGATGCTGCGTAAGATTCATAAAGGCCACCTAGGCATTGAGAAATGCAAAAGGCGAGCACGACAGGCTGTGTACTGGCCCGGCATGAATCAAGACATAATGGATATGGTCATGACATGTGACCCTGTCAAAGACACCAACCCGCACAGTGTAAAGAACCTGCAGCAACACAAACTCACACCGTCGCCGTGGACAAAAGTGGGCCTTGACCTGTTTCATGCCACAGGGCGTGATTACGTCTTGATCATGGAGTATTTCTCAAACTATCCGGAGGTAATGAAACTCCATGATCTCACGTCTTCATCTGTCATCAAGGCGTGCCAGGAGACATCCACGCGACATGGAATCCCGCGTGTGGTGGTGTCAGATAATGGTCCCTGCTTCGCGAGCTGGGAGTGGAAAGAGTTCTCATCCGTTACAGCTTTCGGCATGTAACATCCAGTCCGCGCAACCCACAGCCAAATGGGAAAGTGGAAAAAGGTGTCCACATTGTTAAACGGCTTATTAGCAAGGCAACAGATTCACGCACGGACATCAACCCAGCGCTGTTATCCTACCGAGCAACCCTATTGAGCTCAGGAATGTCGCCAGGTCAGCTGCTCTTCGACAGGGACATCCGGACAACCCTACCGGCAATTCAATTCCGAGACCCCGATAACGCTCTGGTACTCGACAAAATGCGGGTACCACGGTCCAAACAAAAACAATACTACGATCAACATGTGATCCCACTCAAGCCACTGAACATGGGCGACATCGTCAGGTTCAGGGACCCAGGAGGCAGACGGTCTGAGCCAGCCACGGTGATCAGGCAGGAGGCACCGCGGTCCGACATCGTCAAGTTGTCGGCGGGAGTTCTCTTTCGCCGCAACCGCCGGCATCTGTTAATGCTTCGGCCGACAATGCCGGTGATTCCCACACTGGACTTGACCAAGTCCATTTGTCCACAGGACGTTCCTCACCACGCAACGCCAAACAGCACTCTGGATGACATCAAACCGTCATCCCCACCTCCACCGTTACGATGCTCCAGCAGAAGTCGTAAGGCACCCGACCGGCTGGATTTGTACCAACACTTCAACACACCCACAAGACCAATATGGACATTTCTCACGATGGATACACAGCACAGTGAATTGTTTCTGTATTACTTTATCATTTTCGCAGTGTGCAGATTTGCTTATTCTCACCACTTGTTCTGTACAGTTTTCTTGCGGTCAGTTTAGGAAACATACTGTTGCTAACTTTTGGTTGGTTCAATTGGCTCTGTTTTATAACCTTTTCTCTAGAGTCGCCAGGTATCTTTATGATACCGCCACGAGGTTCAAGTTCAAGTACTGATCAATAACTCAACACACCAATTAGAAAGATTCAAATCAAAACACACTTATTATACACAGTAAATCGCTACTCATGCATAAACTCTACTTTCTAGGCTATTTCTATCACTAACAGGCCTATACTTAGCTTCGGACTGGCCCACCAGGTCAGGGGAACAAATGGCTTTTCGTTCAGGTCCTGAGTCTGCGGGATTCAAAAGCTGATATGGACTGGTAGCTAGGAGCGCCTATCTCGTAGCGAGCGTTGACTTGAGACTTACTTGGTTGATGCGGCAATAAATGAATGAAATGAATGAAAACCGCTTATTGTCACAAGTAGGCTTCAAATGAAGTTACTGTGAAAAGCCCCTAGTCGCCACATTCCGGCGCCTGTTCGGGGAGGCTGGTATGGGAATTGAACCGTGCTGGTGGCCTGCCTTGGTCTGCTTTCAAAGCCAGCGATTTAGCCCAGTGTGCTAAACCAGCCCAGAGTGCTAAACCAGCTAAACCAATAAGACAGGTCACTGTCAAGGGTTGGTTCAAGTTGCTGAGTGACCCTGCCAAAGAAGGATGATTTGAACTTGGGGGATTTGCTTTATAGTCCCCAGAGGCTTCCCGCCCTTCAGGGCGGACCCCGTACCTGGTTCCAAGTGATTGGACTGCTTTCCGATCACTTGGATCGATTTCTCCAATGCTGGAGCGGTTCCCTGATCGTTGGGCGGTCCCTAAATGTCCGTTGGCCTTCCTTTGTCTTGGCTCCTGCTGGTGCCGAGGAGTCTGGCTTGGCTTTGTTTACCTTAATTGCTGCCATTGTGCCTGGGAATCGCACATTACTATGTAGATGGCTGCTACATTACTATGCAGATGGCTGCTGTTTCGGTGATGTCTGGTTGTTTTGCAGGTTCCAATATACATGATTTCTGTATTTGCCAGTCTTTGCCTGTGTTGGCTGAATTTCCCTTCAGCCTTTGCGGTTCTCCATTTTATGTCGGGAAGTGGCCAACCCAGGTGGCTACAACCCCTCCTTGTGATCCTAACGCGAAGCGTGAAGGATCACATAACTGCGTTGTCTTCATTCCCTGACCCGGTGAGCACTCTTCTATGGCCTCCACACTGACCATAACTATGCAAGAAAAATTTTAACTAACATCTTCAGTGGCGCTATGTCAAAACATGCATTACAAAATAAAAAACAGTACCTCTAACTGTCCTCACTAAACTACACTCACTCAAACATTCAATCATATTAACTTCTTAAACAATACACACAAAATCATGGCAGCATTATTCACATTTTTCCTGGCTTGGCAATCAAGCTCAGGATTGTACAATCGCTCATGAAACACATTTCTTTATTCACAAAAAGAACGCAAACGAATGTCCTTTATTATAGATCGTGGGGGTCGGGGGTCTGGTCATAACCGAAAATAGGGGATCTTATCCTATATAAGTGCGAGCGCGGTCGGCTCTCCTTCTCCATTTCCTCATGCGGATAGTCTGCACGATGCAGCAGAGTATCGCCAATACCAATAGGGATTCGACTGCGTAGGACAGGGAGTACCAGGTTATAAACCTGTCACACCAAGATGGTGTGGTTTCACTGGTGACTGGGCTCTGGGTACTATGGGGAAGTGAATCATTAACGGCTGGGGGGGGTTGGGGTCAGGGGGTTCGCGTTCGCGCGCAACCAAATGTTCATTAGGGTGATGAGCAACACGGAGGATGTCCTCATGGTTCTTCTTCTTTCTCTTCTCTTCTCTTTGCTGGAGCTTTTGGACTTCTGTGGGATCAAGCATAGTGTCTGTTACTATCTTGGTTTAATACCTCGTCTGTTAGTATGTCTGTCCTTCAGTGCCAATTCTCCCTTTACAATTTGTCACCATGTGTGACTCCCTCATTTTATTTTTTTTAAACCGAATATTCAGGACAAGACACACTTAAAAATACTGAAAGAGTGTGAGCCGTCTAGCAGGCTGTGCGATTTACCATCCAAATGTTTGAGGATGTAAATAGCATAGGGTTGGCAACCTCAGGGTTGCCGGAAAACAAAACAAAACTTTTTTTGAACAAAAGTGCCAAAATGAGGTGCGTATGGTCCGCGACGGGTAAGAGTTGGATGGAGTCCCCGGGTAGGACGGCGACCAATGCCGTGTCTCCCCTACCCGAGCGTAGTTGACCAGAGGGGGGGTTCCCAGGCAGGACGGGTCCCAAGCCGTTTCTCCACTGCCTGAGCAACCGACAAGAACGGGCAAAAATGTAGTCATCGTGGGGGGGGTTGCCGTATTGGATTTACCTTTAAACCTGAAGGGCAGTTAGGAACGGTTTGTTTTTCTGTCGACAGACGAGTTCCTCTGAACTGGCGTCTGGGACATTAGCAAGTCTCTGTGGACAAACTAGTTGCTCTGAACTAGCGTCCGGGACAAACTAGTTTCTCTGACTGCCAGTGGGCGTCAGAAGGGTGGTGGCGTGGGGCCGTGCAAAAAATTTCCGATCTTACAAACAACATTTAACAATACCAGGACAAACAACATTAAACATGCTGCAGGTTCCATCAGAAAGGACACCGTTTTCTCCCAAGCGGTTCCTTTTTAAAACATCATCTGGACACCTCAGTTATCAGTTGCAAACAGGGTCGCAAAGGGGTTCTCGCTTGGGAAGTCAGACTCAATCATCATAGATTATCATAGAATTTACAGAGCAGAAGGAGGCCATTCGGCCCATCGAGTCTGCACCGGCTCTTGGAAAGAGCACCCTACCCAAGGTCAACACCTCCACCCTATCCCCATAACCCAGTAACCCCACCCAACGCTAAGGGCAATTTTGGACACTAAGGGCAATTTATCATGGCCAAATCACCTAACCTGCACATCTTTGGACTGTGGGAGGAAACCGGAGCACCCGGAGGAAACCCACGCGCACACGGGGAGGATGTGCAGACTCCGCACAGACAGTGACCCAAACCGGAATCGAACCTGGGACCCTGGAGCTGTGAAGCAATTGTGATATCCGCAATGCTACCGTGCTGCCTCAAAGTCGTCATCTTCTCCCAGATGCCCAACTGTCGAGTGTATAAGGGCGGATAGGGCTGCATGGTGCGATTTGGGATCCATCTCGTCATTCCGGACGTGTCTGTATGAATTGTTGCGGTGCAAAAAGGTGGTGTCTAGTTCGGTGGGGACGGAGTCGGGGTCGTAATCGTAGGTCGGTGGTCGGTGTTGGGGTTTGTTTCGGGAAGTAATCATGAAGGGATCACTCGAATCATGTTCAGATTCGCTGGGTGTGGGGTCTGATGTATGGGGATAGTAGGGAGGCGTGCTGTGGCTATTGTCTGTGTCACAGTCGCTGCTGCTGCAGTCTGTGGGCGTTCCGGGGCGGAGTGTATAGCTCGGGGGTGGAGTCGAGGTTGAGTCCGTGGCTGGGCTGGACGTGTTGGAGGAGGGTAGTGTTACGTTGGCTGTGGGCGGGGCGTGGTCTGCTACGTTGAGCATGACGTGGTGTGTGTGGTTCGACTGTGCTCCATATGCCTTAAGCTGGTTTATATGGAACCACGCAGTCTTTCCATTGGGGTACTTTATTTTGTAGACGGAAGGACTTACTTTGTTCGCAATGGAGTACGGACCCGAATATTTAGGTGACAGGAATGTGCTGGGGTTGTATACGGAGAGGATGACTTGCTGTCCTACACTGAACTCAGTCGCATGTACTGTCTTATCGAAACAGGCCTTTCGTGTGCCTAATCGTACCGCGACTGCTAGCTGAGCCGCTTCAACATTCTCTACCAGTTGTTCTACTGCTTTCTCGTGTGTGAGGGCCGTCACTTCGGGGCTGGTCAAATCTAATCCCAATAAAAATTCTGTGCCTTTCATGGGACGTCCGGTCTTGAGAGTGTGTGGGGTGTAACCTGTAGATGTTGAAATAGTATTTCTCAAAAACATCAGCGCAAAAGGGAGGACTGAATCCCAAGTGGTGTTGTTTTGTTGGACCATTTTTCTGAAGGTAGCTTTTAGGGTCCGATTCATGCGCTCCACGATACCACTCGACTGGGGGTGGTATGCGATGTGGAATTTTTGGGTAACGCAAAATATCGTGAGGACGTTCTTCATGACACGTCCCGTAAAATGGGAACCTTGGTCGGAATCAAGGCTGCATGGGGGGTCCCCATCTCGTAAAGGTGAGGTGGGTTAAGATCTGTGGTCTTGGCCGTGTTCGTTCTGGATGAACAAAGAACAAAGAACAAAGAAATGCACAGCACAGGAACAGCCCCTTCGGCCCTCCAAGCCCGTGCCGATAATGCTGCCCGACTAAACTACAATCTTCTACACTTCCTGGGTCCGTATCCCTCTATTCCCATCCTATTCATGTAATTGTCAAGATGCCCCTTAAATGTCACTATCGTCCCTGCTTCCACCACCTCCTCCGGTAGCGAGTTCCAGGTACCCACTACCTCTGTGTAAAAAAACTTGCCTGGTACATCTACTCTAAACCTTGCCCCTCTCACCTTAAACCGATGCCCCCTAGGAATTGACCCCTCTACCCTGGGGAAAAGCCTCTGACTATCCACCCTGTCTATGCCCCTCATAATTTTGTAGACCTCTATCAGGTCGCCCCACAACCTCCGTCGTTCCAGTGAGAACAAACCGAGTTTATTCAACCGCTCCTCATAGCCAATGCCCTCCATACCAGGCAACATCCTGGTAAATCTCTTCTGCACCCTCTCTAAAGCCTCCACATCCTTCTGGTAGTGTGGCGACCAGAATTGAACACTATACTCCAAGTGTGGCCGAACTAAGGTTCTATACAGCTGCAACATGACTTGCCAATTCTTATACTCAATGCCCCGGCCAATGAAGGCAAGCATGCCGCATGGCTTCTTGACTACCTTCTCCACCTTTGTTGTCCCTTTCAGTGACCTGTAGACCTGTACACCTAGATCTCTCTGACTTTCAATACGCTTGAGAGTTCTACCATTCACTGTATATTCCCTATCTGCATTAGACCTTCCAAAATGCATTACCTCACATTTGTCCGGATTAAACTCCATCTGCCATCTCTCCACCCAAGTCTCCAAACAATCTAAATCCTGCTGTATCCTCTGACAGTCCTCGTCGCTATCCGCAATTCCACTAACCTTTGTGTCGTCTGCAAACTTGCTAATCAGACCAGTTACATTTTCCTCCAAATCACTAATATATATTACGAACAGCAAAGGTCTCAGCACTGATCCCTGCGGAACACCACTGGTCACAGTCCACCAATTAGAAAAGCATCCTTCCATTGCTACTCTGTGCCTTCTATGACCTAGCCAATTCTGCATCCACCCTGCCAGCTCACCCCTGATCCCGTGTGACTTCACCTTTTGTCCTAGGTACCATGAGGGACCTTGTCAAAGGCCTTACTGAAGTCCATATAGACAACATCCACTGCCCTACCTGCATCAATCATCTTTGTGACCTCCTCGAAAAACTCTATCAAGTTAGTGAGACACGACCTCCCCTTCACAAAACCATGCTACCTCTCACTAATACGTCCATTTGCTTCCAAATGGGAGTAGATCCTGCCTCGAAGAATTCTCTCCAGTAATTTTCCTACCACTGAAGTAAGGCTCACCGGCCTGTACTTCCGTGGATTATCCTTGTTACACTTCTTAAACAGAGGAACAACATTGGCTATTCTCCAGTCCTCCGGGACATCACCTGAAGACAGTGAGTATCCAAAGATTTCTGTCAAGGCCTCAGCAATTTCCTCTCTAGCCTCGTCTTTTTGGATCTCAATGTGACCCAGGCTATCTACACACCCTTCTCCAGATACAACATCCACCAATTCCTTCTCTTTGATGAATACTGATGCAAAGTATTCATTTAGTACCTCGCCCATTTCCTCTGGCTCCACACATAGATTCCCTTGCCTATCCTTCAGTGGGCCAACCCTTTCCCTGGCTACCCTCTTGCTTTTTATGTATCTGTAAAAAGCCTTGGGATTTTCCTTAACCCTATTTGCCAATGACTTTTCATGACCCCTTCTAGCTCTCCTGACTCCTTGCTTAAGTTCCTTCCTACTTTCCTTATATTCCACGCAGGCTTAGTCTGTTCCCAGCCTTTTAGCTCTGACAAATGCCTCCTTTTTCTTTTTGACGAGGCCTACAATATCTCTTGTTATCCAAGGTTCCCGAAAATTGCCGTATTTATCCTTCTTCCTCACAGGAACATGCCGGTCCTGAATTCCTTTCAACTGACTCTTGAAAGCCTCCCACATGTCAGATGTTGATTTGCCCTCAAACATCCACCCCCAATCTAGGTTCTTCAGTTCCCACCTAATATTGTTATAATTAGCCTTCCCCCAATTTAGCACATTCACCCTAGGACCACTCTTTTCCTTGTCCACCAGCACTTTAAAACTTACTGAATTGTGGTCACTGTTCCCGAAATGCTCCCCTACTGAAACTTCTACCACCTGGCCGGGCTCATTCCCCAATACCAGGTCCAGTACCGCCCCTTCCCTAGTTGGACTGTCTACATATTGTTTTAAGAAGCCCTCCTGGATGCTCCTTACAAACTCTGCCCCGCCTAAGCCCCTGGCACTAAGTGAGTCCCAGTCAATATTGGGGAAGTTGAAGTCTCCCGTCACCACAACCCTGTTGTTTTTACTCTTTTCCAAAATCTGTCTACCTATCTGCTCCTCTATCTCCCGCTGGCTGTTGGGAGGCCTGTAGTAAACCCCCAACATTGTGACTGCACCCTTCTTATTCCTGATCTCTACCCATATAGCCTCACTGCCCTCTGAGGTGTCCTCCCATAGTACAGCTGTGATCTCCTCCCTAACCAGTAGCGCAACTCCGCCACCCCTTTTACATCCCCCTCTATCCCGCCTGAAACATCTAAATCCTGGAACGTTTAGCTGCCAATCCTGCCCTTCCCTCAACCAGGTCTCTCTAATGGCAACAACATCATAGTTCCAAGTACTAATCCAAGCTCTAAATTCATCTGCCTTACCCGTAATACTTCTTGCATTAAAACATATGCACTTCAGGCCACCAGACCCGCTGTGTTCAGCAGCCTCTCCCTGTCTGCTCTGCCTCAGAGCCACACTGTCCCTATTCCCTAGTTCTCCCTCAATGCTCTCACCTTCTGACCTATTGCTCCCGTGCCCACCCCCCTGCCATACCAGTTTAAACCCTCCCGTGTGACACTAGCAAACCTCGCGGCCAGGATATTTATGCCTCTCCAGTTTAGATGCAACCCGTCCTTATATAGGTCACACCTGCCCCAGAAGAGCTCCCAGTGGTCCAGATAATGGAAACCCTCCCTCCTACACCAGCTGTTTAGCCACGCGTTTAGCTGCTCTATCTTCCTATTTCTAGCCTCACTGGCACGTGGCACAGGGAGTAATCCCAAGATTACAACCCTAGAGGTCCTGTCTTTTAACTTTCTGCCTAGCTCCCTGAACTCCTGCTGCAGGACCTCATGCCCCTTCCTGCCTATGTCATTAGTACCAATATGTACAACGACCTCTGCCTGTTTTCCCTCCCCCTTCAGGATGCCCTCTACCTGTTCGGATACATCCTGGACCCTGGCACCAGGGAGGCAACATACCATCCTGGAGTCTCTTTCACGTCCACAGAAGCGCCTATCTGTGCCCCTGACTATAGAGTCCCCTATTACTATTGCTCTTCTGCGCTTTGACCCTCCCTTCTGAACATCAGAGCCAGCCGTGGTGCCACTGCTCTGGCTGCTGCTGTTTTCCCCTGATAGGCTATCCCCCCCAACAGTATCCAAAGGGGTATAACTGTTCGAGAGGGGGACAACCACAGGGGATTCCTGCATTGACTGCCTGCCCTTTCTGGTGGTCACCCATTTCTCTGCCTGCACCTTGGGTGTGACCACATTTATATAACTGCGATCTATGATGCTTTCTGCCACCTGCATGCTCCTAAGTGCATCCAATTGCTGCTCCAACCGAACTATGCGGTCTGTGAGGAGCTCCAGTTGGGTGCACTTTCTGCAGATGAAGCCATCCGGGATGCTGGAAGCCTCCCGGACCTGCCACATCTCCCAGTCAGAGCATTGCACCCCTCTAACTGACATTGCGTCAATTAATTAGTAAATTAAAGTTAAAAGTTTTTTTTAAACTTTAAAAGTTACTGTAAACTATCTGTTTCCTAGCACTAGATTTCGACTAGAAATGTGAAAGCTAAATATAGTCCTCTTCGATCTCTGGCTTAGATACCCCTCTAAATTATAATTAAGTAATTATGTTTAATTAGTTACCAATGCTTAATTTTTTAAAATTAGTGTAGATTCCCAACCAGCCACTCAGGTCACAGCTTTTCTGTGATGTCACTTCAGTCCCCCCCCCCCCCCCCCCCCCGCCCCCACACACACAATTTGAAAAGGTAATAAAAGTAAAAATGAGTAAAAATCACTTACTTACCTTCTGAATGCCTCTACCCATTTTGTAAACATGTCTATCACAATAAGTACATACTCATAACCATTCCTGCAAGGGGGCAATGGTCCTATCAAATCAATCTGGAGGTTAGTCCAGGGGCCATTAACGGGTCGGGTGTGACTAAGTTGAGCTTTCTTGGCTTATCTGTCTGGATTGTTCTGGGCACAGATAAGGCAATTCTCAACGTGCTGCGTTACGTCTTCTTTTAAACTTCGCCACCAACAGAGCTGCCTGAGGTGGGCTGTAGTGGGATCAATTCCCTGATGTCCATGACCGTCATGGAACAAACAAATGAGCTGATTCCTGTCCTGTTCAGGAACCACATAAAGGGTGTCTTTTAACACCACACCGTCATGTGTGGTCAGAGCATTTTTAAATCTATCATAGGGTGCTGTAAATTGTCCTTTCAAAATCTCCCTGAGATTGTTATCCTGCTTCTGCACTAAATCCTCGATATTAGTCTGCGAGACCTGAACGGCATTCACTGGTGCCCTCTCGGGTGGTATCCAAAAGTATCCGTGCCTGGAACCTGCTTTTGCCAGTGCGTCGGCTTTTACATTTCCAGGGGGGGAGGAACGATGGTGACTACGAACTTTAACTATTCCAAAAGTCCTGCCCTGTGCTTTTTCTAAAATGTGACGGAGCAATAGGGCTGAGGGGAGGGGTTTTCCGTCTGCGGAAACAAATCCTCTTGTTTTCCACAGGGGTAGGAACGCTGTAAGGCTGTTGCAGACATCGAGGCTGTCCTAGTATATGTCTGCTGGGCTGGGGAAGGAATCTGGGTGATCTACAATGTACGCCACGGCTGCTAGTTCTGCCGCCTGCGCGCCTAAGTGTCCTGGAAGTGATATTGTGATTTCTTCTCGGGCGCGTTCCTGCGCGTCCTCGACATAATTGCCGCAACCTGTTATGCGCTTCCCATCCAAGACTGTGGAAGATCCATCCACATAGATCCTTATGGGTTCGCACGTGTCTGTGTGCTTGGGGCTCTGGTTGGACTACCTATCTTTCTGGGGGTTGTTTTCGCAATAAGTGCAGTGAGATGATTTCACATTCGTGGGGGGTGCCTGGGTACTGTAGGTTATCTGCTAAGAAAGTGTGGGTCTTGGTCCTTTTAACAGTGATGCCCCGTCCCTGCAAAAGAAGGGTCCATCTGGCTGCTCTTATTTGACTGACTGTACCGTCCTTAAGTCGTCCGTCCAGTGAACGTTGGGTGGGGGTGTGTTCCGTCAGGATTGTGATGGGGTTTAGTCCGGTTATGTATGAAAAATATTGTACTGCCCACAAAACTGAGAGCAGGTGCCTTTCACAGGCTGAAAATCCCTGCTCCACAGTATCTAAGACTCTGGAGGCGTAAGCCACGGGCCTTAAATGTTCGTGTCGTTCCTGCAGGAGCACGGCCGAAAGGGTGCGGTCGGTGCTCGCTACCTCGATAGCGTAAGGGGAAAGCGGGTCTGGAACTTGTAGTGCGGGGGCTGCTATGAGGGCTCTTTTCAAAGAGTCCACAGCATCCGTATGCTGCGGAAGCCATTCCCAGGGGGCTCCTTTCTTTCGGAGGTCTGAGAGGGGTGCTGCCTTGCTGGCGAAACCGTCAATGTGGTTTCGGCAATAGCCAACCAATCCTAAAAACGACCGGAGGGCTGAAACGTTCTGGGGAAGGGGCAATTTGGCAATCCAAATCGGGGCATTATTAGTGGAGGCGACTGATCTGAGTACGACCTGCTCTAATAAGCTGTCGATAACTTTTGCGATTTCTCCCTCTGCCTCTTGGGGAAATCCGTATTGCTTTTGGGGCCTAGAGTCAGGTCCTGTGATTTGAACGGAACCAGTCATCCGGCCACAGTCGTGTTTGTGGGTCGCGAATGCTGTCCTGTGCTTCTGCAGAACTGCCCTAACCTGCTTGTCTGTGCTAATCATGGTCAGGTCAAACCAAAATTCGCCGACTGCGCTAATCTTGTTTGCGTATTCACCTATTGTGAGCGTTGCGGGGGCTCTTGCGGATTTTGCCATTTTCCAAACACATTGATTGACTGGATCGAAGGACAGATTGTGGGAATTCAGAAAATCTTTGCCTAAAATGTGTTCTGCTGTGTGGGGTAGATCGACTAAAACTATGGGGTGCCTGGTGGTGATGTTGCCGATTTGAATGGGTACAGGGGCTGTGACGTGTCCCTGCTGTGAGTGGCCTGTCAAGCCGCTGAGGGTGATAGTGGCTGCAGTGGGCCACGTGTTCTTTTGAAACATGGTGGAGGAATTGATTGTGGTGCGGGACCCTCCTGTGTCCCAGAGAAACTCGATGGGCTGTTCCCGTATCTTTGCTGCAACTACTGGTCGGCCGGACCTATCCCAAAGGGTGTCACAGACCCAACTGGGGGAGCCCGAACACCGTCAGTCCGTTCCGGTCAGGTCCGTCTGATCTGAACGGGTGCTCACACTATGTATGGGCTCTGTCCTATTTTTATTCAGAGTGTCTGCCTGCTGGGCTCTCTGTGGCTTTCGTGGGGCATTGCATTCTCGTGCAAAGTGTCCTAATTGTCCACAGTTATAACACTCCTGTGGCTTTTGTGGGGGGCTGTTCCTGCCTTCATTTACCCATGCGGGGTTCTGGTGTGCCTTAACTGCTTGTTTGTCTGCTTCTGCCTGCTGTTCTTCAGGATTTTTGTTTGTGGGTTTGTTTTGAACAGATTGCTCCCAGGCGCGGGACAATCTTTTTCCAACCCATTTCTCATTATGAGCCTCCTCTGAGGGATCATAATTCGTACAGGCTTTTTGTCCTGCCTCTGTGGCATGGGAGATAAGGGTGCGGGTCCATTTGGCCAGACCGTCTTGGGACAAATGGGCACGGTCTAAATTACCAAAAACTGCTGTGAAATGAATCCACAGGCGTCCAGCAAACGCTGTGGGGTGTTCCGTCTTTTTCTGCCTGCACTTATTCAGGCCATCTACGGGGTCACCTCTGTTGTAGCCGATCGCATCTAGGATCACTGCGTGCATTTCCTAAAGGGTGCCTCCTCCTACATTCTGTGGGTCAGGAAGGGCTGCTACGACCGAAGGGTCTAAGCTCAAAACTGTGAGCTTCACGTGCTCACGCTCGTCCAGGCCGTATATGGTCGCCTGCTGCTTTACTCTGGCAAAGAAGTGGTGGGGGTCTGAGGTGGGGAGGAACGGTATGATTTTCTCACACGCGTCCCGTAATTGGGTCACCGTTAGGGGGGTCATGTACAGGAATTCCGTGTCTCCTTCCGAGGTGACTGTGCGGTGGGTGGTTACTGGATTCATTGGTGCCTGACCTATCTGCTCTGTGGGGGGTTGGGGCGCTTTTCTCTTCTGGGGCTTTCCTTGCGCACATGTTCCCTGAACATACCTATGCGCGGTCTCATTTAATTCTTCACAATCCGGGCCGTCTTCCTCATCTAACTGGGAACCAAAGGTGCTCTGGAATCCTTCCTGAACTGGAAGCAAAGACTGCAGTTCTGCAATCTGCTTCCGGCACTTTGAGTGTTCTAGTGAGCTTTGTCTGTGCTCCGTGGTGGTAGCATGGAGCGCTCGTAATGCTGCTTTCAGGTCGCTACACTGCCTTTGCAACGCGTCTACCTGTTTCTCTGTTTCCTCTCTTACCAGGACTGCACATTGCATGTCCTGATAGGCCTTTTCGTACTGTGTCTGGAAGCTGCTTAGGTGCGCCAGACAAGACTGGTGTGCCCACTTGGCATCATCCACCTCTCCGTCTTTTGCTGCTAACTTCCTTCTTAATTCTAGGTTCTCTTTCTCTATCTCTCCCACATCGACCTTACTCATTCAATGTGTCTCCTCTATCTCTTTACGGAGCGTCTGAATGACCCCCTCTGTGCCTCGCAATTGTGCCAAACAGGACACGATTGCCATCGGCTTGCGAGCTTTTCCCAAGCTTTTCTTATGGATTTTGCTCAGGTTCTCCCACCAAGTATGTCCTATACTCCCGGGACCTGTTTCCTAATTTTCACAGAATTCGCTCCAAAGGGGCCATCCTTTCCCTTTGAGGTATTTTCTGATTTCCTCTTCCCAAATGGGACACTGTCCTACTCTGCTGCTGGTCGCTGCGACCACAAATTCTTCGCGGTTCTTGAGGCGTTGCATTGCCTGCATTGCCATCTTTCCTCTCGAAGTACTTCTCTTAATATTTGGAACAAGGGGTATTGAGGCGGTGCTGTAATTACGGGAACGGCTTTCGCTATTTTCCGGAATACAAACTCCCGACAGTTTTGTCGTGCCAAAAATCTATCAGTTTTACCTTATCACTGTGTTAATTACGCATGCATTAACACACTTCCGAATTATGAGGATTGATCAGAACTGCTTGAACACTTTCTTATTCAAGGGCCTGTTAGTTATAGAAATAGACTAGAAAGTACAGTTTATGCATGAGTAGCGATTTACTGTGTATAATAAATGTGTTTTGATTTGAATCTTACTAATTGGTGTGTTGAGTTATTGATCATAACTTGAACTTGAACCTCGTGGTGGTATCATAAAGATACCTGGCGACTCGAGAGCAAAGGTTATAAAACAGAGCCAATTGAACCAACCAAAAGTTAGCAACACTTCGGACTGGCCCACCAGGTCAGGGGAACAAACGGCCTTTTCTTCAGGTCCTGAGTCTGCGGGATTCAAAAGCTGGTATGGACTGGTAGCTAGGAGCGCCTATCTCGTGGCGAGCGTTGGCCTACGACTTGCTTGGTTGATGCAGCAACAAGACAGGTCACTGTCAAGGGTTGGTTCAAGTTGCTGAGTGACCCTGCCAAAGACGGACAATTTGAATTTGGGGGCTTTACTTTATAGTCCCCAGGGGCTTCCCGCCTCGGGGCGGACCCCGTACCTGGTTCCAAGTGATTGGACTGCTTTCCGATCACTTGGATCGATTTCTCCAATGCTGGAGCGGTTCCCTGATCACTGGGCGGTCCTAAGTGTCCGTTGGCCTTCCTGTGTCTTGGCTCCTGATGGCGCCGAGGAGTCTGGCTTGGCTTTGTTTACCTTAACTGTTGCCATTGTGCCTGGGAATCGCACATTACTATGCAGATGGCTGCTGGCTTCTGTGCTGTCTGGTTGTTTTGCAGGTTCCAATATACATGATTTCTGTATTTGCTAGTCTTTGCCTGTGTTGGCTGAATTTCCCTTCAGCCTTTGCGGTTCTCCATTTTATGTCGGGAAGTGGCCAACCCAGTTGGCTACAATATCAACTCAAAAGGGGGGAATGTAGTGATCTGTACATCTGTACATACATCTGCACATACACCAGGGACTGCAGCACAGATGTAACTGTCACAGAACCACTAGAGGGCAGCATCAGAGACGGGTATAAAGGGTCCAGCCCAAGGTAGGATCCGCTTCTTTGAGAAGCACAGAGCTAGGGAGCAGCAGCACAGAGACAGCTCAGCACAGGCAGTTTACTTTAGTTTCACTGGTCATACCTCTTGACTGTTTTACATCTAGTTGAGCTCTGGCAGCAGAATGAACCCTTTGAATAAAGAGCTTGTGTTAACTGTCATTCTTTAGTCTTCATTCAGACTTAGAGAAAAACATCGGCGTCTCTTCGAACATGGTCCATCTTTGATCTCCAGATTAATTTGAAGATGAAGCTCGGGTGATTGCTGCAACGTAGGATCGGTGAGAGGGCCAGACCTGCGCCACGTCCAGCAACACCGAGGGAACCGGAAATCAGGGTTGGCGAATAGTCATGTCGGTCAATCTGCTTGGTATTGTGTCCAGTAAGATAATCGGACTCGGGGCCCAGTGTTCCTCTATCTAATGGTGGGTTTAATTACCCAAACTAGCATTGTACTTCAGTGCTGATTAGCAATGTGACCAACCTGAGGAGAGGGGCTTCGAGGTGTGGGAAGTCTTTATTAGCAACATCACATTGATGTCAAGCCTGGCGACGGTCTTCATTCTGGGTCAATTTCCATCTTACAAAATACAGCTTGTGTAGGGTTTGCTGAAAAGTTATTGTTGAAAAAATTTCTTGTATTTCTCTTACATTACGGCCATTATTACTTTCAGCTGAAGAATGTTATCATCGCTCAGACAGCATCACGTCTGTCAGTGAATTAATGTACAATTCTGCCCTCGATATTGATACAATTCAGGAAACTGACCCCGGGGAGAGAGCAGACTGACCCCACTGTGTCTGTGTCACTGACCCCGGGGAGAGAGCAGACTGACCCCACTGTGTCTGTGTCACTGACCCCGGGGAGAGAGCACTGACCCCACTGTGTCTGTGTCACTGACCCCGGGGACAGAGCTCTGACCCCACTGTGTCTGTGTCACTGACCCCGGGGACAGAGCAGACTGACCCCACTGTGTCTGTGTCACTGACCCCGGGGAGAGAGCACTGACCCCACTGTGTCTGTGTCACTGACCCCGGGGAGAGAGCACTGACCCCACTGTGTCTGTGTCACTGACCCCGGGGACAGAGCAGACTGACCCCACTGTGTCTGTGTCACTGACCCCGGGGAGAGAGCACTGACCCCACTGTGTCTGTGTCACTGGCCCCGGGGAGAGAGCACTGACCCCACTGTGTCTGTGTCACTGACCCCGGGGACAGAGCACTGACCCCACTGTGTCTGTGTCACTGACCCCAGGGAGAGAGCACTGACCCCACTGTGTCTGTGTCACTGACCCTGGGGACAGAGCAGACTGACCCCACTGTGTCTGTGTCACTGACCCCGGGGACAGAGCAGACTGACCCCACTGTGTCTGTGTCACTGACCCCGGGGAGAGAGCACTGACCCCACTGTGTCTGTGTCACTAACCCCGGGGAGAGAGCACTGACCCCACTGTGTCTGTGTCACTGACCCTGGGGACAGAGCAGACTGACCCCACTGTGTCTGTATCACTGACCCCGGGGACAGAGCAGACTGACCCCACTGTGTCTGTATCACTGACCCCGGGGACAGAGCAGACGGACCTCACTGTGTCTGTATCACTGACCCCGGGGACAGAGCAGACTGACCCCACTGTGTCTGTGTCACTGACCCCGGGGAGAGAGCACTGACCCCACTGTGTCTGTGTCACTGACCCCGGGGACAGAGCAGACTGACCCCACTGTGTCTGTGTCACTGACCCCGGGGACAGAGCAGACTGACCCCACTGTGTCTGTGTCACTGACCCCGGGGAGAGAGCACTGACCTCACTGTCTCTGTGTCACTGACCCCGGGGAGAGAGCACTGACCCCACTGTGTCTGTGTCACTGACCCCGGGGACAGAGCACTGACCCCACTGTGTCTGTGTCACTGACCCCGGGGACAGAGCAGACTGACCCCATTGTGTCTGTGTCACTGACCCCGGGGAGAGAGCACTGACCCCACTGTGTCTGTGTCACTGGCCCCGGGGACAGAGCACTGACCCCACTGTGTCTGTGTCACTGACCCCGGGGAGAGAGCACTGACCCCACTGTGTCTGTATCACTGACCCCGGGGACAGAGCAGACTGTCCCCACTGTGTCTGTGTCACTAACCCCGGGGAGAGAGCACTGACCCCACTGTGTCTGTGTCACTGACCCCGGGGAGAGAGCACTGACCCACTGTCTCTGTGTCACTGACCCTGGGGACAGAGCAGACTGTCCCCACTGTGTCTGTGTCACTAACCCCGGGGAGAGAGCACTGACCCCACTGTGTCTGTGTCACTGACCCCAGGGAGAGAGCACTGACCCCACTGTGTCTGTGTCACTGACCCTGGGGACAGAGCAGACTGACCCCACTGTGTCTGTGTCACTGACCCCGGGGACAGAGCAGACTGACCCCACTGTGTCTGTGTCACTGACCCCGGGGAGAGAGCACTGACCCCACTGTGTCTGTGTCACTAACCCCGGGGAGAGAGCACTGACCCCACTGTGTCTGTGTCACTGACCCTGGGGACAGAGCAGACTGACCCCACTGTGTCTGCATCACTTACCCCGGGGACAGAGCAGACTGACCCCACTGTGTCTGTATCACTGACCCCGGGGACAGAGCAGACGGACCTCACTGTGTCTGTATCACTGACCCCGGGGACAGAGCAGACTGACCCCACTGTGTCTGTGTCACTGACCCCGGGGAGAGAGCACTGACCCCACTGTGTCTGTGTCACTGACCCCGGGGACAGAGCAGACTGACCCCACTGTGTCTGTGTCACTGACCCCGGGGACAGAGCAGACTGACCCCACTGTGTCTGTGTCACTGACCCCGGGGAGAGAGCACTGACCCCACTGTGTCTGTGTCACTGACCCCGGGGAGAGAGCACTGACCCCACTGTGTTTGTGTCACTGACCCCGGGGAGAGAGCACTGACCCCACTGTGCCTGTGTCACTGACCCCGGGGAGAGAGCACTGACCCCACTGTGTCTGTGTCGCTGACCCCGGAGAGAGAGCACTGACCCCACTGTGTCTGTATCACTGACCCCGGGGACAGAGCAGACTGACGCTGTTGATTCCCAAATTTCTTTATCAGTCAGTCTGGCCTCAATAAAAGTCGAGAGGGATTTGCAAGTATAACAAAAGTTATTTTATTCAGCTTGCAAGCTACCTATTCCACAGTGATACAGATAACATGTTGCTTTCTGCAGCCCCGGGAACTAAGTGAATGTCCCAGACAAAGAGATCAGTACTGATACATTCAAATGGCATCAAGTTTCACATACTCGACACCCATAGGTCATCCTATGTCCCTCCTGACTTGTTTGATCTATTCTGATTGGCTCACTTCCAATCCCTTTCTCCGGCCCCTATCAATTCAGCATCACTCTCATAGACACACCTCTTCCTGCTTTTTCCCATGCGGTCTAAAATCCTTTGTCTCTACTTGCCAGAATCAAAGTGGCTTATTTCTACATTACATTAACTAGTATCTCTAAAGTAACTATTTTATATCACATTCGTCATTCCCTCCTTTTATCATTCCATGATAACCGAACTATCCAATCCATAGCTACGGTTCCTCATCTAAAAAGATCCGTCGCTGCATTTCCAATTCCTGTCTTAGCCCCCCTTCATCTGCTTCACCCTCATGGATTTTAACAGTTAAATTTTTATGGGGGTTAAATTTTACCCATCACACATTTAAGGATGGCCAGGCCCACAAAGATGCAGCCGATAGCTACCACTAGATACATGGCCATATTTATCAACCAGTCCTTCCAACCTTCAAATCCCCAGTTACCCCAAGAGCCAGGATCCTGCATTCTGTCCAGGTGATCCCGTATGTGATCCATAAATTTAGTGATGTTATCCTGAACTCCCATGATACACTTGCCCTGCACTATGGCGCATACCCCAGCCTCACGGGCCAGAAGATAGTCAAGAGCATACCGGTTCTGCATTGCAAACAACCGTAGCTGAGACAATTCCTTGGTTATTGCCCCGAGGGCTCCCAAGGTTTACTACCCGGGTTTTCCTCAGTTTGGCCTTTAACTAACTTAAGTGTATCTCCCGGTAACCTACGTTCTAGCTGTACTTCCCTTCTCATACGCCCCATCCTCTCTCTAGTCCCTTTCACTTCCTCATAGCCTCTTCCTACGCTCTTCTGACAGCCTGATATTACCTTTATTGCACCACTCTTAACACATCCAAAATCGAATTTACATGTATTCCAAAAACAAGGCAATGTCCATATAATGTTCCCTTCCCATCGCCGGGACCGGTGCAACTGCTTCATGACTCCTGCATTCTCCTTAACTTTGATGACCTTCCATGAGTCGATACCATGTCCTCGTATATGGGGGCAGCGAAGAACATCACCTTTGCAGAAGTGATGTAACCTTGTAGATTGGTTGGGGCGACACAGATACATAATATTCCCCTTTTCCATGTCCATCGCCAATAACACGCCAAGCGAAGTGAGGCCAAATATCATACAGACGATGCGTAGCCACTCCATCGTGCTCCACACCTGTAAAATAGCACTGGAGAAGGGAGGCAGGTTAGTATCCGACCTTTTACAGTAGTGGAGATGGACTCAATTTACAGTGATGTAGGTGGACCCAAGCACTTCGCCCCTCCACTCTAACTGCTGTGGGGGTGGTAAGGAGAACTTGGAAGGGCCCGTCCCATCGCGGCTCCGACCCCTTCCTAGTCCAAGTTTTGACCATGACATAACTACCGGGCTGGACTGAAAGTGAGCTAGGTACTGGGGGCGATGGCTGGTGAGCCGCGCGGACCTGGCCATGGAGTTCCTTGAGCACTTGCGTGAGGGCTAGAACATAGGTGGTCATCTCTTCAGTCATCTGATGAAACTGAACCAGTCTGGGAACCTGCAGGCTCCAGGGAGTTCTAAGAGGCCTGCCATAAATAATCTCGGCGGGAGAGAGCCGGGCCGGTCCCGCAGGTGTAACCCACAGCTGGAAGAGGGCAACGGGGAGCAACTTAAGCCATGTCAGTCCCGTGTCTGCTCTTAATTTAGCCAATTTAGTTTTGAGGGTCTGATTGTGTCTCTCAACCAACCCGGCCGCCTGCGGTCTGTAAGCACAGTGTAACTGCTGGCGTATGCCCAACTGGGAGCAAAACTCCTTGTTAATTTGTCCAATAAAATGAGGCCCGTTATCAGAACTTAACTGAGCTGGTATACCGTACCGGGGAATGATTTCCCTCATCAAGACTTTAACCACAGTAGCAGCTTTATTATCGATAGTCGGATACGCCTCGACCCATCTGCTGAACACATCCACAATGACCAAAACATATTTGTAACATTGACACCTTTCCAACTCAATGTAATCCATTTGGAGCGTCTCAAAGGGACCACTGGGCAACGGGGTTTGCCCCATCCCACAAGGGATACCTTTTCCGGTGTTATATTGCTGACAAATCAAACACCGATTACTGATACTTTGGGCCAACCCCTGCATTTTAGGGTGCCACCAAGTGTCCAGCAACAAATCACTAGTCCCTCGAGCCCCACAATGAGTTGCAAAGTGTACACATTCAATGACCCATAAAGCCAGCACATCAGACATACAAGTCTGATGTGCAGGCATGGTCCATAAAGAGGAAACAGAATCATATGTACAACCTAACCGTTTCCACATTTGTTTATCACTCTCAGGAGCGTCCTCCTGTAACCTTATGACGTCTTTGATGGTTGGCATTGACTTGTCAGAAGCAGACATATTTATAGTAGATCGTTTAGTCTGACTTAACATCTTAGGCACCATCACTTGCTGAATTTGCGCGGCTGTTCGCGCTTCACAATCTGCTCGTTCATTACCAACGTCAACTGGGGTTGTACCATTCGTGTCGGCAGCGCATTTAATAACGGAAATCTGCGCGGGCATAAGGAGGGCCTGCAGTAGGTCATTAACTAAACCCCGGTGGGATATTTGACCACACATAATCATGTCAGGTTGTTCTGACGAAATGTCACTCAAATCGCCCCTTATTGTGGTAGTTTCCTGAATCAAGGCTAAACAGTCGTGGCCAGGTGCGTCTTCATGGCCAGGGGGACCACTAAGAAAACAGGCTGGATTGATAGTGGTACAGTATTTAAATGTCAGACGTGGATTGTTCAAAAGGTATATCTCATACCTATTCTGACGAGCTGCGGTATGATGCTGAGTCTGCAGTTGCCTCAGTAGTGCGATGACCGAGTGGGAGCTATACACCGTAATATCCTGTTGGAGGGTGAGAGCATGTAACTGCTATGCGATGGCATTGATTGAACGTAAATCCTGTACTAATCGGTACTGGTCTGGTTTGGCTGGTTTAGGCACAGCAAGTATGGGGGTGTTACATTCTGATTGGCAAGGGACCAAAATACCCTGTTTCAACAGCTCTTGAATTAATTTATCTATTGATGGAGCAGCTTGAGATTTCAGGGTGTATTGTCGAATGGAAGGTAGCTTTACATGATCCTTAATCATCACCTTTATAGGTGTAACATTTGTCTTTCCCACTTGTGATGGGTATTCCGCCCAGACCTGTGGATTGACATATTCCAACACATCATGTCCCCTGTGATGCTGCAGTCGAGTGTTAATCGTTTCAGGGACCTCAAAATATTTTATGGTAGTGCTGTCCGGCATGACTTGAAGTGCGTAGTCTGTTGGATCCGAATGATCCACTGCCCTCCTGACCATTCGCCCCATATCCCTGGCATGGTACTGGTCATGGACCTGACGTGTAATATGAGGGCTTACCGAAGCTGACTGTGGCCATAAATGTGGTGATATTGTAACAAAATCGGCTGTACCTTCTTTTCCCGTGACTGTGGCTGTAACCTTGACTGGCCATTCGGTCTCAAGTAATGGCCGGTATTTGTCCTCCAACTCCCTGTTTCGTCCAGTTCTGTCATAGGCCAGGGTAACGTGATGCAGTGACTGTTCAACGTCTAACGTCCACCACTGGGGTGTGATAGAAATATAGCACTGTTGTCTCATCCTCCATGATGTAACCGTTACCCCCTCATCTCCGCATTCTAGCTGTAGCTGGAAGATACACAGTAAATCTTGGGCCAACAAGTTACAGTCCAATCCAGTAGTCACTACAACCTGATGCTCTGCAGACTTATTCTCGTAAGCGACTGGCACAGGTTCAGAAATAGGATACTCACACACCTGTCCTTGGAACCCTGACAAATGCTGCGTGTGGTCGGATAATGGTAATTTAAGTGCTGATTGCACAGAAGACATGGCTGCCCCTTCATCTTCTTCCAGTAGGCCAATGGCCCCTCAGAGGGGGCTGCGGTTGTAGAGCTATTGATTCGTTCGGTGGGCCATAAAAAGGGGGTGAGGGTCCCTGTGGGTGGGTTTGGTATCCTCCTCTTCGCTGATCCACCCACCCAAAGTCACTATATTGGGGCTCCTGCTGGTAAACTACCATTTCTGCCGCTTGTTGGGGTCGCAGATCATCCTTTTTCATTACATACTCAGTCTTAACCTTTGTAACTGAGCCTCCTTCTTGGCCTACACCCTCCTTCCAATAAAATCTGACTGTCCTTGCCATCTGGGAAGGGTCGTTCTCTGTCCAATTCATGTTATTACATTTCACAGCAGTAACCACAGAAGGTGGTAGGCAATGCATTAACATAGCACAATATTGAGGGGAATTCTGACCATTTTGATATAGCAAATCGCCTGACTGCCCCCAGTAGATTTCATTAAAATGCTCCAGAAATTCCTCTGGCTCTTCAGTCTTCTTAGGTTTTAGGTCTAAGATAACAGAAAGATTTATGGGCCTTTGAAATGTGCTATTCAACGCATTCAAGATCTGTGTCCTTCTATCGTCGTCTAACACATAGGCCTGCTGAAGTGCGGCATGACTAGCATAATTCAGGAGGTTAAGATAATTGCGGTACTCTGCTGGGGTTAAAATCTGCTGGACTAGGGCCCAGAGGTCCCTTAAATCAGCTTGATAAATTGAGATGGTAGTTCTCAAGGAATCCATGAAGGCAGCAGGAGATTTTTTCGATCTGGGATTGTAGACATAATAGCCATCATCCCACTGGGTGTCCATGGGAAGTAAACGTCCATCGTGGGGTTTGCTCCCACAGTCACTGCGTTGGGGTTTCGCATCTTCCTAATCGGTAACTGTCTCCGAATGTCACCAGGGGGCACTCTAGCTATTTCCCCTGGTTGTTCCAGGACTTCAACATCTCTCCCTGTCACGAGGGGGACTTCTTTCTCTTCAAAATAATCTGTTTCAGCTTCCTTTGTTCCCGAACCTTGTGGTTTCTGCTTAGTTTGGAGAGACTTAGGTGATATGCTTACTTTTCCAAATTATTGAATTTTTCTTTTTCTGTCAATTCAAGGCCAGCCATTGAACTACGTAGCTCTTCTCTTGTTTGACCCGCGTCTTTCCTCTACTTGCGCTTTTTTTTTTTAAACTTAAAAATGTTTGAAAATTCAAATTGAATTACTGCAACTTGCAAGCTTAGCTCTGATCTCAACTCAGAACTAAATTTACAATTTGCTTAACACAAACTTGTATAACATTTACAACTTAATTATTTCTTTATCTTAACAATTTTTCTTTTAACAAGTTTTTTTTTCTTTTACATACACATAAGTATTAGCAAAATCAACTATCATCTCCAGATTGACACTTTTTAAAATGGTGTCCATGATCTTCTTTAAGTTTCTATTAATCTCCAGATAAAATGAGATAAACCTTATTTCAAGTAAGTAAAACTTAAGATTCTGGCAATTTCAATCAATTGCTTTCGAAAATAATAACTTTTATCAAAGAGGTGGAGAAACCCACTGGTTTCCTTTAATTAATTCAAAACGTAACTTTGCTGGTATTCACTGACTCAAAGGAAAGGTATCCGATTACACTACAGACTGGTGCTGTTATCTCAAGGCCTGAGTGAGAAGCACTGTCTGTCTTTAACTTTGCCTGCTGCTGTTAACCCTTTGAGAGACTTCTGCTTCAACCAATATGCAGCATTCCCCACAATCTCAACTAGTCCTCGGAACTGCGTTTTTCGCCAATACAGTCCAAGGAGACAATTTTAGCTTAATCAACTATATATTTAAAACACTCACACATAGAGTTGAACCATCTTCAGATTTAAAAACAGTTATACTGGACTGAACCTTCAGTACTGAAGTCCCATCAGCCCCTGAACCCATATAATAGACTGAACCTTCATTACTGAAGTCCCATCAGCCTCTGAACCCTTATACTTGGAATTGAATCATCATTTGAGATGTCACATCAACCCAAAACCCTAACCCAAGCCGAAACAACAATATGAAATCCCATCAATTAAATTGCTAATCCCCAGACTGACCTGTGATTTCGTTGAGGCGGTCTTTCTGTGCCAACCGCGAGTGACCAGACTAATCAGACGATAAGAAGAGGGGAACAATCAATGCGCGGTCATTTTCCAGTCCTAAATTGAGGGCCCTCGTTCCCCATCCTCCTGTTCATAATCAGTCTAATTCTGATTTCGCAGTTGGACCAGGATCGCCCTGAGAAATCCCGGTTTACGGCACCAAATGTTGATTCCCAAATTTCTTTATCCGTCAGTCTGGCCTCAATAAAAGTCGAGAGGGATTTGCAAGTATAACAAAAGTTATTTTATTCAGCTTGCAAGCTACCTAGTCCACAGTGATACAGATAACATGATGCTTTCTGCAGCCCCGGGAACTAAGTGAATGTCCCAGATAAAGAGATCAGTACTGATACATTCAAATGGCATCAAGTTTCACATACTCGACACCCATAGGTCATCCTATCTCCCTCCTGACTTGTTTGATCTATTCTGATTGGCTCACTTCCAATCCCTTTCTCCGGCCCCTATCAATTCAGCATCACTCTCATAGACACACCTCTTCCTGCTTTTCCCCATGCGGTCTAAAATCCTTTGTCTCTACTTGCCAGAATCAAAGTGGCTTATTTCTACATTACATTAACTAATATCTCTAAAGTAACTATTTTATATCACATTCGTCAACCCCACTGTGTCTGTGTCACTGACCCCGGGGAGAGAGCACTGACCCCACTGTGTCTGTGTCACTGACCCCGGGGACAGAGCACTGACCCCACTGTGTCTGTGTCACTGACCCCGGGGAGAGAGCACTGACCCCACTGTGTCTGTGTCACTGACCCCGGGGAGAGAGCACTGACCCCACTGTGTTTGTGTCACTGACCCCGGGGACAGAGCACTGACCCCACTGTGTCTGTGTCACTGACCCCGGGGACAGAGCACTGACCCCACTGTGTCTGTGTCACTGACCCCGGGGACAGAGCACTGACCCCACTGTGTCTGTGTCACTGACCCCGGGGAGAGAGCACTGACCCCACTGTGTCTGTGTCACTGACCCCGGGTAGAGAGCACTGTCCCCACTGTGTCTGTGTCACTGACCCCGGTGAGAGAGCAGACTGACCCCACTGTGTCTGTGTCACTGACCCCGGGGAGAGAGCACTGACCCCACTGTGTCTGTGTCACTGACCCCGGGGAGAGAGCACTGACCCCACTGTGTCTGTGTCACTGACCCCGGGGAGAGAGCAGACTGACCCCACTGTGTCTGTGTCACTGACCCCGGGGAGAGAGCACTGACCCCACTGTATCTGTGTCACTGACCCCGGGGAGAGAGCACTGACCCCACTGTGTCTGTGTCACTGACCCCGGGGAGAGAGCACTGACCCCACTGTGTCTGTGTCACTGACCCCGGGGACAGAGCACTGACCCCACTGTGTCTGTGTCACTGACCCCGGGGAGAGAGCACTGACCCCACTGTGTCTGTGTCACTGACTCCGGGGACAGAGCAGACTGACCCCAATGTGTCTGTGTCACTGACCCCGGGGACAGAGCTGACTGACCCCACTGTGTCTGTGTCACTGACCCAGGGGACAGAGCACTGACCCCACTGTGTCTGTGTCACTGACCCCGGGGAGAGAGCACTGACCCCACTGTGTCTGTGTCACTGACCCCGGGAGAGAGCAGACTGACCCCACTGTGTCTGTGTCACTGACCCCGGGGTCAGAGCACTGACCCCACTGTGTCTGTGTCACTGACCCCGGGGACAGAGCACTGACCCCACTGTGTCTGTGTCACTGACCCCGGGGAGAGAGCACTGACCCCACTGTGTCTGTGTCACTGACCCCGGGGACAGAGCACTGACCCCACTGTGTCTGTGTCACTGACCCCGGGGAGAGAGCACTGACCCCACTGTGTCCGTGTCACTGACCCCGGGGAGAGAGCAGACTGACCCCACTGTGTCTGTGTCACTGACCCCGGGGACAGAGCACTGACCCCACTGTGTCTGTGTCACTGACCCCGGGTACAGAGCACTGAACCCACTGTGTCTGTGTCACTGACCCCGGGGAGAGCGCACTGACCCCACTGTGTCTGTGTCACTGACCCCGGGGACAGAGCAGACTGACCCCACTGTGTCTGTGTCACTGACCCCGGGGAGAGAGCACTGACCCCACTGTGTCTGTGTCACTGACCCCGGGGACAGAGCACTGACCCCACTGTGTCTGTGTCACTGACCCCGGGGAGAGAGCACTGACCCCACTGTGTCTGTGTCACTGACCCCGGGGAGAGAGCACTGACCCCACTGTGTCTGTGTCACTGACCCCGGGGAGAGAGCAGACTGACCCCACTGTGTCTGTATCACTGACCCTGGGGAGAGAGCACTGACCCCACTGTGTCTGTGTCACTGACCCCGGGGACAGAGCACTGACCCCACTGTGTCTGTGTCACTGACCCCGGGGAGAGAGCACTGACCCCACTGTGTCTGTGTCACTGACCCCGGGGAGAGAGCAGACTGACCCCACTGTGTCTGTGTCACTGACCCCGGGGAGAGAGCACTGACCCCACTGTGTCTGTATCACTGACCCCGGGGAGAGAGCACTGACCCCACTGTGTCTGTGTCACTGACCCCGGGGAGAGAGCACTGACCCCACTGTGTCTGTGTCACTGACCCCGGGGACAGAGCAGACTGACCCCACTGTGTCTGTGTCACTGACCCCGGGGAGAGAGCACTGACCCCACTGTGTCTGTGTCACTGACCCCGGGGAGAGAGCACTGACCTCACTGTGTCTGTGTCACTGACCCCGGGGAGAGAGCACTGACCCCACTGTGTCTGTGTCACTGACCCCGGGGACAGAGCAGACTGACCCCACTGTGTCTGTGTCACTGACCCCGGGGAGAGAGCACTGACCCCACTGTGTCTGTGTCACTGACCCCGGGGAGAGAGCACTGACCACACTGTGTCTGTGTCACTGACCCCGGAGAGAGAGCACTGACCCCACTGTGTCTGTGTCACTGACCCCGGGGACAGAGCACTGACCCCACTGTGTCTGTGTCACTGACCCCGGGGACAGAGCAGACTGACCCCACTGTGTCTGTGTCACTGACCCCGGGGAGAGAGCACTGACCTCACTGTGTCTGTGTCACTGACCCCGGGGATAGAGCAGTGACCCCACTGTGTCTGTGTCACTGACCCCGGGGATAGAGCAGACTGACCCCACTGTGTCTGTGTCACTGACCCCGGGGATAGAGCAGTGACCCCACTGTGTCTGTGTCACTGACCCCGGGGAGAGAGCACTGACCCCACTGTGTCTGTGTCACTGACCCAGGGGACAGAGCACTGACCCCACTGTGTCTGTGTCACTGACCCCGGGGAGAGAGCACTGACCCCACTGTGTCTGTGTCACTGACCCCGGGGACAGAGCACTGACCCCACTGTGTCTGTGTCACTGACCCCGGGGAGAGAGCAGACTGACCCCACTGTGTCTGTGTCACTGACCCCGGGGAGAGAGCACTGACCCCACTGTGTCTGTGTCACTGACCCCGGGGAGAGAGCAGACTGACCCCACTGTGTCTGTGTCACTGACCCCGCGGAGAGAGCACTGACCCCACTGTGTCTGTGTCACTGACCCCGGGGAGAGAGCACTGACCCCACTGTGTCTGTGTCACTGACCCCGGGGAGAGAGCACTGACCCCACTGTGTCTGTGTCACTGACCCCGGGGACAGAGCACTGACCCCACTGTGTCTGTATCACTGACCCCGGGGAGAGAGCACTGACCCCACTGTGTCTGTGTCACTGACCCCGGGGAGAGAGCACTGACCCCACTGTGTCTGTGTCACTGACCCCGGGGAGAGAGCACTGACCCCACTGTGTCTGTGTCACTGACCCCGGGGACAGAGCACTGACCCCACTGTGTCTGTGTCACTGACCCCGGGGACAGAGCACTGACCCCACTGTGTCTGTGTCACTGACCCCGGGGAGAGAGCAGACTGACCCCACTGTGTCTGTGTCACTGACCCCGGGGAGAGAGCAGACTGACCCCACTGTGTCTGTGTCACTGACCCCGGGGAGAGAGCACTGACCCCACTGTGTCTGTGTCACTGACCCCGGGGAGAGAGCACTGACACCACTGTGTCTGTGTCACTGACCCCGGGGAGAGAGCACTGACCCCACTGTGTCTGTGTCACTGACCCCGGGGACAGAGCACTGACCCCACTGTGTCTGTGTCACTGACCCCGGGGAGAGAGCTCTGACCCCACTGTGTCTGTGTCACTGACCCCGGGGACAGAGCAGACTGACCCCACTGTGTCTGTGTCACTGACCCCGGGGAGAGAGCACTGACCTCACTGTGTCTGTGTCACTGACCCCGGGGACAGAGCACTGACCCCACTGTGTCTGTGTCACTGACCCCGGGGAGAGAGCACTGACCCCACTGTGTCTGTGTCACTGACCCCGGGGAGAGAGCACTGACCCCACTGTGTCTGTGTCACTGACCCCGGGGAGAGAGCAGACTGACCCCACTGTGTCTGTGTCACTGACCCCGAGGAGAGAGCAACCTGACCCCACTGTGTCTGTGTCACTGACCCCGGGGAGAGAGCACTGACTCCACTGTGTCTGTGTCACTGACCCCGGGGACAGAGCACTGACCCCACTGTGTCTGTGTCACTGACCCCGGGGAGAGAGCACTGACCCCACTGTGTCTGTGTCACTGACCCCGGGGAGAGAGCACTGACCCCACTGTGTCTGTGACACTGACCCCGGGGACAGAGCACTGACCCCACTGTGTCTGTGTCACTGACCCCGGGGACAGAGCAGACTGACCCCACTGTGTCTGTGTCACTGACCCCGGGGAGAGAGCACTGACCCCACTGTGTCTGTGTCACTGACCCCAGGGACAGAGCAGACTGACCCCACTGTGTCTGTGTCACTGACCCCGGGGACAGAGCACTGACCCCACTGTGTCTGTGTCACTGACCCCGGGGAGAGAGCACTGACCCCACTGTGTCTGTGTCACTGACCCCGGGGACAGAGCACTGACCCCACTGTGCCTGTGTCACTGACCCCGGGGAGAGAGCACTGACCCCACTGTGTCTGTGTCATTGACCCCGGGGAGAGAGCACTGACCCCACTGTGTCTGTGTCACTGACCCCGGGGAGAGAGCACTGACCCCACTGTGTCTGTGTCACTGACCCCGGGGAGAGAGCACTGACCCCACTGTGTCTGTGTCACTGACCCCAGGGAGAGAGCACTGACCCCACTGTGTCTGTGTCACTGACCCCGGGGAGAGAGCAGACTGACCCCACTGTGTCTGTGTCACTGACCCCGGGGAGAGAGCACTGACCCCACTGTGTCTGTGTCACTGACCCCGGGGAGAGAGCACTGACCCCACTGTGTCTGTGTCACTGACCCCGGGGAGAGAGCAGACTGACCCCACTGTGTCTGTGTCACTGACCCCGGGGACAGAGCAGACTGACCCCACTGTGTCTGTGTCACTGACCCCGGGGAGAGAGCTCTGACCCCACTGTGTCTGTATCACTGACCCCGGGGAGAGAGCACTGACCCCACTGTGTCTGTGTCACTGACCCCGGGGAGAGAGCACTGACCCCACTGTGTCTGTGTCACTGACCCCGGGGACAGAGCACTGACCCCACTGTGTCTGTGTCACTGACCCCGGGGACAGAGCAGACTGACCCCACTGTGTCTGTGTCACTGACCCCGGGGAGAGAGCACTGACCCCACTGTGTCTGTGTCACTGACCCCAGGGACAGAGCAGACTGACCCCACTGTGTCTGTGTCACTGACCCCGGGGAGAGAGCACTGACCCCACTGTGTCTGTGTCACTGACCCCGGGGAGAGAGCAGACTGACCCCACTGTGTCTGTGTCACTGACCCCGGGGACAGAGCAGACTGACCCCACTGTGTCTGTGTCACTGACCCCGGGGAGAGAGCAGACTGACCCCACTGTGTCTGTGTCACTGACCCCGGGGAGAGAGCACTGACCCCACTGTGTCTGTGTCACTGACCCCGGGGAGAGAGCACTGACCCCACTGTGTCTGTGTCACTGACCCCGGGGAGAGAGCAGACTGACCCCACTGTGTCTGTGTCACTGACCCCGGGGACAGAGCAGACTGACCCCACTGTGTCTGTGTCACTGACCCCGGGGAGAGAGCTCTGACCCCACTGTGTCTGTGTCACTGACCCCGGGGAGAGAGCACTGACCCCACTGTGTCTGTGTCACTGACCCCGGGGAGAGAGCACTGACCCCACTGTGTCTGTGTCACTGACCCCGGGGACAGAGCACTGACCCCACTGTGTCTGTGTCACTGACCCCGGGGACAGAGCAGACTGACCCCACTGTGTCTGTGTCACTGACCCCGGGGAGAGAGCAGACTGACCCCACTGTGTCTGTGTCACTGACCCCGGGGACAGAGCACTGACCCCACTGTGTCTGTGTCACTGACCCCGGGGAGAGCGCAGACTGACTCCACTGTGTCTGTGTCACTGACCCCGGGGAGAGAGCAGACTGACCCCACTGTGTCTGTGTCACTGACCCCGGGGAGAGAGCACTGACCCCACTGTGTCTGTGTCACTGACCCCGGGGAGAGAGCAGACTGACCCCACTGTGTCTGTGTCACTGACCCCGGGGACAGAGCAGACTGACCCCACTGTGTCTGTGTCACTGACCCCAGGAGAGAGCACTGACCCTACTGTGTCTGTGTCACTGACCCCGGGGAGAGAGCACTGACCCCACTGTGTCTGTGTCACTGACCCCGGGGAGTGAGCACTGACCCCACTGTGTCTGTGTCACTGACCCCGGGGAGAGAGCACTGACCCCACTGTGTCTGTGTCACTGACCCCGGGGAGAGAGCTCTGACCCCACTGTGTCTGTATCACTGACCCCGGGGAGAGAGCAATGACCCCACTGTGTCTGTGTCACTGACCCCGGGGAGAGAGCACTGACCCCACTGTGTCTGTATCACTGACCCCGGGGACAGAGCACTGACCCCACTGTGTCTGTGTCACTGACCCCGGGGAGAGAGCACTGACCCCACTGTGTCTGTGTCACTGACCCCGGGGTCAGAGCAGACTGACCCCACTGTGTCCGTGTCACTGACCCCGGGGATTGAGCACTGACCCCACTGTGTCTGTGTCACTGACCCCAGGGAGAGAGCACTGCCCCCACTGTGTCTGTGTCACTGACCCCGGGGACAGAGCAGACTGACCCCACTGTGTCTGCGTCACTGACCCCGGGGACAGAGCAGACTGACCCCACTGTGTCTGTGTCACTGACCCCGGGGAGAGAGCACTGACCCCACTGTGTCTGTGTCACTGACCCCGGGGAGAGAGCACTGACCCCACTGTGTCTGCGTCACTGACCCCGGGGAGAGAGCACTGACCCCACTGTGTCTGTGTCACTGACCCCGGGGAGAGAGCACTGACCCCACTGTGTCTGTGTCACTGACCCCGGGGAGAGAGCACTGACCCCACTGTGTCTGTGTCACTGACCCCGGGGACAGAGCAGACTGACCCCACTGTGTCTGTGTCACTGACCCCGGGGAGAGAGCACTGACCCCACTGTGTCTGCGTCACTGACCCCGGGGAGAGAGCACTGACCCCACTGTGTCTGTGTCACTGACCCCGGGGACAGAGCACTGACCCCACTGTGTCTGTGTCACTGACCCCGGGGACAGAGCAGACTGACCCCACGGTGTCTGTGTCACTGACCCCGGGGAGAGAGCACTGACCCCACTGTGTCTGTGTCACTGACCCCGGGGAGAGAGCAGACTGACCCCACTGTGTCTGTGTCACTGACCCCGGGGACAGAGCACTGACCCCACTGTGTCTGTGTCACTGACCCCGGGGAGAGAGCACTGACCCCACTGTGTCTGTGTCACTGACCCCGGGGAGAGAGCACTGACCCCACTGTGTCTGTGTCACTGACCCCGGGGAGAGAGCACTGACCCCACTGTGTCTGCGTCACTGACCCTGGGGACAGAGCACTGACCCCACTGTGTCTGTGTCACTGACCCCGGGGACAGAGCAGACTGACCCCACTGTGTCTGTGTCACTGACCCCGGGGAGAGAGCAGACTGACCCCACTGTGTCTGTGTCACTGACCCCGGGGACAGAGCACTGACCCCACTGTGTCTGTGTCACTGACCCCGGGGAGAGCGCACTGACCCCACTGTGTCTGTGTCACTGACCCCGGGGACAGAGCACTGACCCCACTGTGTCTGTGTCACTGACCCCGGGGAGAGAGCACTGACCCCACTGTGTCTGTGTCACTGACCCCGGGGAGAGAGCACTGACCCCACTGTGTCTGTGTCACTGACCCCGGGGACAGAGCACTGACCCCACTGTGTCTGTGTCACTGACCCCGGGGACAGAGCACTGACCCCACTGTGTCTGTGTCACTGACCCCGGGGACAGAGCACTGACCCCACTGTGTCTGCGTCACTGACCGCGGGGATTGAGCACTGACCCCACTGTGTCTGTGTCACTGACCCCGGGGTCAGAGCAGACTGACCCCACTGTGTCTGTGTCACTGACCCCGGGGAGAGAGCTCTGACCCCACTGTGTCTGTGTCACTGACCCCGGGGACAGAGCAGACTGACCCCACTGTGTCTGTGTCACTGACCCCGGGGACAGAGCACTGACCCCACTGTGTCTGCGTCACTGACCCCGGGGATTGAGCACTGACCCCACTGTGTCTGTGTCACTGACCCCAGGGAGAGAGCACTGACCCCACTGTGTCTGTGTCACTGACCCCGGGGACAGAGCAGACTGACCCCACTGTGTCTGCGTCACTGACCCCGGGGATTGAGCACTGACCCCACGGTGTCTGTGTCACTGACCCCGGGGACAGAGCACTGACCCCACTGTGTCTGTATCACTGACCCCGGGGAGAGAGCACTGACCCCACTGTGTCTGTGTCACTGACCCCGGGGTCAGAGCAGACTGACCCCACTGTGTCTGTGTCACTGACCCCGGGGAGAGAGCACTGACACCACTGTGTCTGTGTCACTGACCCCGGGGAGAGAGCAGACTGACCCCACTGTGCCTGTGTCACTGGCCCCGGGGAGAGAGCACTGACCCCACTGTGTCTGTGTCACTGACCCCGGGGAGAGAGCAGACTGACCCCACTGTGTCTGTGTCACTGACCCCGGGGACAGAGCACTGACCCCACTGTGTCTGTGTCACTGACCCCGGGGAGAGAGCACTGACCCCACTGTGTCTGTGTCACTGACCCCGGGGAGAGAGCAGACTGACCCCACTGTGTCTGTGTCACTGACCCCGGGGACAGAGCAGACTGACCCCACTGTGTCTGTGTCACTGACCCCGGGGACAGAGCAGACTGACCCCACTGTGTCTGTGTCACTGACCCCGGGGAGAGAGCACTGACCCCACTGTGTCTGTGTCACTGACCCCGGGGAGAGAGCACTGACCCCACTGTGTCTGTGTCACTGACCCCGGGGACAGAGCACTGACCCCACTGTGCCTGTGTCACTGACCCCGGGGAGAGAGCACTGACCCCACTGTGTCTGTGTCATTGACCCCGGGGAGAGAGCACTGACCCCACTGTGTCTGTGTCACTGACCCCGGGGAGAGAGCACTGACCCCACTGTGTCTGTGTCACTGACCCCGGGGAGAGAGCACTGACCCCACTGTGTCTGTGTCACTGACCCCGGGGAGAGAGCACTGACCCCACTGTGTCTGTGTCACTGACCCCGGGGACAGAGCAGACTGACCCCACCGTGACTGTGTCACTGACCCCGGGGAGAGAGCACTGACCCCACTGTGTCTGTCTCACTGACCCCGGGGAGAGAGCACTGACCCCACTGTGTCTGTGTCACTGACCCCGGGGACAGAGCAGACTGACCCCACTGTGTCTGTGTCACTGCCCACGGGGAGAGAGCACTGACCCCACTGTGTCTGTGTCACTGACCCCGGGGAGAGAGCACTGACCCCACTGTGTCTGTGTCACTGACCCCGGGGAGAGAGCAGACTGACCCCACTGTGTCTGTGTCACTGACCCCGGGGAGAGAGCAACCTGACCCCACTGTGTCTGTGTCACTGACCCCGGGGTCAGAGAAGACTGACCCCACTGTGTCTGTGTCACTGACCCCGGGGAGAGAGCAGACTGACCCCACTGTGTCTGTGTCACTGACCCCGGGGAGACAGCAGACTGACCCCACTGTGTCTGTGTCACTGACCCCGGGGAGAGAGCAACCTGACCCCACTGTGTCTGTGTCACTGACCCCGGGGAGAGAGCACTGACCCCACTGTGTCTGTGTCACTGACCCCGGGGACAGAGCAGACTGACCCCACTGTGTCTGTGTCACTGACCCCGGGGAGAGAGCAGACTGACCCCACTGTGTCTGTGTCACTGATCCCGGGGACAGTAGAGAATTTGGTCTGTATTGGAGAATTGTGCGAATGTATATCGATGGGAATATCAAACAGGATTTCAGTTAAATTCTGGAATTTCTTCAATTCTTCTCATTGTTTAATAAAATTAACAATTACAGCAAGTGGATATTTGACCACAATTTGCAACTGCTGTCTGAACTTAGCCTGGGTCACCGCATAAATGCAAGTGTTTGTGCAACAACTCAAGATCTGGAGCATGTAACCGAGTTCTGGTACAAAGAATGGAAACTCTACAGATCTAAACCCCATGTACCAAATTCGCAGCCATAACATAGACACTGTGAACACCGACCATAACAGAATGAAATTGCCTGAGATAACAAACAGTAAAATGATGGATTTCCTCCGACTCTCCATCTCTGGGTCTCTGGGACACTCCCCACTGCTGTGAGCTCGGAGTCTCCTGCGGGCTCTGCTACTCACTAAAATGTGTCTGACGGTGAAAGCATTGAGCAGCAGAATCAAGACAAATGGGATTCCTGGCGTTAAAATGTGATGAACAAATTCGATTGCTCCCCAGACGCGTGAATACAGAACACCAATTCTTGTCCAACAAAACCAGGGGGAATTTGCCATCTGATATTTACTGGTGAACATAAAATACCAGAAAGTGTTCTTTAAACAGCTCAGCACTGACACTGTTCCAATAACCCAAACTGCATTTGTGGCAACGCAATATTTAACTTTCAGCTTCTGACAAGAAATGGCCACAAATCGATCAAAGGTGAACATGACGGTGAACCAGACTGAACAGTCTGTTGCTGCACAAACAAGGACCAGGTGGATATTACAAATGCGGACCTGCCTCAGGAAAAGAAACTGTTCCACATAACGGATCGGAATCTGCCTCAATATCAGGTCCAAGATCACGATCAGCAGATCTCCCACTGCCATGGCCACCAGGTAACGGGAAACACATTTGGAGAGGCCACACTTCCCTTGGGACAAGATCATAATTGTTACAAAGTTAACTGCGAGAAAGGAAATAAGAAGGAAGTTATATATCAGGCTGGAAGAAAAGTCATCAATTTTTCTGAATATATCTTGAAAATTGCCAATGTGTCACTTTATCCAAATGTTTTAAAATAAATCTGGTTGTGTTCGTGTATCAGCTGCTAACAGGAATACCATTGGATGAAAACAACATATCCACAAGTTGCAGTTTGTTCTGAATTAACACATGAAGAATAGCAATTTATATCAGACCGCATAAAGATCACCGCAAAACGGACATTTCCTGGGATGTTCAATAAAACAATCTGAATGTTGCAGTGAATCAGAAAGTCCAGAAAGAGTTAACCTTCAGTTGGGGAAAGTAGAACTGAGCTCAATGACGTCAGCCCTGGTTCCTGCTCCTGATCATTACCCAGTGACCCTGGGTTAGTGTGGGGTGGGTAGGGGGGAGGGAATGGGCTCAGGGTGTTGTTCCTGATCATTACCCAGTGACCCTGGGTTAGTGTGGGGTGGGTGGGGGTGGTGGGGCTGATTGGGCTCAGGGTGTTGTTCCTGATCATTACCCAATGACCCTGGGTTAGTGTGGGGTGGGTGGGGGGGGAATGGGCTCAGGGTGTTGTTCCTGATCATTACCCAGTGACCCTGGGTTAGTGTGGGGTGGGTGGGGGGGGGGGGGGGGGGATGGGCTCAGGGTGTTGTTCCTGATCATTACCCAATGACCCTGGGTTAGTTTTGGGGGAGATTGAGTCTAACCCACTCCTGATTTGTGATCAGAGATTCTGACGAATGAAGGGATGTGTGTCCAGGGTCAATCTCTGGGTCCTTGCTGATTTGTTCCTCTACAAAATGCCTGGGTGGAGTTCTGATTCAGCTGAGTTGTCACATGTGCCGCAAAATGAACCAGTTTTAAATGCAGGGAGGAATAGGGAGGGGAGAGCGAGGGAAGGTCTGTGATAGTGAGGAAGGCAGGAGAGAAGGTCAGGATCCAATGCTGATTGGCTGAGAAATTCCCTCGCTGTGAAAGCAAAAACAACTTTCAATTATTACAAAACATTGATTGGAATTAATCACAAAAATATTCAAAGAAACAGGCAGCTTCCTGAGGTGAAAAACCACAGATATTATAATCAGGGCAGAAACAAACACACTGAGGTGAAACAGGAGATATTGGAAAATGAACTGGATTCAGGAGCTGGATTCAGAGTCATTCAGAATCTGTGATATATCTGGGTGTGTGTGTGAAGCACAGTATAAATATTGATATCTAACAGAATCTGTGATATATCTGGGTGTGTGTGTGAAGCTCAGTAGAAATATTGATATCTAACAGAATCTGTGATATATCTGGGTGTGTGTGTAAAGCTCAGTATGAATATCGATATCTAACAGAATCTGTGATATATCTGGGTGTGTGTGTAAAGCTCAGTATAAATATCGATATCTAACAGAATCTGTGATATATCTGGGTGAGTGTGTAAAGCTCAGTATAAATATTGATATCTAACAGAATCTGTGATATATCTGGGTGTGTGTGTAAAGCTCAGTATAAATATCGATATCTAACAGAATCTGTGATATATCTGTGTGTGTGTGTAAAGCTCAGTATGAATATCGATATCTAACAGAATCTGTGATATATCTGGATGTGTGTGTGAAGCTCAGTATAAATATCGATATCTAACAGAATCTGTGATATATCTGGGTGTGTGTGTAAAGCTCAGTATCAATATCGATATCTAACAGAATCTGTGATATATCTGGGTGTGTGTGTAAAGCTCAGTATAAATATCGATATCTAACAGAATCTGTGATATATCTGGATGTGTGTGTGAAGCTCAGTATAAATATCGATATGTAACAGAATCTGTGATATATCTGGGTGTGTGTGTAATGCTCAGTATAAATATCGATATCTAACAGAATCTGTGATATATCTGGGTGTGTGTGTAAAGCTCAGTATAAATATCGATATCTAACAGAATCTGTGATATATCTGGATGTGTGTGTGAAGCTCAGTATAAATATCGATATCTAACAGAATCTGTGATATATCTGGGTGTGTGTGTAAAGCTCAGTATCAATATCGATATCTAACAGAATCTGTGATATATCTGGGTGTGTGTGTAAAGCTCAGTATAAATATCGATATCTAACAGAATCTGTGATATATCTGGGTGTGTGTGTAAAGCTCAGTATAAATATCGATATCTAACAGAATCTGTGATATATCTGGGTGTGTGTGTAAAGCTCAGTATGAATTTCGATATCTAACAGAATCTATGATATATCTGGGTGTGTGTGTAAAGCTCAGTATAAATATCGATATCTAACAGAATCTGTGATATATCTGTGTGTGTGTAAAGCTCAGTATAAATATCGATATCTAACAGAATCTGTGATATATCTGGGTGTGTGTGTGAAGCTCAGTATAAATATCGATATGTAACAGAATCTGTGATATATCTGGGTGTGTGTGTAAAGCTCAGTATAAATATCGATATGTAACAGAATCTGTGATATATCTGGGTGTGTGTGTAAAGCTCAGTATAAATATTGATATCTAACAGAATCTGTGATATATCTGGGTGTGTGTGTAAAGCTCAGTATGAATATCGATATCTAACAGAATCTGTGATATATCTGGGTGTGTGTGTAAAGCTCAGTATAAATATCGATATCTAACAGAATCTGTGATATATCTGGATGTGTGTATAAAGCTCAGTATTAATATCGATATCTAACAGAATCTGTGATATATCTGTGTGTGTGTGTAAAGCTCAGTATGAATATCGATATCTAACAGAATCTGTGATATATCTGGGTGTGTGTGTAAAGCTCAGTATAAATATCGATATCTAACAGAATCTGTGATATACCTGGGTGTGTGTGTAAAGCTCAGTATAAATATCGATATCTAACAGAATCTGTGATATATCTGGATGTGTGTATAAAGCTCAGTATAAATATCGATATCTAACAGAATCTGTGATATATCTGTGTGTGTGTAAAGCTCAGTATGAATATCGATATCTAACAGAATCTGTGATATAGCTGGGTGTGTGTGTAAAGCTCAGTATAAATATCGATATCTAACAGAATCTGTGATATACCTGGGTGTGTGTGTAAAGCTCAGTATAAATATCGATATCTAACAGAATCTGTGATATATCTGGGTGTGTGTGTGAAGCTCAGTATAAATATCGATATCTAACAGAATCTGTGATATATCTGGGTGTGTGTGTAAAGCTCAGTATAAATATCGATATCTAACAGAATCTGTGATATATCTGGGTATGTGTGTAAAGCTCAGTATGAATTTCGATATCTAACAGAATCTGTGATATATCTGGGTGTGGGTGTAAAGCTCAGTATCAATATCGATATCTAACAGAATCTGTGATATATCTGGGTGTGTGTGTAAAGCTCAGTATAAATATCGATATCTAACAGAATCTGTGATATATCTGGGTGTGTGTGTAAAGCTCAGTATAAATATCGATATCTAACAGAATCTGTGATATATCTGGATGTGTGTGTGAAGCTCAGTATAAATATCGATATCTAACAGAATCTGTGATATATCTGGGTGTGTGTGTAAAGCTCAGTATGAATCTCGATATCTAACAGAATCTGTGATATATCTGGGTGTGTGTGAAAAGCTCAGTATAAATATCGATATCTAACAGAATCTGTGATATATCTGGGTGTGTGTGTGAAGCTCAGTATAAATATCGATATGTAACAGAATCTGTGATATATCTGGGTGTGTGTGTAAAGCTCAGTATAAATATTGATATCTAACAGAATCTGTGATATATCTGGGTGTGTGTGTAAAGCTCAGTATGAATATCGATATCTAACAGAATCTGTGATATATCTGGGTGTGTGTGTAAAGCTCAGTATAAATATCGATATCTAACAGAATCTGTGATATATCTGGGTGTGTGTGTAAAGCTCAGTATGAATATCGATATCTAACAGAATCTGTGATATATCTGGGTGTGTGTAAAGCTCAGTATAAATATCGATATCTAACAGAATCTGTGATATATCTGGGTGTGTGTGTAAAGCTCAGTATGAATCTCGATATCTAACAGAATCTGTGATATATCTGGGTGTGTGTGAAAAGCTCAGTATAAATATCGATAGCTAACAGAATCTGTGATATATCTGGGTGTGCGTGTGAAGCTCAGTATAAATATCGATATCTAACAGAATCTGTGATATATCTGGGTGTGTGTGTAAAGCTCAGTATGAATCTCGATATCTAACAGAATCTGTGATATATCTGGGTGTGTGTGTAAAGCTCAGTATAAATATCGATATCTAACAGAATCTGTGATATATCTGGGTGTGTGTGTGAAGCTCAGTATAAATATCGATATGTAACAGAATCTGTGATATATCTGGGTGTGTGTGTAAAGCTCAGTATAAATATTGATATCTAACAGAATCTGTGATATATCTGGGTGTGTGTGTAAAGCTCAGTATGAATATCGATATCTAACAGAATCTGTGATATATCTGGGTGTGTGTGTAAAGCTCAGTATAAATATCGATATCTAACAGAATCTGTGATATATCTGGGTGTGTGTGTAAAGCTCAGTATGAATATCGATATCTAACAGAATCTGTGATATATCTGGGTGTGTGTGTAAAGCTCAGTATAAATATCGATATCTAACAGAATCTGTGATATACCTGGGTGTGTGTGTAAAGCTCAGTATAAATATCGATATCTAACAGAATCTGTGATATAGCTGGGTGTGTGTGTAAAGCTCAGTATGAATATCGATATCTAACAGAATCTGTGATATATCTGGGTGTGTGTGTAATGCTCAGTATAAATATCGATATCTAACAGATTCTGTGATATATCTGGGTGTGTTTGTAAAGCTCAGTATGAATATCGATATCTAACAGAATCTGTGATATATCTGGGTGTGTTTGTAAAGCTCAGTATAAATATCGATATGTAACAGAATCTGTGATATATCTGGGTGTGTGTGTAAAGCTCAGTACAAATATCGATATGTAACAGAATGTGTGAGATATCTGGATGTGTTTATAAAGCTCAGTATAAATATCGATATCTAACAGAATCTGTGCAATATCTGTGTGTTTGTGTAAAGCTCAGTATGAATATCGATATCTAACAGAATCTGTGATATATCTGGGTGTGTTTGTGAAGCTCAGTATAAGTATCGATATGTAACAGAATCTGTGATATATCTGGGTGTGTGTGTGAAGCTCAGTATAAATATCGATATGTAACAGAATCTGTGATATATCTGGGTGTGTGTGTAAAGCTCAGTACAAATATCGATATGTAACAGAATGTGTGAGATATCTGGATGTGTTTATAAAGCTCAGTATAAATATCGATATGTAACAGTATCTGTGATATATCTGGGTGTGTGTGTGAAGCTCAGTATAAATATCGATATCTAACAGAGAAACTGTGATATATCTGGGTGTGTGTGTAAAGCTCAGTATGAATATCGATATCAAACAGAATCTGTGATATATCTGGGTGTGTGTGTGAAGCTCAGTATGAATATCGATATCTAACAGAATCTGTGATATATCTGGGTGTGTTTGTGAAGCTCAGTATAAATATCGATATGTAACAGAATCCGTGATATATCTGGGTGTGTTTGTAAACCTCAGTATAAATATCGATAAGTAACAGAATCTGTCATATATCTGGGTGTGTGTGTAAAGCTCAGTATGAATATCGATATCTAACAGAATCTGTGATATATCTGGGGGTGTGTGTGAAGCTCAGTAGAAATATCGATATCTAACAGAATCTGTGATGTATCTGGGTGTGTGTGTGAAGCTCAGTAGAAATATCGATATCTAACAGAATCTGTGATATATCTGGGTGTGTGTGTAAAGCTCAGTATAAATATCGATATCTAACAGAATCTGTGATGTATCTGGGTGTGTGTGTGAAGCTCAGTATAAATGTCGATATCTAACAGAATCTGTGATATATCTGGGTGTGTGTGTAAAGCTCAGTATGAATATCGATATCTAACAGAATCTGTGATATATCTGGGTGTGTGTGTAAAGCTCAGTATAAATATCGATATCTAACAGAATCTGTAATATATCTGGGTGTGTGTGTAAAGCTCAGTATTAATATCGATATCTAACAGAATCTGTGATATATCTGGGTGTGTGTAAAGCTGAGTATGAATATCGATATCTAACAGAATCTGTGATATATCAGGGTGTGTGTGTAAAGCTCAGTATAAATATCGATATCTAACAGAATCTGTGATATATCTGGGTGTGTGTGTAAAGCTCAGTATAAATATCGATATCTAACAGAATCTGTGATATATCTGGGTGTGTGTGTAAAGCACAGTATAAATATCGATATCTAACAGAATGTGTGATATATCTGGGTGTGTGTGTAAAGCTCAGTATAAATATCGATATCTAACAGAATCTGTGATATATCTGGGTGTGTGTGTAAAGCTCAGTATAAATATCGATATCTAACAGAATCTGTGATATATCTGGGTGTGTGTGTAAAGCTCAGTATAAATATCGATATCTAACAGAATCTGTGATATATCTGGGTGTGTGTGTAAAGCTCAGTATAAATATCGATATCTAACAGAATCTGTGATATATCTGGGTGTGTGTGTAAAGCTCAGTATAAATATCGATATCTAACAGAATCTGTGATATATCTGGGTGTGTGTGTAAAGCACAGTATAAATATCGATATCTAACAGAATGTGTGATATATCTGGGTGTGTGTGTAAAGCTCAGTATAAATATCGATATCTAACAGAATCTGTGATATATCTGGGTGTGTGTGTAAAGCTCAGTATAAATATCGATATCTAACAGAATCTGTGATATATCTGGGTGTGTGTGTAAAGCTCAGTATAAATATCGATATCTAACAGAATGTGTGATATATCTGGGTGTGTGTGTAAAGCTCAGTATAAATATCGATATCTAACAGAATCTGTGATATATCTGGGTGTGTGTGTAAAGCTCAGTATAAATGTCGATATCTAACAGAATCTGTGATATATCTGGGTGTGTGTGTAAAGCTCAGTATAAATGTCGATATCTAACAGAATCTGTGATATATCTGGGTGTGTGTGTAAAGCTCAGTATGAATATCGATATCTAACAGAATCTGTGATATATCTGGGTGTGTGTGTAAAGCTCAGTATAAATATCGATATCTAACAGAATCTGTGATATATCTGGGTGTGTGTGTAAAGCTCAGTATTAATATCGATATCTAACAGAATCTGTGATATATCTGGGTGTGTGTAAAGCTGAGTATGAATATCGATATCTAACAGAATCTGTGATATATCAGGGTGTGTGTGTAAAGCTCAGTATAAATATCGATATCTAACAGAATCTGTGATATATCTGGGTGTGTGTGTAAAGCTCAGTATAAATATCGATATCTAACAGAATCTGTGATATATCTGGATGTGTGTGTGAAGCTCAGTATAAATATCGATATCTAACAGAATCTGTGATATATCTGGGTGTGTGTAAAGCTCAGTATCAATATCGATATCTAACAGAATCTGTGATATATCTGTGTGTGTGTGTAAAGCACAGTATAAATATCGATATCTAACAGAATCTGTGATATATCTGGGTGTGTGTGTAAAGCTCAGTATAAATATCGATATCTAACAGAATCTGTGATATATCTGGGTGTGTGTGTAAAGCTCAGTATGAATTTCGATATCTAACAGAATCTGTGATATATCTGGGTGTGTGTGTAAAGCTCAGTATAAATATCGATATCTAACAGAATCTGTGATATATCTGGGTGTGTGTGTAAAGCTCAGTATGAATCTCGATATCTAACAGAATCTGTGATACATCTGGGTGTGTGTGAAAAGCTCAGTATAAATATCGATATCTAACAGAATCTGTGATATATCTGGGTGTGTGTGTAAAGCTCAGTATAAATATCGATATCTAACAGAATCTGTGATATATCTGGGTGTGTGTGTAAAGCTCAGTATGAATATCGATATCTAACAGAATCTGTGATATATCTGGGTGTGTGTGTAAAGCTCAGTATAAATATCGATATCTAACAGAATCTGTGATATATCTGGGTGTGTGTGTAAAGCTCAGTATGAATATCGATATCTAACAGAATCTGTGATATATCTGGGTGTGTGTGTAAAGCTCAGTATAAATATCGATATCTAACAGAATCTGTGATATATCTGGATGTGTGTGTGAAGCTCAGTATAAATATCGATATCTAACAGAATCTGTGATATATCTGGGTGTGTGTGTAAAGCTCAGTATGAATATCGATATCTAACAGAATCTGTGATATATCTGGGTGTGTGTGTAAAGCTCAGTATAAATATCGATATCTAACAGAATCTGTGATATATCTGGGTGTGTGTGTAAAGCTCAGTATGAATATCGATATCTAACAGAATCTGTGATATATCTGGGTGTGTGTGTAAAGCTCAGTATAAATATCGATATCTAACAGAATCTGTGATATATCTGGGTGTGTGTGTAAAGCTCAGTATAAATATCGATATCTAACAGAATCTGTGATATACCTGGGTGTGTGTGTAAAGCTCAGTATGAATATCGATATCTAACAGAATCTGTGATATATCTGGGTGTGTGTGTAAAGCTCAGTATAAATATCGATATCTAACAGAATCTGTGATATATCTGGGTGTGTGTGTAAAGCTCAGTATGAATATCGATATCTAACAGAATCTGTGATATATCTGGGTGTGTGTGTAATGCTCAGTATAAATATCGATATCTAACAGATTCTGTGATATATCTGGGTGTGTGTGTAATGCTCAGTATAAATATAGATATCTAACAGAATCTGTGATATATCTGGGTGTGTGTGTAAAGCTCAGTATAAATATAGATATCTAACAGAATCTGTGATATATCTGGGTGTGTGTGTAAAGCTCAGTATGAATATCGATATCTAACAGAATCTGTGATATATCTGGGTGTGTGTGTAAAGCTCAGTATAAATATCGATATCTAACAGAATCTGTGATATATCTGGGTGTGTGTGTAAAGCTCAGTATGAATATCGATATCTAACAGAATCTGTGATATATCTGGGTGTGTGTGTAATGCTCAGTATAAATATCGATATCTAACAGATTCTGTGATATATCTGGGTGTGTTTGTAAAGCTCAGTATGAATATCGATATCTAACATTATCTGTGATATATCTGGGTGTGTGTGTGAAGCTCAGTATAAATATCGATATCTAACAGAGAAACTGTGATATATCTGGGTGTGTGTGTAAAGCTCAGTATGAATATCGATATCTAACAGAATCTGTGATATATCTGGGTGTGTTTGTAAAGCTCAGTATAAATATCGATATGTAACAGAATCTGTGATATATCTGGGTGTGTGTGTAAAGCTCAGTACAAATATCGATATGTAACAGAATGTGTGAGATATCTGGATGTGTTTATAAAGCTCAGTATAAATATCGATATCTAACAGAATCTGTGCAATATCTGTGTGTTTGTGTAAAGCTCAGTATGAATATCGATATCTAACAGAATCTGTGATATATCTGGGTGTGTTTGTGAAGCTCAGTATAAGTATCGATATGTAACAGAATCTGTGATATATCTGGGTGTGTGTGTGAAGCTCAGTATAAATATCGATATGTAACAGAATCTGTGATATATCTGGGTGTGTGTGTAAAGCTCAGTACAAATATCGATATGTAACAGAATGTGTGAGATATCTGGATGTGTTTATAAAGCTCAGTATAAATATCGATATGTAACAGTATCTGTGATATATCTGGGTGTGTGTGGGAAGCTCAGTATAAATATAGATATCTAACAGAGAAACTGTGATATATCTGGGTGTGTGTGTAAAGCTCAGTATGAATATCGATATCTAACAGAATCTGTGATATATCTAGGTGTGTGTGTGAAGCTCAGTATGAATATCGATATCTAACAGAATCTGTGATATATCTGGGTGTGTTTGTGAAGCTCAGTATAAATATCGATATGTAACAGAATCTGTGATATATCTGGGTGTGTTTGTAAACCTCAGTATAAATATCGATAAGTAACAGAATCTGTCATATATCTGGGTGTGTGTGTAAAGCTCAGTACAAATATCGATATGTAACAGAATCTGTGAGATATCTGGATGTGTTTGTAAAGCTCAGTATAAATATCGATATCTAACAGAATCTGTGCAATATCTGTGTGTGTATGTAAAGCTCAGTATGAATATCGATATCTAACAGAATCTGTGATATATCTGTGTGTGTGTGTGAAGCTCAGTATAAATATCGATATCTAACAGAATCTGTGATATATCTGGGTGTGTTTGTAAAGCTCAGTTTAAATATCGATATGTAACTGAATCTGTGATATATCTGGGTGTGTGTGTAAAGCTCAGTATAAATATCGATATCTAACAGAATCTGTGATATATCTGGGTGTGTTTGTAATGCTCAGTATGAATATCGATATCTAACAGAATCTGTGATATATCTGGGTGTGTTTGTAAAGCTCAGTATAAATATCGATATCTAACAGAATCTGTGATATATCTGGGAGTGTGTGTAAAGCTCAGTATAAATATCGATATCTAACAGAATCTGTGATATATCTGGGTGAGTTTGTAAAGCTCAGTATGAATATCGATATCTAACAGAATCTGTGATATATCTGGGTGTGTGTGTAAAGCTCAGTATAAATATCGATATCTAATAGAATCTGTGATATATCTGGATGTTTGTGTGAAGCTCAGTATAAATATTGATATCTAACAGAATCTGTGATATATCTGGGTGTGTGTGTAAAGCTCAGTATAAATATCGATATCTAACAGAATCTGTGTTATATCTGGGTGTGTGTGAAGCTCAGTATAAATATCGATATGTAACAGAATCTGTGACATATCTGGGTGTGTTTGTAAAGCTCAGTATGAAAATCGATATCTAACAGAATCTGTGAAATATCTGGGTGTGTTTGTAAAGCTCAGTATAAATATCGATATCTAACAGAATCTGTGATATATCTGGGTGTGTGTGTAAAGCTCAGTATAAATATCGATATCTAACAGAATCTGTGATATATCTGGGTGTGTGTGTAAAGCTCAGTATGAATATCGATATCTAACAGAATCTGTGATATATCTGGGTGTGTGTGTAAAGCTCAGTATAAATATCGATATCTAACAGAATCTGTGATATACCTGGGTGTGTGTGTAAAGCTCAGTATAAATATCGATATCTAACAGAATCTGTGATATAGCTGGGTGTGTGTGTAAAGCTCAGTATGAATATCGATATCTAACAGAATCTGTGATATATCTGGGTGTGTGTGTAATGCTCAGTATAAATATCGATATCTAACAGATTCTGTGATATATCTGGGTGTGTTTGTAAAGCTCAGTATGAATATCGATATCTAACATTATCTGTGATATATCTGGGTGTGTGTGTGAAGCTCAGTATAAATATCGATATCTAACAGAGAAACTGTGATATATCTGGGTGTGTGTGTAAAGCTCAGTATGAATATCGATATCTAACAGAATCTGTGATATATCTGGGTGTGTTTGTAAAGCTCAGTATAAATATCGATATGTAACAGAATCTGTGATATATCTGGGTGTGTGTGTAAAGCTCAGTACAAATATCGATATGTAACAGAATGTGTGAGATATCTGGATGTGTTTATAAAGCTCAGTATAAATATCGATATCTAACAGAATCTGTGCAATATCTGTGTGTTTGTGTAAAGCTCAGTATGAATATCGATATCTAACAGAATATGTGATATATCTGGGTGTGTTTGTGAAGCTCAGTATAAGTATCGATATGTAACAGAATCTGTGATATATCTGGGTGTGTGTGTGAAGCTCAGTATAAATATCGATATGTAACAGAATCTGTGATATATCTGGGTGTGTGTGTAAAGCTCAGTGTGAATATCGATATCTAACAGAATATGTGATATATCTGGGTGTGTTTGTGAACCTCAGTATAAGTATCGATATGTAACAGAATCTGTGATATATCTGGGTGTGTGTGTGAAGCTCAGTATAAATATCGATATGTAACAGAATCTGTGATATATCTGGGTGTGTGTGTGAAGCTCAGTATGAATATCGATATGTAACAGAATGTGTGAGATATCTGGATGTGTTTATAAAGCTCAGTATAAATATCGATATCTAACAGAGAAACTGTGATATATCTGGGTGTGTGTGTAAAGCTCAGTATGAATATCGATATCTAACAGAATCTGTGCAATATCTGTGTGTGTGTGTGAAGCGCAGTATGAATATCGATATCTAACAGAATCTGTGATATATCTGGGTGTGTTTGTAAAGCTCAGTATAAATATCGATATGTAACTGAATCTGTGATATATCTGGGTGTGTGTGTAAAGCTCAGTATAAATATCGATATCTAACAGAATCTGTGATATATCTGGGTGTGTTTGTAATGCTCAGTATGAATATCGATATCTAACAGAATCTGTGATATATCTGGGTGTGTTTGTAAAGCTCAGTATAAATATCGATATCTAACAGAATCTGTGATATATCTGGGAGTGTGTGTAAAGCTCAGTATAAATATCGATATCTAACAGAATCTGTGATATATCTGGGAGGGTTTGTAAAGCTCAGTATGAATATCGATATCTAACAGAATCTGTGATATATCTGGGTGTGTGTGTAAAGCGCAGTATAAATATCGATATCTAATAGAATCTGTGATATATCTGGATGTTTGTGTGGAGCTCAGTATAAATATTGATATCTAACAGAATCTGTGATATATCTGGGTGTGTGTGTAAAGCTCAGTATAAATATCGATATCTAACAGAATCTGTGTTATATCTGGGTGTGTGTGAAGCTCAGTATAAATATCGATATGTAACAGAATCTGTGACATATCTGGGTGTGTTTGTAAAGCTCAGTATGAAAATCGATATCTAACAGAATCTGTGAAATATCTGGGTGTGTTTGTAAAGCTCAGTATAAATATCGATATCTAACAGAATCTGTGATATATCTGGGTGTGTGTGTAAAGCTCAGTATGAATTTCGATATCTAACAGAATCTGTAATATATCTGTGTGTGTGTGTAAAGCTCAGTATCAATATCGATATCTAACAGAATCTGTGATATATCTGGGTGTGTTTGTAAAGCACAGTATAAATATCGATATGTAACTGAATCTGTGATATATCTGGGTGTGTTTGTAAAGCTCAGTATAAATATCGATATCTAACAGAATCTGTGATATATCTGGGTGTGTGTGTAAAGCTCAGTATAAATATCGATATCTAACAGAATCTGTGATATATCTGGGTGTGTGTGTAAAGCTCAGTGTAAATATCGATATCTAACAGAATCTGTGATATATCTGGGTGTGTGTGTAAAGCTCAGTATAAATATCGATATCTAACAGAATCTGTGATATATCTGGGTGTGTGTGTAAAGCTCAGTGTAAATATCGATATCTAACAGAATCTGTGATATATCTGGGTGTGTGTGTAAAGCTCAGTATAAATATCGATATCTAACAGAATCTGTGATATATCTGGGTGTGTTTGTAAAGCTCAGTATGAATATCGATATCTAACAGAATCTGTGATATATCTGGGTGTGTGTGTGAAGCTCAGTAAAATATCGATATCTAACAGAATCTGTGATATATCTGGGTGTGTGTGAAGCTCAGTATAAACATCGATATCTAACAGAATCTGTGATATATCTGGGTGTGTGTGTGAAGCTCAGTATAAATATTGATATCTAACAGAATCTATGATATATCTGGGTGTGTGTGTAAAGCTCTGTATGAATATCGATATCTAACAGAATCTGTGATATATCTGGGTATGTGTGTAAAGCTCAGTATAAATATCGATATCTAACAGAATCTGTGATATATCTGGGTGTGTGTGTGTAGCTCAGTATAAATATCGATATCTAACAGATTCTGTGATATATCTGGGTGTGTTTGTAAAGCTCAGTATGAATATCGATATCTAACATTATCTGTGATATATCTGGGTGTGTGTGTGAAGCTCAGTATAAATATCGATATCTAACAGAGAAACTGTGATATATCTGGGTGTGTGTGTAAAGCTCAGTATGAATATCGATATCTAACAGAATCTGTGATATATCTGGGTGTGTTTGTAAAGCTCAGTATAAATATCGATATGTAACAGAATCTGTGATATATCTGGGTGTGTGTGTAAAGCTCAGTACAAATATCGATATGTAACAGAATGTGTGAGATATCTGGATGTGTTTATAAAGCTCAGTATAAATATCGATATCTAACAGAATCTGTGCAATATCTGTGTGTTTGTGTAAAGCTCAGTATGAATATCGATATCTAACAGAATATGTGATATATCTGGGTGTGTTTGTGAAGCTCAGTATAAGTATCGATATGTAACAGAATCTGTGATATATCTGGGTGTGTGTGTGAAGCTCAGTATAAATATCGATATGTAACAGAATCTGTGATATATCTGGGTGTGTGTGTAAAGCTCAGTATGAATATCGATATCTAACAGAATATGTGATATATCTGGGTGTGTTTGTGAAGCTCAGTATAAGTATCGATATGTAACAGAATCTGTGATATATCTGGGTGTGTGTGTGAAGCTCAGTATAAATATCGATATGTAACAGAATCTGTGATATATCTGGGTGTGTGTGTGAAGCTCAGTATGAATATCGATATGTAACAGAATGTGTGAGATATCTGGATGTGTTTATAAAGCTCAGTATAAATATCGATATCTAACAGAGAAACTGTGATATATCTGGGTGTGTGTGTAAAGCTCAGTATGAATATCGATATCTAACAGAATCTGTGCAATATCTGTGTGTGTGTGTGAAGCGCAGTATGAATATCGATATCTAACAGAATCTGTGATATATCTGGGTGTGTTTGTAAAGCTCAGTATAAATATCGATATGTAACTGAATCTGTGATATATCTGGGTGTGTGTGTAAAGCTCAGTATAAATATCGATATCTAACAGAATCTGTGATATATCTGGGTGTGTTTGTAATGCTCAGTATGAATATCGATATCTAACAGAATCTGTGATATATCTGGGTGTGTTTGTAAAGCTCAGTATAAATATCGATATCTAACAGAATCTGTGATATATCTGGGAGTGTGTGTAAAGCTCAGTATAAATATCGATATCTAACAGAATCTGTGATATATCTGGGAGGGTTTGTAAAGCTCAGTATGAATATCGATATCTAACAGAATCTGTGATATATCTGGGTGTGTGTGTAAAGCGCAGTATAAATATCGATATCTAATAGAATCTGTGATATATCTGGATGTTTGTGTGGAGCTCAGTATAAATATTGATATCTAACAGAATCTGTGATATATCTGGGTGTGTGTGTAAAGCTCAGTATAAATATCGATATCTAACAGAATCTGTGTTATATCTGGGTGTGTGTGAAGCTCAGTATAAATATCGATATGTAACAGAATCTGTGACATATCTGGGTGTGTTTGTAAAGCTCAGTATGAAAATCGATATCTAACAGAATCTGTGAAATATCTGGGTGTGTTTGTAAAGCTCAGTATAAATATCGATATCTAACAGAATCTGTGATATATCTGGGTGTGTGTGTAAAGCTCAGTATGAATTTCGATATCTAACAGAATCTGTAATATATCTGTGTGTGTGTGTAAAGCTCAGTATCAATATCGATATCTAACAGAATCTGTGATATATCTGGGTGTGTTTGTAAAGCACAGTATAAATATCGATATGTAACTGAATCTGTGATATATCTGGGTGTGTTTGTAAAGCTCAGTATAAATATCGATATCTAACAGAATCTGTGATATATCTGGGTGTGTGTGTAAAGCTCAGTATAAATATCGATATCTAACAGAATCTGTGATATATCTGGGTGTGTGTTTAAAGCTCAGTGTAAATATCGATATCTAACAGAATCTGTGATATATCTGGGTGTGTGTGTAAAGCTCAGTATAAATATCGATATCTAACAGAATCTGTGATATATCTGGGTGTGTGTGTAAAGCTCAGTGTAAATATCGATATCTAACAGAATCTGTGATATATCTGGGTGTGTGTGTAAAGCTCAGTATAAATATCGATATCTAACAGAATCTGTGATATATCTGGGTGTGTTTGTAAAGCTCAGTATGAATATCGATATCTAACAGAATCTGTGATATATCTGGGTGTGTGTGTGAAGCTCAGTAAAATATCGATATCTAACAGAATCTGTGATATATCTGGGTGTGTGTGAAGCTCAGTATAAACATCGATATCTAACAGAATCTGTGATATATCTGGGTGTGTGTGTGAAGCTCAGTATAAATATTGATATCTAACAGAATCTATGATATATCTGGGTGTGTGTGTAAAGCTCTGTATGAATATCGATATCTAACAGAATCTGTGATATATCTGGGTATGTGTGTAAAGCTCAGTATAAATATCGATATCTAACAGAATCTGTGATATATCTGGGTGTGTGTGTGTAGCTCAGTATAAATATCGATATCTAACAGAATCTGTGATATATCTGGGTGTGTGTGTAAAGCTCAGTATAAATATCGTTATCTAACAGAATCTGTGATATATCTGGGTGTGTGTGTGAAGCTCTGTATAAATATCGATATGTAACAGAATCTGTGAAATATCTGGGTGTGTGTGTAAAGCTCAGTATAAATATCGATATCTAATAGAATCTGTGATATATCTGGATGTGTGTGTAAAGCTCAGTATAAATATCGATATCTAATAGAATCTGTGATATATCTGGGTGTGTTTGTAAAGCACAGTATGAATATCGATATCTAACAGAATCTGTGATATATCTGGGTGTGTGTGTAAAGCTCAGTATAAATATCGATATCTAATAGAATCTGTGTTATATCTGGGTGTGTGTAAAGCTCAGTATAAATATCGATATCTAACAGAATCTGTGATATATCTGGGTGTGTTTGTAAAGCTCAGTATAAATATCAATGTCTAACAGAATCTGTGATATTTCTGGGTGTGTGTGTAAAGCTCAGTATAAATATCGATATGTAACAGAATCTGTGATACATCTGGGTGTGTTTGTAAAGCACAGTATAAATATCGATATCTAACAGAATCTGTGATATATCTGGATGTGTGTGTAAAGCTCAGTATAAATATCGATATCTAATAGAATCTGTGATATATCTGGATGTGTGTGTGAAGCTCAGTATAAATATTGATATCTAACAGAATCTGTGATATATCTGGGTGTGTGTGTAAAGCTCAGTATAAATATCGATATCTAATAGAATCTGTGATATATCTGGATGTGTGTGTGAAGCTCAGTATAAATATTGATATCTAACAGAATCTGTGATATATCTGGGTGTGTGTGTAAAGCTCAGTATCAATATCGATATCTAACAGAATCTGTGATATATCTGGGTGTGTTTGTAAAGCACAGTATAAATATCGATATCTAACTGAATCTGTGATATATCTGGGTGTGTTTGTAAAGTTCAGTATAAATATCTATATCTAACAGAATCTGTGATATATCTGGGTGTGTGTGTAAAGCTCAGTATGAATATCGATATCTAACAGAATCTGTGATATATCTGGGTGTGTGTGTAAAGCTCAGTATAAATATTGATATCTAACAGAATCTGTGATATATCTGGGTGTGTGTGAAGCTCAGTATAAACATCGATATCTAACAGAATCTGTGATATATCTGGGTGTGTGTGTGAAGCTCAGTATAAATATTGATATCTAACAGAATCTATGATATATCTGGGTGTGTGTGTAAAGCTCTGTATGAATATCGATATCTAACAGAATCTGTGATATATCTGGGTATGTGTGTAAAGCTCAGTATAAATATCGATATCTAACAGAATCTGTGATATATCTGGGTGTGTGTGTGTAGCTCAGTATAAATATCGATATCTAACAGAATCTGTGATATATCTGGGTGTGTGTGTAAAGCTCAGTGTAAATATCGATATCTAACAGAATCTGTGATATATCTGGGTGTGTGTGTGAAGCTCTGTATAAATATCGATATGTAACAGAATCTGTGAAATATCTGGGTGTGTGTGTAAAGCTCAGTATTAATATCGATATCTAACAGAATCTGTGATATATCTGGATGTGTGTGTAAAGCTCAGTATAAATATCGATATCTAACAGAATCTGTGATATATCTGGGTGTGTTTGTAAAGCTCAGTATAAATATCAATGTCTAACAGAATCTGTGATATTTCTGGGTGTGTGTGTAAAGCACAGTATGAATATCGATATCTAACAGAATCTGTGATATATCTGGGTGTGTGTGTAAAGCTCAGTATAAATATCGATATCTAATAGAATCTGTGATATATCTGGATGTGTGTGTGAAGCTCAGTATAAATATTGATATCTAACAGAATCTGTGATATATCTGGGTGTGTGTGTAAAGCTCAGTGTAAATATCGATATCTAACAGAATCTGTGATATATCTGGGTGTGTTTGTAAAGCTCAGTATAAATATCGATATCTAACAGAATCTGTGATATATCTGGGTGTGTGTGTAAAGCTCAGTATGAATATCTATATCTAATAGAATCTGTGATATATCTGGGTGTGTTTGTAAAGCTCAGTATAAATATCAATGTCTAACAGAATCTGTGATATTTCTGGGTGTGTGTGTAAAGCTCAGTATAAATATCGATATCTAACAGAATCTGTGATATATCTGGGTGTGTTTGTAAAGCTCAGTATAAATATCAATGTCTAACAGAATCTGTGATATTTCTGGGTGTGTGTGTAAAGCTCAGTATAAATATCGATATGTAACAGAATCTGTGATACATCTGGGTGTGTTTGTAAAGCACAGTATGAATATCGATATCTAACAGAATCTGTGATATATCTGGGTGTGTGTGTAAAGCTCAGTATAAATATCGATATCTAATAGAATCTGTGATATATCTGGATGTGTGTGTGAAGCTCAGTATAAATATTGATATCTAACAGAATCTGTGATATATCTGGGTGTGTGTGTAAAGCTCAGTATAAATATCGATATCTAACAGAATCTGTGATATATCTGGGTGTGTGTGTAAAGCTCAGTATAAATATCGATATCTAACAGAATCTGTGTTATATCTGGGTGTGTGTGAAGCTCAGTTTAAATATCGATATGTAACAGAATCTGTGACATATCTGGGTGTGTTTGTAAAGCTCAGTATGAAAATCGATATCTAACAGAATCTGTGAAATATCTGGGTGTGTTTGTAAAGCTCAGTATAAATATCGATATCTAACAGAATCTGTGATATATCTGGGTGTGTGTGTAAAGCTCAGTATGAATTTCGATATCTAACAGAATCTGTGATATATCTGGGTGTGTGTGTAAAGCTCAGTATAAATATCGATATCTAACAGAATCTGTGATATATCTGGGTGTGTGTGTAAAGCTCAGTATCAATATCGATATCTAACAGAATCTGTGATATATCTGGGTGTGTTTGTAAAGCACAGTATAAATATCGATATGTAACTGAATCTGTGATATATCTGGGTGTGTTTGTAAAGTTCAGTATAAATATCTATATCTAACAGAATCTGTGATATATCTGGGTGTGTGTGTGAAGCTCAGTATGAATATCGATATCTAACAGAATCTGTGATATATCTGGGTGTGTGTGTAAAGCTCAGTATAAATATTGATATCTAACAGAATCTATGATATATCTGGGTGTGTGTGTAAAGCTCTGTATGAATATCGATATCTAACAGAATCTGTGATATATCTGGGTATGTGTGTAAAGCTCAGTATAAATATCGATATCTAACAGAATCTGTGATATATCTGGGTGTGTGTGTGTAGCTCAGTATAAATATCGATATCTAACAGAATCTGTGATATATCTGGGTGTGTGTGTAAAGCTCAGTATAAATATCGATATCTAACAGAATCTGTGATATATCTGGGTTTGTGTGTGAAGCTCAGTATAAATATTGATATCTAACAGAATCTGTGATATATCTGGGTGTGTGTGTAAAGCTCTGTATAAATATCGATATCTAACAGAATCTGTGATATATCTGGGTGTGTTTGTAAAGCTCAGTATGAATATCGATATGTAACAGAATCTGTGATATATCTGGGTGTGTGTGTGAAGATCAGTATAAATATTGATATCTAACAGAATCTGTGATATATCTGGGTGTGTGTGTAAAGCTCTGTATAAATATCGATATCTAACAGAATCTGTGAAATATCTGGGTGTGTTTGTAAAGCTCAGTATAAATATCGACATCTAACAGAATCTGTGATATATCTGGGTGTGTGTGAAAAGCTCAGTATAAATATCGATATCTAACAGAATGTGTGATATATCTGGATGTGTGTGTAAAGCTCAGTATGAATTTCGATATCTAACAGAATCTGTGATATATCTGGGTGTGTGTGTAAAGCTCAGTATCAATATCGATATCTAACAGAATCTGTGATATATCTGGGTGTGTGTGTAAAGCTCAGTATCAATATCGATATCTAACAGAATCTGTGATATATCTGGGTGTGTTTGTAAAGCACAGTATAAATATCGATATGTAACTGAATCTGTGATATATCTGGGTGTGTTTGTAAAGCTCAGTATGAATTTCGATATCTAACAGAATCTGTGATATATCTGGGTGTGTGTGTAAAGCTCAGTATCAATATCGATATCTAACAGAATCTGTGATATATCTGGGTGTGTTTGTAAAGCACAGTATAAATATCGATATGTAACTGAATCTGTGATATATCTGGGTGTGTTTGTAAAGCTCAGTATAAATATCTATATCTAACAGAATCTGTGATATATCTGGGTGTGTTTGTAAAGCTCAGTATAAATATCGATATGTAACAGAATCTGTGAAATATCTGGGTGTGTGTGTAAAGCTCAGTATTAATATCGATATCTAACAGAATCTGTGATATATCTGGGTGTGTGTGTAAAGCTCAGTATAAATATCGATATCTAACAGAATCTGTGATATATCTGGGTGTGTTTGTAAAGCTCAGTATAAATATCAATATCTAACAGAATCTGTGATATTTCTGGGTGTGTGTGTAAAGCTCAGTATAAATATCGATATGTAACAGAATCTGTGATATATCTGGGTGTGTTTGTAAAGCACAGTATGAATATCGATATCTAACAGAATCTGTGATTATCTGGGTGTGTTTGTAAAGCTCAGTATAAATATCGATATCTAACAGAATCTGTAATATATCTGTGTGTGTGTGTAAAGCTCAGTATAAATATCGATATCTAACAGAATCTGTGATATATCTGGGTGTGTCTGTAAAGCACAGTATGAATATCGATATCGAACAGAATCTGTGATATATCTGGGTGTGTTTGTAAAGCTCAGTATAAATATCGATATCTAACAGAATCTGTGATATATCTGGGTGTGTGTGTAAAGCTCAGTATAAACATCGATATCTAACAGAATCTGTGATATATCTGGGTGTGTTTGTGAAGCTCAGTATAAATATCAATATGTAACAGAATCTGTGATATATCTGGGTGTGTTTGTAAACCTCAGTATAAATATCGATAAGTAACAGAATCTGTCATATATCTGGGTGTGTGTGTAAAGCTCAGTACAAATATCGATATGTAACAGAATCTGTGAGATATCTGGATGTGTTTGTAAAGCTCAGTATAAATATCGATATCTAACAGAATCTGTGATATATCTCGGTGTGTTTGTAAAGCTCAGTATGAATATCGATATCTAACAGAATCTGTGATATATCTGGGTGTGTGTGTGAAGCTCAGTATAAATATCGATATCTAACAGAATCTGTGATATATCTGTGTGTGTGTGTGAAGCTCAGTATAAATATCGATATCTAACAGAATCTGTGATATATCTGGGCGTGTTTGTAAAGCTCAGTATAAATATCGATATGTAACTGAATCTGTGATATAGCTGGGTGTGTGTGTAAAGCTCAGTATAAATATCGATATCTAACAGAATCTGTGATATATCTGGGTGTGTTTGTAATGCTCAGTATGAATATCGATATCTAACAGAATCTGTGATATATCTGGGTGTGTTTGTAAAGCTCAGTATAAATATCGATATCTAACAGAATCTGTGATATATCTGGGTGTGTTTGTAATGCTCAGTATGAATATCGATATCTAACAGAATCTGTGATATATCTGTGTGTGTGTGTAAAGCTCAGTATAAATATCGATATCAAACAGAATCTGTGATATATCTGGGTGAGTTTGTAAAGCTCAGTATGAATATCGATATCTAACAGAATCTGTGATATATCTGGGTGTGTGTGTAAAGCTCAGTATAAATTTCGATATCTAATAGAATCTGTGATATATCTGGATGTGTGTGTAAAGCTCAGTATAAATATCGATATCTAACAGAATCTGTGTTATATCTGGGTGTGCTTGTAAAGCTCAGTATAAATATCGATATCTAACAGAATCTGTGATATATCTGGGTGTGTGTGTAAAGCTCAGTATAAATATCGATATCTAACAGAATCTGTGTTATATCTGGGTGTGTGTGAAGCTCAGTATAAATATCGATATGTAACAGAATCTGTGACATATCTGGGTGTGTTTGTAAAGCTCAGTATGAAAATCGATATCTAACAGAATCTGTAATATATCTGTGTGTGTGTGTAAAGCTCAGTATAAATATCGATATCTAACAGAATCTGTGATATATCTGGGTGTGTCTGTAAAGCACAGTATGAATATCGATATCGAACAGAATCTGTGATATATCTGGGTGTGTTTGTAAAGCTCAGTATAAATATCGATATCTAACAGAATCTGTGATATATCTGGGTGTGTGTGTAAAGCTCAGTATAAACATCGATATCTAACAGAATCTGTGATATATCTGGGTGTGTTTGTGAAGCTCAGTATAAATATCAATATGTAACAGAATCTGTGATATATCTGGGTGTGTTTGTAAACCTCAGTATAAATATCGATAAGTAACAGAATCTGTCATATATCTGGGTGTGTGTGTAAAGCTCAGTACAAATATCGATATGTAACAGAATCTGTGAGATATCTGGATGTGTTTGTAAAGCTCAGTATAAATATCGATATCTAACAGAATCTGTGATATATCTCGGTGTGTTTGTAAAGCTCAGTATGAATATCGATATCTAACAGAATCTGTGATATATCTGGGTGTGTGTGTGAAGCTCAGTATAAATATCGATATCTAACAGAATCTGTGATATATCTGTGTGTGTGTGTGAAGCTCAGTATAAATATCGATATCTAACAGAATCTGTGATATATCTGGGCGTGTTTGTAAAGCTCAGTATAAATATCGATATGTAACTGAATCTGTGATATAGCTGGGTGTGTGTGTAAAGCTCAGTATAAATATCGATATCTAACAGAATCTGTGATATATCTGGGTGTGTTTGTAATGCTCAGTATGAATATCGATATCTAACAGAATCTGTGATATATCTGGGTGTGTTTGTAAAGCTCAGTATAAATATCGATATCTAACAGAATCTGTGATATATCTGGGTGTGTTTGTAATGCTCAGTATGAATATCGATATCTAACAGAATCTGTGATATATCTGTGTGTGTGTGTAAAGCTCAGTATAAATATCGATATCAAACAGAATCTGTGATATATCTGGGTGAGTTTGTAAAGCTCAGTATGAATATCGATATCTAACAGAATCTGTGATATATCTGGGTGTGTGTGTAAAGCTCAGTATAAATTTCGATATCTAATAGAATCTGTGATATATCTGGATGTGTGTGTAAAGCTCAGTATAAATATCGATATCTAACAGAATCTGTGTTATATCTGGGTGTGCTTGTAAAGCTCAGTATAAATATCGATATCTAACAGAATCTGTGATATATCTGGGTGTGTGTGTAAAGCTCAGTATAAATATCGATATCTAACAGAATCTGTGTTATATCTGGGTGTGTGTGAAGCTCAGTATAAATATCGATATGTAACAGAATCTGTGACATATCTGGGTGTGTTTGTAAAGCTCAGTATGAAAATCGATATCTAACAGAATCTGTGATATATCTGGGTGTGTTTGTAAAGCTCAGTATAAATATCGATATCTAACAGAATCTGTGATATATCTGGGTGTGTGTGTAAAGCTCAGTATGAATTTCGATATCTAACAGAATCTGTGATATATCTGGGTGTGTGTGTAAAGCTCAGTATCAATATCGATATCTAACAGAATCTGTGATATATCTGGGTGTGTTTGTAAAGCACAGTATAAATATCGATATGTAACATAATCTGTGATATATCTGGGTGTGTTTGTAAAGCTCAGTATAAATATCTATATCTAACAGAATCTGTGATATATCTGGGTGTGTGTGTAAAGCTCAGTATGAATATCGATATCTAACAGAATCTGTGATATATCTGGGTGTGTGTGTAAAGCTCAGTGTAAATATCGATATCTAACAGAATCTGTGATATATCTGGGTGTGTGTGTAAAGCTCAGTATAAATATCGATATCTAACAGAATCTGTGATATATCTGGGTGTGTTTGTGAAGCTCAGTATAAATATCGATATCTAACAGAATCTGTGATATATCTGGGTGTGTGAAGCTCAGTATAAACATCGATATCTAACAGAATCTGTGATATATCTGGGTGTGTGTGTGAAGCTCAGTATAAATATTGATATCTAACAGAATCTATGATATATCTGGGTGTGTGTGTAAAGCTCTGTATGAATATCGATATCTAACAGAATCTGTGATATATCTGGGTGTGTGTGTGAAGCTCAGTATAAATATCGATATCTAACAGAATCTGTGATACATCTGGGTGTGTGTGTAAAGCTCAGTATGAATATCGATATGTAACAGAATCTGTGATATATCTGGGTGTGTTTGTAAAGCTCAGTATAAATATCGATATGTAACAGAATCTGTGATATATCTGGGTGTGTGTGTAAAGCTCAGTATTAATATCGATATCTAACAGAATCTGTGATACATCTGGATGTGTGTGTAAAGTTCAAGATAAAAATCGATATCTAACAGAATCTGTGATATATCTGGGTGTGTTTGTAAAGCTCAGTATAAATATCAATATCTAACAGAATCTGTGATATTTCTGGGTGTGTGTGTAAAGCTCAGTATAAATATCGATATGTAACAGATTCTGTGATATATCTGGGTGTGTTTGTAAAGCACAGTATGAATATCGATATCTAACAGAATCTGTGATTATCTGGGTGTGTTTGTAAAGCTCAGTATAAATATCGATATCTAACAGAATCTGTAATATATCTGGGTGTGTGTGTAAAGCTCAGTATAAATATCGATATCTAACAGAATCTGTGATATATCTGGGTGTGTGTGTAAAGCTCAGTATGAATATCGATATCTAACAGAATCTGTGATATATCTG